>NC_137071.1:35469009-35922115 GCF_951640355.1 Cnephaeus nilssonii | reverse complement strand
GAAAATTTTTATCATGAGAATAGGTGGTAAACATTGCATTAGTTCATGTAAGATGTTACAAATCTCCATTGGTTTTCAGCTCTCAGTTTCAGCCTGTTGTGGATCGGAACTCTCTGGTCTCTCTCTGTCAACGAAACCTCCCTCATGTTTTACTAAGACCCAAAGTCATCTAGTAGTGGCTTCCTATCAATCATTTATTGGTACTGTTTAGTTTTGCTTTTTTTCTTTAAAGAAAATATCTTTTAAATTTTTTATCATGGTAAAATATATATAATAAATATTTGCCATTTTAACCATTGTAAGTGTACAATTCAGGAGCATTAATTATATTCAAAAATATTGTACAACCATTGGTACTATTTCCAAAACTTTTTCATCACCCCAAACAAAAATTCTGAACTATAACTCCTCATTCCCTCCTCTTCCCGGTCTCTGGTGACCCTTATCTACTTTGTCTCTATCGATTTTCCTGTCCTAGACATTTTACAGTATATAAATGGAATCATATAACATGTGTTCTTTTGTGATGTAGCTTCTTTCATGTAGCATAATGTTTTGACGGTTCATCTATGCTGTCACATGTGTAAATACTGCATTTCTTTTTATGACTCAATAGTATTCCATTATATGATTGTATCATATTTTGTTTATCCATTCATCAGTTGATGGGCATTTGGGTTGTTTCCAGTTTGGGGCTATTATGAATAATGCTGCTATGAACATTTGTGTACAAGTCTTTGCGTGAACACACGTTTTCATTTCTCTTGCATATAAACCTGGGAGTAGAATTGCTGGGTTATATGGTACTTCTATGGTCAACCATTTGAGAAACTGGCAAACACTTTTTCAAAGAGACCATACCATTTTACATTCCCACCAAAAATATATGAGGGTTCCAATTTCTGTACATCCTCATTATCACTTGTTATTTTCCATCATTTTTATTGTAACCATCCTGGTGGGTGTGAAGTGATATCTCACTGTAGTTCTGATTTGAATTTTCCTGATAACTAATGATGTTGAGCATCTTTTCATGTGCTTCTTGGCTATTTGTATATCTTCCTTGGAGAAATGTCTATTCAGATTCTTTGTTCATTTTTAAATTGAGTTATATGTATTTTTGAGTTAAGAGATTTCTTTATTATGGACACAAGTATATGATGTGAGTTAGAAATCCAACTTCATTATTTTTCATGTGTATGCCCAGATGTCTTGGCACCATTTTTTGAAGACTGGTGTTTCCCCATTGAATAGTCTTGGCACTTCTGTGATAATTAATTGACCATTGATGTGTGGGTTTACTTCTGTATTCTCAATTCTATTTATTGATCTATATGTCTATCCTTATGCTACTACCACACAATCACGATTACTGTAGATTTGTAGTAAGTTTTGAAATCAGGATATGGGAATCATCCAACTTTGTGTGTATGTGTTTTTCAGGACTGTTTTAGCCATTCTGGGTTCCTTGAAATTCCATATGAATTTTAGGGCCAGTTTGTCAATTTATACAAAGAAGCCATCTAGGATTTTGATATAGGTTACATTGAATCTGTAGATCAATTTATGGAGTATTTGCCATCTTAAAAATATTAAGTCTTCTGGTCCATGAATGTGTTATGACTTTTCAGATTTTTAGGTCTCCTTTAATTTATTTCAGGCAGGCTTGAGACTCATTTTGCCTTTCTTCCTCTTTCAGAGAGTGTTCATCCCTCCCTGAAAGCTATGTCCTTTTTTTGCACAGTTGATCCAAAGTCCACACAGCCTTGTCCTTTCAACATGTTCAAATTTTTCTCATTCTTGAAGAACTTCCTAAGCATACAAGTGAAGGATGAAACCATTAAGAAAAATATCAAGAATTTTGTACCCTTTTTAAAAATTTTATTGTTTAAAGTATTACAAATAGTAGTACATATAGATACAGAGGCAGAGAAGAATTTTGTACTCTTAAATATTAAAAATATTAAAATTAAAAGGTAGTCCTAACCGAGTTTTCTCAGTGGTTAGAGCATCAGCCCATGGACCGAAAAGTTACAGATTCTATTCCCTGTCAAGGGCATGTACCTTGGTTGCAGGTTCGATCCCCAGCCCCAGTTGGTCAGGGCGAGTGTGGGAGGCAACCAATCAATGTGCCTCTTTCACATCGATGTTTCTCTCCTCTCCCCCACCCCAACTTTCTCCCTTCCATTCTGTCTGAAAATCAATGGAAAAAATATCCTTGTGTGAGAATTTAAAAAAAAATAATAAAAGGTGAAAAACCTGGAGAAATATTTGCTACAACATTTAAAATGTTATTGTTAATATACTGAATATAGGACCCAGACAAATATATAACAACACCGAGCCCCAATAGAAATAGGCAAAGAACATAAATGGATAATTCCATTTCAATTCATAAGAGAATTGAATTATACAGTTTGTAAAAAGAAAAAAAACCCACAAGCAATATACTTCAATCTCAAATGTTTTTAATGAAGTGCAAAACAATGAAATATATTTTTAATGAAATTAACAAAGTTTAAAAATATATAATAATACAACCAGTGATGGTGCATAAAACTAGGCTCAATCATATACTGCCATTGGAAGAATGCTGATGATGTAATGATAATATAAATTAAGAACTTTAAAAATGTTTGTGCTTCTTGACACAGTAAATCCAATTCTAATAATGCAAATACTTATAAACAAACATGCTTATAGCAACATTATGTATAAAAGCAAAGAAAGAAAGAAAGAAAGAAAGAAAGAAAGAAAGAAAGAAAGAAAGAAAGAAAGAAAGGAAGGAAGGAAGGAAGGAAGAAAGGAAGGAAGGAAGGAAGGAAGGAAGGAAGGAAGGAAGGAAGGAAGGAAGGAAGGAAGGAAGGAAGACTAACTTTTCAGCAGTAGAATGCCTATAAGTTATAGTACATCACTATGATCAATTATTATGCAGCCCATTTAAATGAGTGTTCAATATTGTAAATGACATAGAGACATTCTCTCAGAATAATTTAAAGGGAAAAGCAGAGCATGGAATGGTATTACATTATGATCTCAAATATGTAAATATACCATATATATGAAAAGGAAAAAATGATTGAGGTAAATGAGCCAAAATGTTGAGTGCTAGTTTCTGATACGTAGGTTTTTATCTATAACTTCTATATTTTCCTAGCTTTTCTACAGTAAACATGTATAATTATTTATATAGTTGACTGTCTTGATGCCAATACAGTATTTAATCAGTCCCCCATCAATAGGCATTTAGGTTGTTTCTAGTCTTCTGCTACTGCAACCAACATTCAAGTGAATAACCTTGTACAAATATTTTTGTGGAGACATGTAAGATAAATTCCTAGAAGTGAAATGTCCTGGGACAAATGGAATGAGCATTTTAAATTTTCATAGATAGTGTTAAATTATCCTTCATCAAAGTTGTGCCAGTTTATACTACTGCCAATAATTTATGAGGGTACCTATTTCTCCATACCCTTGTCAACAAAATAAATAATTGTTTTTTATCTTGGTTAATGAGAATAGATAAAAGTGTGTTTATTTTAACTTTGTTTGCATTTTATAACTGAGATTAATCACCTTTCCATTTGTTTAAAAGACATTTTCTTTGCTTCAACTTCCTTATTTTAAAAATGGAGAGACTGATACCAAAGGAGGTAACGTATTTAAGGGTACATAGCTAATTAGTGGCAGAATCAAAATTAGCTCCATACTTTACTGAACTTTATTCCTAGACTATTTGCATCCATCATTTTATTTTTAGCTGTGACACAAATTATCACCTGCTCATAAAGTGTTCCAATATGCTGTCTTTATATCAAGAACATCAACCCTATCTTCTGAAAAAAGGTTGCAAGAAGTGCCATTTAAAAAGGGCCTTCTAACCTAGAGTAACAATGCACTCTATTATTTTGATTTTAATGCCTATCAGTCTTACCGATAAAAATAAAACTGGGTCAATTTTGAAAAGAAAAGATTATGTTACAGAAAATATGTTTCAAAGAATCAAGCAATTGAATTTATATGTATTTTTAAAAGAATCAGGGATTGAGGGGCTCTCATTCTAATAAAATTTAAGACATTAAAACTTTTTTTAAAAGAAGGGGGAGGCTTTGCCCTTGCCCGGACAGCTTCACAGGGGAGTTTTACCAAACATTGGATCCAGCAATATATTAAAAAGATCATACACCATGACCAAGTGGGAGTTATTCCAGGCTTGCAAGGTTGGTACAATATTTTCAAATCAACAAATGTGATACAACACATAAACAAATTGAAAACCAAAAATCACATGATCATATCAAAAGGTACAGAAAAAGCATACGACAAAATCAAGCACTCATTTTTTATAAAAACTCTCAGAAAAGTGGAATCATACTTCAACATAATAAAGGCCATACATAACAAACCTACAGTCAACATCATACTCAATGGGCAAAAACTAAAAGCATTCCCCCTAAGAACAGGAACATAACAGGGATGTCCACTTTCACCACTCCTGTTCAACATAGTACTGGAAGTCTTAGCCACAGCGATCAGACAAGAAGAAGAAATAAAAGGCATCCAAATTGGAAATGAGGAATTAAAACTCTTATTATTTGTAGATGACATGATATTGCACATAGAAAAACTTAGACTCCACCAAAAAAAACTACTAGATTTAATAAACAAATTCGGTAAAGTACCAGGATACAAAAGTAACATCCAGAGATTGCTGGCATTTTTATACACTAATAATGAACCCTCAGAAAGAGAAACTAAACAATCCCATTTACCATTGCAACAACAAAAATATAAGATACCTGAGAGTAAACTTAACCAAGGAGGTAAAAGACTTGTAGTCAGAAAACTATAGGACATTGAAAAAGGAAATAGAGGAAGACGCAAAAAAGTGTAAGCATATACCATGTACATGAATTGAAAAATTAAAATAATTAAAATGTCCATACTACCCAGAACAATCTACAGATTCAAAGAAATCCCTATTAAAATACCAATAGCATATTTCACAGATCTAAAACAAATATTCCAAAAATGTATATGGAAACAGAAAAGACCCTGAATAGCCACCGCAATCTTGAGAAAGAAGAGCAAAGTTGGAGTGATCACAATTTCAGATATCAAACTATACTACAAAGCCACTGTTCTCAAAACAGCATGGTACTGGCATAAGAACAGGCATATAGACCAATGAAACAGAACAGAGACCCCAGAAACTGACTCATGCCAATTTGGCAATTAATATTTGACAAAGGAGGTAAGAGCATACAATACAGTAAAGATAGTCTCTTCAATAAGTGGTGTTGGGAAAATTGTACAGGTATATGAAAAAAATGAATGTAGACCACCAACTTATACCATACACAAGAATAAACTCAAAATGGATAAAAGACCTAAATGTAAGTTACAAAACCATAAAAATCTTAGAAGAAAACATAGGCAATAAAATCTCAGACATCACACATAGCAGTATTTTCACCGATAATCTTCTAGAGCAAGGGAAACAAAGGAAAAAAATTAACAAATGGGACTATATCAAACTAAAAAGCTTCTGCACGGCATAAGAAACCATCAACAAAATGAAAAGGGAACCTACTATATGGGAAAACATATTCTACAAGGATATATCTGATAAGGGTTTAATTTCCAAACTATACAAAGAACTCATATACCTCAACACCAGGAGAAAAACAATCCAATTAAAAAATGGGCAAAGGATCTCAATACACACTTCTCCAAAGAAAATATACAGATGGCCAATAGACAGATGAAAAAATGCTGTCACTAATTAGCAGAGAGGTGCAAATTAAAATTACCATGAGGTATCACCTCACACCTGCCAGAATGGCTACCATCAATAAATCAACAAACAACAAGTGCTGGAGAGGATGTGGAGGAAAGGGAACTCTAGTACACTGCTGGTGAGAATGCAGACTGGTGCAGCCACTGTGGAAAACAGTATGGAGGTTCCTCAAAAAATTAAAAATGGAACTGCCATTTTCCAAAACCGGTTTGGCTCAGTGGATAGAGCATCGGCCTGCGGGCTGAAGGGTCCCAGGTTCAATTCCGGTCAAGGGCATGTACCTTGGTTGCAGGCACATCCCCAGTGGGAGGTGTGCAGGAGGCAGCTGATCGATGTTTCTCTCTCATCGATGTTTCTAACTCTCTATCCCTCTCCCTTCCTCTCTGTAAAAAATCAATAAAATATATATTTTTTTAAAAAAGAAGCCTTGGTACATTTGCACAATGGAATACTATGCAGCTATAAAAAAGAAGGATCTCTTACCCTTTGAGACAACATGGAAGGACCTGAAGAGTATTTTGCTAAGTGAAATAAGCCAGTCAGAGAAAGAGAAGTATCACATGACCTCACTCATATATGGAATCTAATGAACAAAATAAACTGATAAACAAAATAGAAACGGAGGCATGGATACATGGAACAGACTGATAGTTGTCAGAGGGGAGGGGAATACTGGATGAGAGAAGGTGAAGGATTAGCCAAAGAACATATACTGTGTGCCTGTCCAGTGTGGCTCAGTGGTTGAGTGTCAACCTATGAACTAGGGGTTCACAGTTTCATTCCAGGTCATGGTACATGCCCAATCTCCAGTGGTCAACATGCAGGAGGCAGCCAATCCATGATTCTCTCTCATCATTGATGTTTCTATCTCCCCCTCTCCCACTATTTGAAATCAATAAAAACATATTGTTTTTTTTTAAAAGAATATATATGCATAACCCATAGACACAGACAACAGTGTGGTGAAGACCAAGGGAAGGGGTGATGGAAGCTGGGTGGAGGTAGGCAAAGCGGGGAGGGAATCGGGGACATCTGTAATAGTGTCAACAATAAAAATAAAAATTTTAAAGATCTGAAAGAAGAAAATATAAGAGAGAGAGGAGATGATGGATAGAGCCAGATCTTTAAGGAGAGGAAGTTGGCTCCATAGCACAAGTAGGGGAATTCACCTATTGCCAGAAGGGAAACACTGACACTGAAACACAGGAGAAGGGGAAAGGAAAGGTAAGTTTGTGCAGGGGACTGGGTAGAAAGGAGGTTGAGAGGTTCTGATTTGATGGTGCTCTTGTCATGTCTCAATGAATTAGGAGGCAAGGTCATCTCCTGAGTATAGAGAGGAGTGTAGTAGGCAGCTGACTAGGAACACTTGAAAGGGTTTCTAGTCAGCTGAGTTTAAAGATCATGACTTCGTTGTGGTTCCAGTACACAAAGTTATGGAATTTTCTTTCTGAGAAAAAGTTTTGGTGATTAGGATATCATGGGTTACTGTCAAAAAGTATCTTCTGAGCCCAGCCCAAGTGGCTCAGTTGGTTGAGCATCGTCCTATGCACCAGAAGGTTGCTGGTTAATTCCTGGTCAGGGCACATACCTAGGTTGTGGGTTTGGTCCCTGCTGGAGGTACATATGGAGGGCAACTGATTGATATTTCTCACATCAATGTTTCTCTCTCTCCCTTCCTCTCTCTCTAAAATCAATAAAATATATATATTTTTAAAGTACCTTCTGTGGCTCATTTTTTCATGCTTTAAAACTAGCAGATCACAGAAATAAGGGCCTATTTCTTTTTTGGCTCCACTTTTAAAGAATATTCTTATGGAAAATTATCCTCTTTCTTTTTCTTTTTTTAAAAAATATATTTTAGGAACCGAAAAGATGGCGACCGGCAGGAAGGTAGGGAGAGAGAGAGTGTGAGTGAGGAACCCATAGAGGAGAGTGTAGATGTGTGTGGTGTGTGTGTGTGTGTATGAGATAGGGTCAGTTAGATTCTGCAGGTCTTCCAAGGGGCTCCCGAACAGGGCAGCCCTAGACAGCGGAGCCCCGCGCACAAAGCGGACACTTCTCGGCGGTTGGTGCGGACGCAGAGACCACGCCATCTTGGGAAACAGAGCTGCCTGAGACTCGGATCCTGGCTTCTAACACAAACCAGGACCCTGCAGCCACTGGGGACAGAGAACTGCTATCACAGCTTCAGACAAACAACAAGAATCCAGACTTCCCGGCAGATTTCCGTGAGTCAAAGAGCCTATCCCCCTCCTCGCAGGCGCTGATAGCACCAGAGTAACTGATAGACCCGCCCCTCCCCCAAGCTGCTCACGGGTGCGCGCACAGACAGCGCCATAGTAACTGATAGACCCGCCCCTGGCCCAAGCTGCCGAGCTTTGCGCAGGGACGCGCTCCCTCTTAGGGAATTTGGCGCGCGCTCGCGCACGGGACAGAAGCAGCTCCCCGTCGGGGAAATCTGTCAGTGCGCACAGAGGGCTCCCCTTCGGGGAATTTGGCTCGCGGGTCACAGCTCCCCCTTCGGAGATTCTTAAGAGGGGCTTCCCTTTGGGGAATTTGGCGCGCAGGACGGACTCCGCCCCCCTGCTGGGACTTTGGGAGAGTGCACTGAGCCGGCTCACCTTCAGGTTCTTAAGAATGTGCGCTCTAGCCGGTTTGGCTCAGTAGAGAGAGCACACACAGGACGCAGCCCCACTTCAGGGAATTTGGCACGCCGGACACAGCTGCCTGGGATCCCTGACTCACAGCGCATTCACACTAAGAGCCAGCGACCCCAATTGTTGGTGCGTGCACACACAGGGACCCTGATTCTCAACGAGAAACCGCACAAGGCAACAGAGACTTTGACACTCGAGTCTTGGTGCAGACACAGGGAAACTCTGACTCCTGGCACATGCTAAGGATCTCATTCTCGGCACATACCAACAGGGTGGTGCAGACAGGGCCCCTGATTCTAAATGTGCACACGAGACCACACGGAACACTGGGGACACTGATCCTGGGCAAGTCTGGTTCCCACCAACCAAAGACAGCCACACGTCCTAGTGTCAGTGCACTTCAGTGAAACTAGGGTGGAGCGAAGTCCCCACAGAACACGGCCCAGGTCCACGCAAACAGAAGCTTGAGCTTTCTGGTAATAGCCAGAATGGGGAAACGAAATAACTCACAGAGGAAAGAAAATGTGGAGTCGCCAAGAAAGGAAATTAGTGAAAATGAAGCTTGCAACATGACCGAAAAGGAGTTCAGAGTAATGGTCATGGAATTTATACATCGGATGGATGAGAAAATCAACAACTTATGCAAGAATCAGGAAGAAATGAAAAGTGATATAGCTACAATCAAAAACACCATGGAAAGTTTCAACAGTAGATTACAAGAAGCAGAGGACCGAATTAGTGAGTTAGAAGATCAGGTACAGAAACAAGCTCAAGCTGAACAGCAATTGGAGAAAAAAATTAAAAAGCAGGAGGAAAGCCTAAGGGAACTTCGGGACAACATGAAACGAAGTAACATGCGTATAATAGGGCTGCCAGAAGGACAAGAAGAGCAGCAGGGATTAGAAAATCTATTTGAAGAAATAATGACAGAAAACTTCCCGGATATGGGAAAGATAAAAGTTACGCAAGTAAAGAGAGTCCCAAGCAGGATCAACCCCAAAAGACCCACACCAAGACATGTCATAATTTCAATGGCAAATATAAATGATAAAGAGAGAATCCTAAAGGCGGCAAGAGAGAGACAGAGAGTTACCTACAAAGGAACACCCATCAGATTGTCAAATGATTACTCATCAGAAACACAACAAGCTAGAAGTGAATGGAAGGAGGTATACAAAGTGTTGCAAAGCAAAGGACTGAATCCAAGAATACTATATCCAGCAAGACTATCAATCAAAATTGAAGGGGAAATCAGGAGCTTTGCAGACAAAAAAAGCCTCAGGGAGTTTATCACCACCAAACCAGCAATGCAAGAATTGCTAAAGGGAATACTGTAAAAAGAAGAAATAAACAGGTAAGAAGGAATACAGACACAAAAATAGATATGACTGCAAACAAATACCTTTCAGTAATAACTTTAAATGTAAACGGACTAAATGCTCCAATCAAAAGACATCGAGTAGCTGAATGGATAAAAAAACACGACCCATATATATGCTGTCTACAAGAGACCCACCTCAGAACAAGAGACTCACACAGATTGAAAGTGAAGGGATGGAAAAATATCTTTCAGGCAAATGGAAATGAAAAAAAAGCTGGGGTAGCAATACTTATATCTGACAAAATAGACCTCAAAGTAAATACCATAACAAGAGATAAGGAAGGCCACTTCATAATACTAAAGGGAGAAATCCAACAAGAAGAAATAATTCTGGTAAACATATATGCTCCCAATATAGGAGCACCCAAATACATAAAAAAACTCCTGGAGGATATCAAGGGAGAGATTAATAGCAACACAATCATAGTAGGAGACTTTAATACCCCACTATCACCACTGGACAAATCCTCTAAACAAAAAATCAGCAAAGAAACAGCAATCCTAAATGACTCACTAGACCAGATGGAATTAATTGACATCTTCAGAACATTTCACCCCAAAGCCACAGAATATACATTCTTCTCAAGTGCACATGGGTCATTTTCAAAGATAGACCATATGCTGGGTCACAGGCAAAGTCTCTTCAAATTCAAGAAGATAGAAATTATATCAAGCATCTTCTCAGATCACAGTGGCATAAAACTGGAAATCAACTACAATAAATACAATCCAAAGAAATCAAACACATGGAGACTAAACAGCATGCTATTAAACAAGGACTGGGTCACCAGAGAGATCAAGGAAGAAATAAAAAACATCATGGCAACAAATGACAATGAAAACACAACAATCCAAAATCTATGGGACACAGCGAAAGCAGTCTTGAGAGGGAAGTTCATAGCTCTACAGGCCTATTGCAAAAAACAAGAAACAATGGTAATAAATTACTTAACCCTACAACTCAAAGAGCTAGAAAAAGAGCAGCAAGAAAAGCCCAGTGTAACCAGAAGGAAGGAAATAACAAAGATCAGAGCGGAGATAAATGACATAGAGACCAAAGAAACAATACATAAGATCAACAAAACCAAGAGCTGGTTCTTTGAAAGGATAAACAAGATTGATGGACCTCTAGCCAGGCTCACCAAGAAGCAAAGAGAGAGGACCCAAATAAACAAAATCAGAAATGAAAGAGGTGAAATAACAACAGACCCTGCTGAGATACAAAGGATTGTTACAAAATACTACGAACAACTCTATTCCAACAAACTGGACAATCTGGAGGAAATGGACATATTCCTAGAAAAATATAACCTTCCAAAAATCAATCAAGAAGAATCTAAACAGCTCAATAGGCCAATAACTATGGAAGAAATTGAAGCAGTCATCAAAAAGCTTCCGGCAAACAAAAGCCCGGGGCCTGATGGCTTCACAGGAGAGTTTTACCAAACATTCAAGGAAGAACTAAAACCTATCCTCCTCAGACTATTCCAAAAAATTCAAGTGGAAGGAACACTTCCAAGCTCCTTCTATGAAGCCAGCATCACCCTAATACCAAAAGCAGATAAAGACAACACAATGAAAGAGAATTACAGACCAATATCCCTCATGAACATAGATGCCAAAATCCTCAACAAAATTCTAGCAAATCGGCTCCAGCAGTACATCAGAAAGATCATACACCATGACCAAGTAGGATTTATCCCAGGAATGCAAGGATGGTACAATATCCGCAAATCAATAAACGTGATACATCACATAAACAAATTGAAAGATAAAAATCACATAGTCATATCAATTGATGCAGAAAAAGCATTTGACAAAATCCAACACCCTTTCTTGATAAAAGCTCTCAACAAGGTGGGAATAGACGGCTCATACCTCAACATAATAAAAGCTATATATGATAAACCCACAGCAAACATCATACTCAATGGACAAAAACTAAAGACATTTCCCCTAAGAACAGGAACAAGACAGGGATGCCCACTCTCACCACTCCTGTTTGACATAGTACTGGAAGTATTAGCCATTGCAATTAGACAAGAAGAAGAAATAAAAGGCATCCAGATTGGAAAAGAACAAGTAAAGCTGTCTTTATTTGCAGACGACATGATATTGTACATAAAAAATCCGAAAGACTCCGTCAAAAAACTAATAGACTTAATAAATGAATTCGGCAATGTAGCAGGATACAAAATTAACGCCAAGAAATCTATGGCCTTTCTATACACCAATAGTGAACTTACAGACAGAGAGACTAAAAAGGCAATCCCATTTACCATCGCACCAAAAAAATTAAGATACCTAGGAATAAACTTAACTAAGGAGGTAAAAGACCTATACACGGAAAACTACAGGACACTGAAAAAAGAGATAGAGGAAGACGTAAACAGATGGAAGAACATACCATGTTCATGGATTGGTAGAATCAACATCATTAAAATGTCCATACTACCCAAAGCAATCTATAGATTCAATGCACTCCCCATTAAAATACCAACGGCATATTTCACAGACCTTGAAAGAACTCTCCAAAAATTCATCTGGAATAAAAAAAGACCCCGAATAGCCACAGCAATCCTGAGAAAGAAGAATAAAGTAGGAGGGATCTCAATACCAGATTTCAAGCTGTATTACAAAGCCACTGTTCTCAAAACAGCCTGGTACTGGCACAAGAACAGACATATAGATCAATGGAACAGAATAGAGAATCCAGATATTGACCCAAACCACTATGCTCAATTAATATTTGACAAAGGAGGCATGAACATACAATGGAATAAAGACAGTCTCTTCAATAAATGGTGTTGGGAAAATTGGACAGATACATGCAAAAAAATGAAGCTTGATCACCAACTTACGCCATACACAAAAATAAACTCAAAATGGATACAGGACTTAAACATAAGACGGGAAACCATAAAAATACTAGAGCAATCCACAGGCAGCAAAATGTCAGACATATGCCAAAAGAAATTCTTCACTGACACTGCCCCTAGGGCAATGGAAGCTAAAGAGAAAATTAACAAATGGGACTACATCAAAATAAAAAGCTTTTTCACAGCAAAAGAAACCATCAACAAAACAACAAGAAGGCCCACTGCATGGGAGAACATATTTGCAAATGGCATCACTGATAAAGGTTTAATCTCCAACATCTACAGGCAGCTTATACAACTTAATAAAAGGAAGATAAATGATCCAATAAAAAAATGGGCAACAGACCTAAATAGAATCTTTTCAAAAGAAGACAGAAGGAAGGCCAAGAGACACATGAAAACTTGCTCAACGTCACTAATTATCCGAGAGATGCAAATCAAAACAACAATGCGGTACCATCTCACACCTGTCAGAATGGCTATCATCAACAAATCAACAAACGACAAGTGTTGGCGAGGATGCGGAGAAAAAGGAACCCTCGTGCACTGCTGGTGGGATTGCAGACTGGTGCAGCCACTGTGGAGAACAGTATGGAGTTTCCTCAAAAAACTGAAAATGGAACTCCCATTTGACCCAGTAATCCCACTCCTGGGAATATATCCGAAGAAACTAGAAACACCAATTAGAAAGGATATATGCACCCCTATGTTCATAGCAGCGCAATTCACCATAGCTAAGATTTGGAAACAGCCTAGGTGCCCGTCAGCAGATGACTGGATCAGAAAACTGTGGTACATCTACACAATGGAATACTATGCTGCCATAAAAAAGAAGGAATTCTCATCATTTGCAGCAACCTGGGAGGAATTGGAGAACATTATGTTAAGTGAAATAAGTCAGTCAATGAAAGAAAAATACCACATGATCTCACTCATTTATGGATAATAAAGAACATTATAAACTTGAACAAAAAGATAGATACAGAGACAGTAAAGCATCAAACAGACTGTCAAATTACAAGGGGAAGGTTAGGGAGAGGTGGGGGCGATAAGAGATCAATCAAAGGACTTGTATGCATGCATATAAGCATAACCAATGGATGCAAAACTCTGGGGGGTGGGGGCATATATGGGAGTGGGGTGTGGGGAGGGCAATGGTAAGATATGTACACATATAATACCTTAATAAAAAAATTGAAAAAAAAAAAAATAAAGTACCTTCTGTGGATTAGTTTGAGCAGAAGGCATATTGCCAGGCCTGATGAGTGAAGAGGAGGGTGAAGGCAGCAATTATAGACCACACTTTTGAAAGATTTAGCAGAAAAGAGAAAGGAAAAGATAGGACCATGATTTGAGGAAGAAGAAGAGAAAGGACACTTTGCATTTGTTTTTTTCGGTAGGAGAGACTTTGAGACCTAAAAAAGATGCTACGTAACGTACACACTCTAATGCAGGTAATATAAAGTAGTGTTGAAGAGCACAGGCTCTGGAGCCATCAGTGCCTGGATTCAAATTCTGACTTTCCAACTTACCTTAAAATTAAATAAGTCACTTAATTTCTCTGTGCCTGCTTTCACAATTACAAAAGGGGGGGGGGGTGGAAATCACAGTACCTACCTCAGGATTGCTGCAAGTAATAAATGAAATAATATTCGTAGAACACTTAGGACTATAACTGGCATATAGTAAGTGCTTGATAAGTGTTAGATATATTATCATTATTTAAACAAAAAATCTCATGCAGGATATTTTTTAAAATATGTTTTTATTGATTTCAGAGAGGAAGGGAGAGGGAGACAGAGATAGAAACATCAATGATGATAGAGAATCATTGATTGGCTGCCTCCTGCATGCCCCCCCTCACTGGGAATCGAGCCCTTGATTGGAATAGAACCCAGGACTTTTCAATCCACAGGCCATTGCTCTATCCACTGAGAGAAACCAGCTAGGGTTACATGCAGGATATTAATGGGCAAGCTTTGGCAAGCTTTTTTCCTTATTGTAAAAGTATACACTGAGTGGCCAGATTATTATGATCTCTGAATACATAATAATCTGGCCACTCAGTGTATATCCTATATAATAAAAGGCTAATATGCAAATTGTCCCCTCGACCAGGAGTTTGACCAGCAGGCAGGCCAGCCAACAGCCCATGTCCCCTCCCCCTGGCCAGGCTGGCCAGACCCCACCCATGTATGAATTCATGCACCAGGCCTCATATATATATATATATATATATATATATATATATATATATATATATATATATGCATATGTATATATATACACACATACACACATACACACACACACACATACACACACTGAGTGGCCAGATTATTATGCGTTCAAAGATCATAATAATGTGGCCACTCAGTGTATATATGCCTTTTTAAAAGTAGCTTTCAAAATATACAAGTATTTTTTGACTAAAGAAAAAAATAGAAAATAAAGATAAGCAAAAAGAAGAAAACAAAAACAGTTGTATCTTTATTTTCTATCATCTTTAACATTCTGGTATATATCATTCCAGACTTTTTTCTACTTATCTAATAATGGTTTTCAAATTGTGTTTTGGTATACGTGCACACATACAACAGGGAGGCCAGAAAACTACTTCCTCTGTGTGTTTGGGCTTTGTCTCTTTGGCAGCTAGGGTTAATTACCCTAATACATATGCTTGCCTCGTTTTTCTTGAGTCTACTCCCCCCGCCAGGGAAGGCCAGACCCACTATACTCTGCCCTAGCCCTTGCTTCTTGGAACTCCAACACATGAAAGACCAAGGCCCTCCATCTGCCTAAATGGGGAGGAAAGTTCAGACACCTTCCCTGAGGCTCTGGTTCTAGAAATTCCTGCTTTCCAATTCCAGTGTGCAGAATGCAGATCTCCTACTAGTATACTGACTGCCATAGATCCACTACCCTCTTGCTCCTTTAAATGTGGTCTCTGAACCAGCAGCATCAGCATCACCCAAGAGCTTGTTAGAAATGCAAATTATGGGGCCCCACTTCAGACCTACTATATCTGAATCTAAAACTTAACAAGCTCCCCATACATTAAAGTTTGAGCAACATGGGACTATCAGAGGTCCTTTCAATTCTAGGATGAAGATTTCCCTAAATGGTCTTGAACACTAGGAATTTCAAGAACTTGCTGACCAGAAGTCTTATCTTTCATTAGGCCATTATGTTTAATGGAACAGGTTGAGCTATGCCTTCCTCAGGATTCCAGAGCATCCCATTTAAACATTAAACATCTTAGAGGATGGATGTTCAAATGAATGTTTTTCTTTGAACACTACAATATATGTATGTTTCAAGGTTATTTAACAGTGTACTGTGGTTTTATATCTTGACTTGCCTTGTAGATATTTTAGTTCTGGAATATCTGCATCTAAGCACAATATCTTCACACTGTGCTATATTACTACTGAACTATATGCACTTTTCCCACATGTGGTACACTGGCTTCAAACAATTCAGTTCAGTACTATTGATTTTAATATTATCTTTCCTTTTCTGGTAGTTGTTAATACAGTTATGGAAAAGAGGCACATTGCATAGAAGCCATTGACAGTTCAGTGGGAATTCTATAACATGTGCCTGTGCTCTTTGATGTATTTTCTTTGCTTTACTGCTTTTAAGGCTGGCAGTGTTATAAATGCGTGCCTCTTATACAGTACTCTTACTTTTGATAGTGTCAATCTAAGTTGGTTTAATCTTTGAAGAGACTCACAGAGCAAGTGCATTCTAGATAGATATCATTCTAAAAAACACATCTCACATAATGAATAACCATTATGTGTAATTACATATTGCTGCTTGGATTTATTTTTTTTTTATTCCCATTTAGATGGCCATTGTGTTTTAAAGAAAATCACTTTGAATTAAGGCCATGATATTAACATAGAAATTTGGGGTGTTGTTTTGCTTTTCCTGGTGCTCAAAATCAGGAATAAGTTTGAGGTGAAACCTATATTCGTGTAATTGGCAAATTTTTAAGGCAACTAAGAAATGGAAGGCAGGTGAAGATATAAAACCCTAGAATGCTTAAATGTGCTGTAAAACTATTGTATATGTCAATGGATTTTATCAAGTAACTAGAGGCCCGGTGCACAAATTCATACATGGGTGGAGTCCGGCCAGCCTGCCCCGATCAGGGTTGATTGGGCCAGCCGGCAGGGCAGGGTGCCGCAGGAGGTCGGCTGGCCCAGCTCCTGATTGGGGGGGGGGGGGGAGGGATTGGGACCGGGGCCATGGGCCAATTGGGGGCAGGGGCAGCTGGGAGGAGGGGCCGAGGGAGGTTGGCTGGCTGGCCAGCTTCGCCCCTGATCGGGCCAGTTGGCCAGCCACAGTGGACATAATAGTGACCGGTTGTTCTGGTCGTTCCAGTCATTCCTGTGTTCTGGTCGCTGGCTTTCTATATATATAGATATCCTTTCCTCTTTTATTCCCCATCTACTGTGGCTTTTCAGTTAAAATTTTGGGGGGGAAAAAGAGGGACAGAAGGAAGTGCCTTGAAAACATCAAAGGGGAGCACAGTATTCTGTTTCTTTCAGACCCTACTTAAAGTTAAAGCAGACAAGTGAGAACGGATAAGCAAAAGAAAAAAAAAATAACAAGGTACTCTAATGGTTTGCAAAAGGCTTGGATTAAATTGTGGTTCTAGGAAGAGTTGTAAGTTTGTGGCAAAACATAGATTTAGATACATACTTTTGAATCCTGCCTCTTTCAATTAGTCATGTGACACTGGGTGAATAATTTAATTATTTTAAACTTATTTCCTCATCAGTAAAACAGGAATTATAAAAGTGAGCAGTCATACTGCCTGACACATAATAGGCATTCGATAAATATTGTGGTATAAGAGAAGATTCTGAGAGGTGAAGTAACTTGTCCAAGATTACACAGATAGAACCAGGTCCCCAAATTATAGCATATTAAAATTATTTTGCTGTTTCTTAGTTCTTTGGAAATATATAAACTATTCATGGTTCTTGTGGCACATCTCTATAACTCAAGAATATTTGCCCCTGTCCTGACAGAGATCACTATACTAACACAGAACTTTGTTTCCTTGTGATTACAGCAGCATTTCTAAATTATGATATTTGAAGTACTTGTTACATCAATCTGGCTTGTTTGAGGAAGGCTGAATGATCATAAGCTTGGCACTGAAGGACACTGAGATCCAGAAAGTGAAACATTTCTTCTAGATCTTATTGGTCTAAATTGTGCTATGTGGTGAAAGAACCTTTTAAACAAATATCCCTCTGAAACAAAATCCTGAAGCTAATGTCCTGGATACTAAATTAAAGTCTTAGGGTATATGCCAGGGGTCTTCCCATTTTACAGTTGTCACACAGAAATTTCTTTCCCCTTCATTTTAGTTCACATACTCCTCTAATTCCCACAAACACTTTCATTTTAAAGGTTAGTTCAGTAGCAATTATTCTGAAATTTTCCTTAATGTGGTCTGGCAGATTGAAAAAATGAATTGGAATACAAGAGAAATAGGAGGCATCTTAATGGAGTGGAATAGAAACTAGAAGACAAGGATATCCTTGGGCATCTCTTCCGCTCTGGGCCTTATCCCCCCTCCCCCGATTGTAAAGAGGGCTGGGCTACAGGGTCTCTAAGATCCCTAGCATCTGTAGCATTCTATGCTTCTAACCCCCCTTCCTGCCCCCTCTCACACTGAGGTGTCCTATATAATAAAAGCCCAGCGACCGAAATGGCCGAATGACCAGACGACCAGAGACCAGAATGACTGCCGCCCCTTGCCCCGCCCCCCAGTGGGGACCCCCCCAACCCCGATTGGGGGCATGGCTGGCCTGCAAACCACCCATGGCCCCTCGCCCCCGGCTGGCCCTGTGCCCCAGTGGGGACCCCCACCTCAATCCGGGGCCCCCATCAGGGCAGGCTGGCCAGCCCCCACAGGGCAGGCCAGCCAGCCCCCACCCATGCACCAGGCCTCTATCCTATATAATAAAAGGGTAATATGCAAATTGACCCTAACAGTGGAAGGACCAGAATGACCGCTCGACCAGTCACTATGAGGTGTCCTGACCACCTCTCAGTCCCTTTCCCCAGCTGGTAGGCTCCAATCGCCCAATGGTGACTGGGGAACCAGGGGTGGGTGGTGGGGGACACAGGTGGCACCAGGCCAAGGCTCCCACCTCACCAGTTGCCCCACACACAGAGGGCAACCCGCTGTGGGGGTAGGGCTGGCAAGCGGGCGGAACGGCTGACCTCTTGGTTCCTCCCTGTGGCCGGCAGGCTCCAATCACCCCATGGTGAGTGGAGAACTGGGGGTGGGTGGTGGCGGGGGGCGGGGCTGGCTGTGGGCAGCCAGGGGAGATGGTCCTGATCGCAGGCCAGGCCTAGGGACTGTACCCGCATATGAATTTCGTGCACCGGGCCTCTAGTTAGAATGTGTGTGTGTGTGGTGGGGTGGGGGGAGATAATTTGTAGAAGTAAATAGGAAAAAATTGCAGGCAGGCGGTTCATCCAGTAGAGTGTGCAAGATGTGGGAAGAGGGGGCAGGAAAACTTGCTAATAGAATAAAATATTTACTTTGCTAAGGATAGGGTCCAAACAAGCCTGCATCATTAATACCTTTGAAGCTCAGCCTCCACCATGTATTGTTGAAAACCCACCAAGAGCTGGGAATGCACCAACAAGACCTCAGATATTAACCACGTTTCCTTTCTCTTAAGGTTAAGTTTGTTTTCATTGAAATGTATTCAGGAAGCTAGACACAGGCTCCTACCTGCTTTGCTACTGGCATGTGGGAACAAGCAGCTACAGAAAAAAAATTACTATTTCACTTTTTTCTTTTATTAATTTTCATAGTTTTTGTCACAGGATTTAACTCTTGATAAAAACCACAGCTCAAAAAGCATGCTGTTTTTTTACTTGAGTCAATATAAACTCCTAGTCACCATAAACTTCATCCAGACCAGACAATTTACATATTGGCCTAATTTGGACTTTAAAAGTTATGAACAATAGAATGGGAAGTTACCAATTATTTGCTTAAAAGTTGACTTTACACAAGGTGATTTATATTTACCTTAATGTTTTGTCATGTATATAACCCAATCAGGCAACCAAAATGAGTCAGATCCTTAAACAAGTTTTTTCATTTTCAGCCCAGTTCAAGGCAGTTAAGAAAACCAAGATCTGGAAGTGCCTCTGGGCAAAGACAAAGGTTACAGCTTGTGGAAGTGGTAATTAGAGCCAATTACAACTTGACTTATCTGCTTTGCCATTAAAATGCCTGTCAGACTTCTCATTTTCTAAACAGAGGGGAAAAAAGGTATAGCTTAGTGGAGGGAGAGAGTTAGCCAAAGGGGAAGGGTTTCTAATTCTGCTCACAAACTTAGTGTGTAACCTTAGACAAACACACTGCCTTTTGTGCTTTGCTCACAGTTAACTCTAACACTTGGAGCTGAAAGGGACAACAGGAAATCACCTGGTCCAGTATTTTGACTTTAAGAAATTAAGGCATTATTATAGTCCCATTTTTCAAACAAGATACGAACAACAATTCAAGTTAACTAGAATGTCTTCTGTCTCCTAAGTGCAATAGGTTTTATTTTGGTCCTTTAGCTTAACTGTCATGAGAATGTAATTATTCTTCTCACTTTTCTCACAGGTGTTGTATACAGGTTAATACAAGACTGTAAAGCACTTTGAAAACACTAAGGGAAGCTTATAAATATAACATTACCAACAGAGATACCAGCACTTGGAATAGATGGGTCTCAAGGAAAAGTAACAGGTATGGATTTAGCCCTTTGAAGAATTAGCTGGAGGAAATAGAATTACATTCAACCTATTTAAAAGGACCAAACTCACTGGCTGCAAATATGTGAGTGTAATTAGGAGTAATGAAATGTTGAGAAGGAACAGGAATGCCACTAATGGATTTATCATTAGATTTGAGAGAGTAATAAAGAGTAGGTAAAATATTCCGTGTGAAATAAAAAATCCTGAACAAAGTGGACTCCTTGGGGAAGGGCAAAAAGAAATAACAGGTTTTTCTTACAACTTAAGAATCCTATACAACCTCTAATGATTTTTTTTTTTTTTTTTTGCTTTTTGTCTTTAAAATGATCTGTAGTCAGTCACTGAATGCCTGGACTCATTATCTTCCTGTCTCCAATCTTTCTTCACTTTGCATTCTAAACCATTCGAATTGCCCCTGCCCAAATCACAATCTTTACCAGCTACTTTGAACACATCAACCGCCTCACAAATCCTTGTTATCCCCCGTATTGAATTACTCTATTTCAAGGCTATCCATCAATCCACTCCAATCTAGTCTCTTTCCTGATCCTTCTCTACCTGTATTCCTTCTTTCAATACTACACTTTCTCTTCATATACCTGAAACAAATCCCATTCTTGCATCTGATAAGTCATCTCTCTTCACCTTTCTTGAAAACCAACTTGTATTTGATGTGAGGGGCTGAGTCTACTTAATAGGTAGGAGCCTATTGGTAGTTATCGGATATGATTAGCTTAGGGAGATTAGAGCTTCCCTCTTCCTTACATGTTTCTATCTGGGAGGAGCAAGGACAGGATGGTCTGGAGCAGAATGTGGAAAAGTGCTGCTGGGTAGAGATTGCTTAGAATATGTGCTAGTTCTAAGTATTAGAGGGTCTGCAGTATTTTAGGATTTGTCTCACCTTTTCATTCAGTTAACACTTTATCTTTAATAAAAGCCTCAATTCATATGCTGTCATCCTTGGTGAACATGTGTAGCAGTCACTATCAGAAAGACAGATACCTTGAGTGAGGGAAGGAAGGATGATTCCCTTAGTTAGCCAAGTAGGCACAATGGTGTCAGGAAGGTTATTCCCAAAAGAGGTGGCAATATTACATTGTACAGTATTACTCTGGAGAGTAAAACTCTTAGATGAGGGGCCATTCTATTATTAGATCCAACGTGAGTGATATGGGCAGAATCTGGTTACCTGGCAGATATTGAGCTTAGAAACAATATGTATTTTGGATTTTAAAATTTTATTCACCTCAATATAACAGCATATATAAAATGTTGCACAGACAAAAAGCATTTCTAAAACCTGGTCACTCCTTTGGGATTGGCACAGAATACAGTTTTGGAAAAAAAAAATCAATGGTAGAAGAATTTCCCTAAGGGTTGATCTGATTTGGAGATAGTCAAAAGTCACTTGAGAATAAGTCTGGTGAAATAAAGTGGGTAATAATCTGAACATAAATTTTAGTGAAATATGGATGTAAAAGGATGACCTCTCTTCCGGTCAGAGTAAGTATCTGTAAGCTTCACAACATGCCACCCTTAAAAGAAATAATGATTACTAAGTAATAGTTTTTAAAGTTTTGTTTGGGGCACAGAAATATGTATCTGATTTTATGATACTAAAGGAAGAACAGGCATAGCTAGGGAAGACTACAACACATTCAGCTTCTTTGGAGGCCAGGTAATAAGGTTTTCCACCAACCTCCTATGGCTTCAGGATAGTAAGCAGCTTTTGTACAGATGTAGATCCTGCTTGACTTAAATGAGTGATGCAGTTCTTGGGAAGCAGAAAGTGGTGCTGGATTACACAAAGACAACCAAAACTAACACAAACACACGTAGGCTTCCTGGTATGTAAATTATTTTTGAGGTTAAAGATCTCCTTTTACAGAATTTATATATAACAAATTTAAAAACCAAACTTCTTGACCTCCCAACATTAAATAACTAAATGTGCAAAAGAACCACCATTAAATATGGCATAAAAAGCTATACATTTTCTATGAAACAATATATGCACAGATTTTCAAAGCTGTGAAAATGCAATAAAGAGCACAACACATTTTGGTCACTTTATTAAATGACATTAAATAGTTTAAGTTTCAACTACTAAACAGCACTTTGAATGGTGAAAACACAGATAGTATTACTGTCATACTTGAATGCTTTTCTTTAAAAACACAATTCCAGTCCTTATATATATTACAAAACAGCCTCAAAGGAAGAAGTGACATCTTTTCTACAGTACTTAAGGTACTCAATACAGAACTGAAAAGCAGTCTAACAGAAACAAAGGCAAGTCTTCACAGCTGTATGATTTCAGCAGCCAAAGCTGGATGATGACTGAAACATTACTATACAACTGGGACAAAACATATACAATATCACAATACTAAGCAAAAATGCTTTACACCCAAAGAAATAAAACAGGTTACAAAATGTGGAGAATTTAGCAGGCAAAACTGTATTACAAGCAACATTTTAAATCGTCATTTTTTAAGCCATTGCAACTATTTAAAACATCTAAAACAAATATAAAACTGAGCCTTTTAGTATCTTATTGATGTGATTTTTGTCTTTAAATATTTTTTAAAGCTTGATTTTATACTCAAAGTACATATTATGTAGCTAAAATGTTAAGTGAGAATAGTGTATGCAAAGTGGTCCAAGTTTTATTTCAAACTCTCGTATTTCCAATTAATTAATCCTTCCATGTATTATTTTTAAGTCATAGTTTCATCATGGTAAAACGGTTTAGAAGGTTGCTTAAATTTTTCACATCTATGTCTTTGAGCAGGTAATCAGACCATGTTGAAAGTTCCCAGGTCTAATAAATCAGGTTTAAAGTATTCTGGACTTGTAGAAATACCGACTGATAACAGTTGTCCAGAGTATACTGTCTTCAAATATTTACCTCATAAATCTTGTCTTTTTTGTTTTTCCTAAAGTAAACACACATCTCCCACCCCCCAATCAATTAAATAAATTTGATTATATGGCTGGTATAATATCCAAATATATGGAATTTGTTAGTGATAATTCATCATGGGAGGTGTGGGGGGGGGGTGGATCCAACAAACCTTACAAGTTTCATAATCACAAACCTAGTGCTCTTGGATGTTTTATCACTAGTTCTTTCAAGATAAAAATGGAAATCTCCTAACTGTCCAAACATCTCAGAAGAGTTTTAGCTAATGTTAAACTCATTCTAATCCAGTGATACCTGGAGCAAATCAATCTTCCACTCAACTTTCTAGAATTCCTTAGCTGTTTCCACTTCCTGTTATATCATCATCTCAAAAATGTTTTGTCATGTTGAGTTGACTCCCATAGTCTAACAATCTTTTTACGAAACTCTAGCAACCAAATTGTACATGAATAAACTTATAGATTATTTTTACAGGTCTGGATAAAGAAAAACAACAATGTAATGATTTTTTAGTAAAACTTCACAAAGGGGTATTACATAATTAATTTGGATCAGAAAATTGCTTCACGGACCTAAAATTTTAAAAAAAATCAAACTGAGACGTAATTTAAGAAAACAGGGAAGTTGGGGGAAAAGAACATGATGAGAGAAAAGAAGACATAGAAACCAGTGATCCTTATCTTTAAAAGGAATTAATTCACAACACTGATAGTACTGGGAATTGTTAAAGCACATTCCTCATGTGAACTTAAAGTCAGCAATGATTCTGCCATTTTGATGTTGTTTATAAAACAGGGTGTGAACTTAACAACCACAATGTCATCCTTAACCTCCTAAAATGCTAGAACTTGATTTTGTTAGACCACATCCCACTGCCAGCAATAGGATGAAGCACTAGCACTGGCACCAAGCAGTTAAGAGATGTGCTTTATATCAGTGCCAGGAGAGAGAAAATTCATGTGTGGGAGATAATCCGCAACCCTGAAATTTTACCAGTAATTATTTCAGTACATATAACTGAAAATAAAAATGGCAGAAAGACTCAAGAAGAAAAAGGAATTCTCTTCTTAGGCTGTACTTAAGGCTGTTTATACAATACTAAGATAACTGCAAGACTCCTCCAAGTTTTAGAGCAGTAGTATTTAAGAATATTGCACACAATTCTGTGTCAAAGATAACCCTTAGTTTCTAACTTTCAGTCACAGACACGATCTAGCAAGAGCCCAGTTTCAGATTTCAGTCAAAAGAACATTAAAACCATTTCAATCACTTTAATCAAGAAATTGATTAAGTACAAAATTATTTTATAACTTGAGGAATCAACTCTAAGAACTCAGCTGTGTGTTTTTATATGTAAAGAATGAATATATAAATCTGTATTCTTTCCTAAATTCATTAATTTCATGACAATTTAATGGTCGCTAAAAGCAGGCATAAAAATTTAGAGAGGAAATCTGTGGAGGTGTTACTGTTATGGAACAACTTGTTTTCACTGAAAACAATTTGAAATATCTTCTGTACTCAATGTGTGTAAGAAGATTCTAGGCAACATCACTGACAAATGTCAGGAAGAAATGGTATGCCCTATTTTTAAAAAATTTTAAACTAATATGGAAGATTGGCATTTAAGGGGACCAAACTATTTATACAGTTGAGTTCTGTTAAGTCATTGATTCCTAAAAAAATAAAAGATCTTTCTATGATTTTAACAATCCTTTAAGCTTTTAGTGCAAAATCACATTGATTTCCCTTGGGAAGGTCCTGGATTTTTGCTTCTGATTGGGGGTGGTGCACGCTGTAATGGTGGTGGCTGCATACCACCAGCCATTGACTGATACATTCCTCTCATATCAATCTGCTGGTAGTTAGAAGGATTCATGATTAAATTTGGAGGCTTTGGCATCATGAGGTGACCTAGTGTTGCTTGTTGATAAGTCATTTGTTGCTGTTGCTGCTGATTGTACTGCTGCTGGAGCCTTCGGTTCATAAGTATTCGCTGAACACAGCTTATTAACTGAAGAGAGAAAAGGGAGCTGTTACAAGTGTATGACCTGTCTCAAAGAGGCAAGTATCAAGTTTTGGGTTAAAATCAATTTGTTAGGGGGTACCATACCAAAAGGAAAACACATTATTGTTATCACCATTACTAATTTGATGGCATTCACAGGACCATTACTGTAGAAACCAGTTAGTAACACCATTTAGGGCTAAATTCTCCTAATGACTTAACTATTGTATTGCAAGCAGCATTTAGGTTAGTTACCATAGTAACCTGTCTTGCACTGTGATTAGTCTCAAGTGTTAGTTACAGCACTTTTTGTCAAGTCTCCTTTCTTTGTCATTCTTTTGAATATTTCACATTACGACATATAAATAAACATTTTAGTGACAGAAACCAAAGAGAAAAAGTGCTCACAGTAGGAATAATTCCTACCTGGAATGTCTGAAATTTCCTAACAGAATTTAAAACCACACAACTCTACAGTGTTTTCTGAGTAAAATTCAAGCCACAGAAATTGATTCTCTGGTGTCAAGAGTTGAAATTTCCCAGTGCAAGGCAGGTGGCTAGCAAAGGACTGCTGGGTAAGATGATCAAGGATCCTGGAATCTGCCATATATATTTTTTAAAAAAACAAAGCAACATTTTACTTTTGTTATGATAAAATAATGCTATAAAAATTCCTTTTAAGATGTCCAGGATATATAAAAAATAAAATTATATGGATGACAGCATATATAAACTTCAAGGGAACTCATTTGGGAAGATAGTGCTCCTTTGAAACAAAAGATATTGCCTTTTCTTGACATTACTAGGTTTTTTTGACAAAATTTCTTCCAGAAATTACCATGTCCATCTGTCCATATGAGGGATTACATAGATGTCACACAAACGCCTTATTATAAATTAAAGAAAATTAAACATAACCAAGAGATACTCAGAATTCTTACCATCTGTTGTTTTGTCAATACATCATTGTAGATTGCTTCTCTTCGTTTAACATCAAGCTCCTGGCTGGCTTGTCTACTCAATGCTAATGCCTGTACTTGGGCCTCTGAGAGATTCATGTTTTCCTTCCACTAAAAGAAAAAGTTTCTATTTACTCCTGTTGCAGTAGAACTGAGGAAAAATAATTAAACTACTTGAAGATATTCAGGGTCTTTCAAGTTTTTTCTCTCCTTTCCTTTATTCTGCTTAAAAGAAAACAACATTGCTAAGTGCCCAAAAAAACTGTAAGTACATAAAGGAATAGTATGCAGCTGTGAAAAAGAAGGATCTCTTACCCTTTGAAAGAGCATGGAGGGACCTGGAGATTATTATGCTAAGTGAATAAGCCAGTCAGAGAAAGACAAGTGTTACATGATGTAACTTTATATGTGGAATCTAATGAACACAATAAACTGATGAATAAAACAGTACCAGAGACATGGAAACAAGGAACAGACTGACGAATCTTAGAGGGAAGGGAGGAAGGAGAGTGGGAAGAGATTAACCAAAGAACTTATATGCATATATGCTTGCCCCTGAACATAGACAATCGGTAGTGAAGGCCTAGGGCAGTGATGGGCAACCTTTTGAGCTTGGTGTGTCAAACTTCATCAAAAAACTGAGCATAACTCGGGTAGTGTGTCACTTTGAGGAAAAAACATTATTTTGCAAATGTTTCATCCTCAGGAGCAGCAAATGTTTCATCCTCGGCATGCGGCCACCTCAGCGGCCGCATGTCATCAGAAATGGTTACGCGTGTCAGTGCTGACACACGTGTCATAGTTTCGCCATCACTGGAGGGCGAGGTGAGAACTGGGCGGTGGGGGACAAAGGGGAAATAAAGGGGGGCATCTGTAATACTATCATCATACATTTTTTAAAAAGCAGGGTACTAAGTTTTCCACTATTGTACAAAGGTTGGCTATCTCTGCAATAAAACTGTATTTAATTTGTGAAGCTGGTCATAAAAACATGTTTATGTAAACAATGCTTACATTTCTATGATTGATTGACTTCCTAATTTTTAGATTTCAGCCACTTCTCTTTTGTGCCAACATCTAGGTAAAACTGCTAAATTATACCTTGTCACTATTAATCAGTTTACTAGTGTCTTACTATTGCGAATCAAGTTATACAAATTATGCTCCTTTCCCCACAGAAATAGAGAAACAAACAATTAAAAATTGAAACAAATGGTGGGGGAAATAACACAAATTTCAAGTTGGAGTAAGACAATTGCCAATTAACTTACTACAGCTGAAATTATATCTTCAAGAGGCTGAATCCTCACTGCTGCCATACTGTTTGTTGCTTCCACAACTTTTTCTCTTCCTTGATTTATGAGGTCCTAGAAGAATGTAAGAAATAAGTTAGTTTTAAAGTATAGAATTGCCAATTTATAGAATTGAAAAGAACAGCAAACTTCAGCATCAATAAAGTGGAATAAAACTCATCAGTGAAGGTCTTGTTAGGAAGATAAAAGTTTGGGTTTTATTGAACCAATAATTTAATAATTTAAATGACTCCGTAAGCACATTTTAAAAAGGAAACCACAGATTCCATTAAGTTATTACATTATTGGTATAATAACATCTAATCTTTCTTAGTTACTTCATAATTGATTCTAGTTTTAAGTCAATTATTTCATAATACTGGGCATTATCATATACTTAGTGTTGCATCTACATGGCATTAGTGTAAATCTATGTGTGCATTTATCCTACTTTCAAACATTAAACAAGTGATTTGTTTATTCAAAATATTTTATAACTGAAGAAAGTGCTATTTCCCTACTCAGTCATCTACCCCACTTAAATAAAATAATTCAAACTACATTAAATCAGGGCCTGATTCCCTTGTGCTCTAAACCACATTTTACTACACTATGCTGGGTCAAAAAGGTCAACAAATAAAATTTTCTTGGTCTATTCAGAAGTAATCTTTTGGAGAATGTGATATTCCTGCATAGGGAACCCTCAACAACAGGGCACTTGAAATTGCTTTTAATTCAAGTTAAACTACTTTTGTACTTCACAACTTACCTCCAGCTGTTGATTACTCATTGCTGACAGGGCTCCCAAATTGAAAGGAATATAAGGAGTTTGAGAGTTGAAACTGACAGGGGGAAAATTGGTCCCAGTTGGTATGTTGAAACGCATGGTCAGTCCCTAAAAACAAAAAATTATGCGCTTATCCACACTGTGATTTAAAACTTGAAATTCTACATCACCTACTGGTTTAGAAAAGAATCAATATTCTCAGATTTAGGAAATTATTAACACTCTTCCACACACAAACAAAACACCCTTTTCATCCAAAACCAAGATCTTATTACACAGAAAGCTTTAACCCCTAAAGGTGTACCCTTTTTCTGATAATTCCCAAAGAATGGAGCAACTAATAATTCTGATGAGACTCCTAACATCACATTAACATTAAAGAAGTTTGGTACAATGAGTTAGGAGTTTAAAGAGAATTCATGTATTAGGATAAGGTTTCCCATGCTCAGGCACATTTTTGCTCAAGTGGGTTGGTGGAACTATTTTTTTTTTCTTCAAGGCCGCCAAAAATTTTGGTTGCCTCCCCCCAAAAAAAATTGGGAGAGAGAGAAACATGGTGGAACTATTTTAAATGAAGTTGCTACTGGAGAATGACATTAATGTCCAATCATGAAATATTTTTGTGTTCTGATACACATTCAATCAAAATTTAGATTTGATAACACACATGCTAAAACAATGTTTATTCTTTCCTACCTCCAAACTCTAAGCTCCTGTATGTCTGTTACTACAATGAGGGTGTTGATTGGAGTTAAGTGATGCTAAATATATACCTTTCCACTAATCGCTCAATTCAGCAAGTGCTAAGCAGAAATGGGGTTAATACTCTTTAAGTGGAAAATATTTCCTTCTCTCCTCTCTTCCCACTCTACCACCAAAGGCAGCCAATGCCTGTAAACAGACTCTGATATCTGGGACTTCGTTCCTGAAGACTCACCTATTCCAAAAGTGATCTTTTCTTCCTCAATGCTCTTTCAAATTACTAACAAAAACCAAAAAGCATTTCAAATATATACCTTCTTCTCTGCTTCATACTCAGCCCAAGCTGCTTTTCTTTCTTCTTCAGTCAACTCTTCTTCTTCTTTGTGGTCCAAAAGAGAATCATGCTCATGATATCCTACAATGTGTTCTTTATGTATTTGAAGAAGTTCTGCAAGTATGGTGTCCTGTTTAAAGGGGTTGAAATAATAGAATTATTTCCTCCCTCTGGATCATATTTGGTGTACTGTTAGACTAGAAATTAGAATGTGGCTGTTATACATATTTCTGATATATATGATAAATTACCTAGAAAATAGTTGCTAAACATGCAAAACCAGCCTCTTATGTAAGAATTTCACATTTATATAGCATATTTTAGGGAGTCGATTTTTTAATGACTAATTTTCAGAGTTCAAGGGTTTTTCTCCAACTTTTAATTTTTATTTATTTATTTTTTAAGGAAGAGACGAAAGGAGAGGGAGAGAGAGAAACACCAATGAGAGAGAGAAACATCTATCTGCTGCCTCTTGCATGTCCACTATTGGGGATTGAGCCAGTAACCTGGGCACGTGCCTTGACAGAGAATCGAACCAGTGACCTCTTGGTGCATGGGAATTGTCCAACTGGGCCACACTGGCCAGGGCACTTTTTTCCTAAATCTTTCACACGTATTTTGTGCTTTGTTCTAAGTTCATAATAAATGCTAACACAAGTCTTAGGAAATCAGAAATTACATTGGGTGCTTGTGTTAAAAATCATGGCTACTCCTATTTATACATTATTTAGCAACTTTATTTTCACAGTCACTTTAGCTATCAACTACTATGCTAACAAAAAACAAATCTAAATTAAACAGCTACAAAACAGTTTAACTGGAACATATAGTCCTTATATTTCAATTGTAGGAAAGTAAAATATAAATTGCACTGTTAAAGACACACTGACATACATTGTTTATCAATTTATTATAATAGTGCCTTTTCTCAAAGTCACAGTGTTTCTTAAGTCAGTCTTTTAAAGTTAAAAAAATTAAAAGCTTAAAAATTGAGATCATTTATACATTCAGTGAGAACACCAAACTTGTGCTCTGTGATTATGATTATGATCATAATCTCATAATTATGATTATGAGAGAGACACACACAAAGAGAGACTGGGTAGAGGGGAATGTGTTACTTACTAATAAAAACAATTTAATATTCACAAGTTGTTTATTAAGAAATCACAGATGAAAACTTGAATATATAAAAGGCAAATCAATTCACTTCACAAAATGATTTTCCACAGCTTCTAACAGCAAGTTCCCTTAGAACAGGGGTCCTCAAACTTTTTAAACAGGGGGCCAGTTCACTGTCCCTCAGACCATTGGAGGGCCGAACTATAGTTTAAAAAAAAAAACTATGAACAAATTCCTATGCACACTGCACATATCTTATTTTGAAGTAAAAAAACAAAACGGCAAAAATACCCGCATGTGGCCCACGGGCCATAGTTTGAGGACGCCTGCCTTAGAACATACTTTCTAAATTGTGAATTTAGTGAAGGAACATAAATAATTACTGGCCAAAGGAAAGTATAGGGAAGTTTATAGAAAATTAAATTTAATGTGTATCTAGTAATCCTTATTGTCCCCATAAATTTTAGCATAGACAAAGCCCACAGTTGTAAATAATTTTATGTTCATATCTTTAACCACACCTAGAGTATAGGGTCCAACACATGGTAGGAAATCAAATGTCTGTTAAATAACTCAAGATGAAAATTTTAAATCATAAGGCCCTAAGTTTTTTTCTGTAAAACAGCAAATGCTGACACTAATTCCAAATATTCTGACATTTGATCTCATGTAAACAACTTTTTTTAAAAAAATATATTTTATTGATTTTTTACAGAGAGGAAGAGAGAGGGATAGAGAGTTAGAAACATCGATGAGAGAGAAACATCGATCAGCTGCCTCCTACACACCCCCTACTGGGGATGTGCCCGCAACCAAGGTACATGCCCTTGACCGGAATCGAACCTGGGACCCTTGAGTCCGCAGGCCGACGCTCTATCCACTGAGCCAAACCGGTCTTGGCTAAACAACTTTTTATCTTGCTACCTCAATAAGTACCTGAAATAATTACTTCATAATTTCATGAATGGATTTTCTTAATGGATACTGCTGTTAATTTAGACTTTATAATTGATTTTGCTGTGCATGTGCTATTTCTTTTATTGAAAATAGAAAACATTAAAAGACAGTACAAATGAGAGAGCTCAAGAAAATCTACTGGTGGGATACATATATGTTAACAGATTTAGATCTTTTGGAATGTTAACTAAACATTTCTATCCTATACCAGTGTAGAAATCTGCCATCAAAGCTGACTTCTCTGGCCTATACCATATAGAACAGGCTTTATCATCACTAGACAGACCTCCAAAGTTCAGAGTTACTGACCAGGAAGGCACAGAGATAGGCCAGTCTGAACTAAATTCCTTGAAAAAATAATGCTTCTTTAGACATGTGTCTCCCATGCTTACTTCCCCAAGCATAACAACAACAACAAAAAAAGGTATATAATAAAACCAGATAACATTGCCAAATACAATTAGTAAATCAGCTGTTCTACAAAATACTAAATAAATTACAAGGTAGAAATGTTCTAAGAATAATCCCTACTTTTACTTCTGTTTGGCAATGTGATATTCTTAAACATAGTAAAAAATCATTTCTCTAAGAAAGCAACCTGAAGGAAAGACCAAGAGAACTGTGCTAGAAACTGACTTTATTTTCAGCTATGCTACTGATTCTCTCTGTAACACTGGATAATAACTTAGTCTAGCTACGACTGTAAGTTAAATATGAAATACTCTTTGCACACATGTGTAACAGAATGACTGAGAATAGCAGAAATAACTCATATATACCCTTTTAAAATAAGGACTAGCTGAGACTAGAAGCTAAGTTTCCTGACTCCTATCCAGTGATCATCTATACCAGTGATGGCGAACCTATGACACGCGTGTCAGCACTGACACGCGTAGCCATTTCTGATGACACTGGTGCATGCCGAGGATGAAACATTTGCGAAATAATGTTTTTTCCTCAAAGTGACACACTACCCGAGTTATGCTCAGTTTTTTGGCGAAGTTTGACACACCAAGCTCAAAAGGTTGCCCATCACTGATCTATACTAATAAAAGGGCAATATGCTAATTAGACCCAACATCTTCCGGATATCCATCCGGACATCCATCCAGACAAAGCCTCGGTGGTGGAGACTGAGGCAGAGGCAGTTAGGGGTGGTCAGGCCAGCAGGGGAGGGCAGTTAGGGGTGATCAGGCCAGCAGGCAGAGGCGGCTAGGGATTAGGCCAGCAGGCAGGGGAGCAGTTAGGGGCGATCAGGCCAGCAGGGGAGCAATTAGGGGCAATCAGTCCAGCAGGCAGAGGTGGTTAGGGGTGATCAGGCAGGCAGGCAGAGAGGTTAGGGGCAATCAGGCAAGCAGAGGTGGTTAGGGATGATCAGGCAGGCAGGCAGGTGAGCGGTTAGGAGCCAGTGGTCCCGGATTGCCAGAGGAATGTCCGAGGGATCACAGATTGGAGAGGGTGCAGGTTGGGCTGAGGGACCCTGCCCCCCCTGTGCATGAATTTCATGCACCAGGCCTCTAGTCTTATATAATAAAAGCCTAATATGCTAAGTGTCTGGTCATCTGTTCCAACCAATCAAAGTGTAATATGCTAAGGCCGCTCAACCGCTCGCTATGATGTGCACTGACCACCAGGGGGCAGACGATCCAACCAGTAAGTTAGCTTGCTGTTGGGGTCTGGCCGATCAGGACTGAGAGAGACAGGCTGGACATGCCCTGGAGCCCTCCTATGGTCCCTCCCCAGCTGGCCAACCTCCCATGTCCCTCCCTGGACCTGATCGTGCACTGGTGGGGTCCCTCGGCCTGGCCTGCACCCTGTTGCAATCCGGGACTCCTCGGGCATGTTGGAGAGCTGGTTTAGTTCTATCATACTATAAAGAATGCCTGTTTTGTTGAGGCATAGTTCTTCCGTTTCCCAGATCTGTTCTCTGAGATAAAAAAGATAATCCCCTGGAGGATTCTGGGTGAGGTAGAAACCTAAGTAGGTCTTTTCTAAAAAATTACTTTTAACACTTTTGTACTTTTTGAAGTTTTTTTTTTAAGAAGCATATGGTCCTTTTTAATTTTTAATTAAAGAAAATATAAAAACTGAAACAAATACAATTCTCACACACAAACTTGTGAAAGGCCAGCTCATGCTTAGCCTAAATCTGACATGACTATTTTACCATATTCATCTTCAAGAGATATTCGCCTTAGGAAATCCCATTTCTAAAACCTTTTAATATCGTCTCCCCATCAATACCAGATTTAAGATCTATCCTATCTAGTCAACCATGATTACCTAATTAAGGTCAGATTGCACTGTCTTTCTTTTGACTTATAGTCAACTAAAATGCCAATAAGTGAGAGGAAAAGTGTATGTGACTTCGTTTGGATCATTAAAAAATGTTGGATCATGCCTGGCGGGCATGACTCATTGGTTGAGCATCGACCAATGAACCAGGAGGTCACTGTTTCGATTCCCAGTCAGAGCACATGCCCGGATTGCCGGCTCGATCCCACATGATCCCCAGTGTGGGACATGCAGGAGGCAGCCGATCCATGCTTCTCTCTCATTATTGATGTTTCTCTCTCTCTCACCCTCTCCCTTCCTCTCTGAAATCAATAAAAGTATTTTAAAAAAATGTTGGATCCTTTTCCTAAACATTACTTCCCTTCAAACATCAAATCAAAAAACCATTCATATTGCTTCTACTGGCTACAACACTCACTTCTTTTCAAAGAAAAAAAAAACTTTAATGAAAACAATGCTCATATTCTAATATAAAACCTAGAGATAACTACTGGTAACATTTGTTGTATATATTCCTCCACACATTTACACTTACACACAAACACACACACTTTTACATAAAAATGGAATTATACTTTACATTTTAGAAATCTTTTCTGCCTTCATATCTTTCCATGGACATCATTATACCTCAAATACATCCTTCATCAATATTATTAAAGACATTTAACAATAAATATTATTAAAGACATTTAACAATAAGGTATTATGTCGATATACTTTATCATCTACCTAATTTTTTTCTCTTACTTAAGAGTTTATTAAAACATTTAGGCCACTTTTTAAAAATTAGCAATGAAACAGGGTAATGGATACATTTTAATGTATTTCAACCACTAGTTTGTACAATAATTATGCCGATAATTCTCAAGGACTTAGACAAGTATGTTTACCACAATTTTCATTTTAACAAAGGAAAGACACTACATGTACATTAACTGACTTTTATAGGAACACAATTCATTTATATAGTTCAGAAGCAGGAAAGCAGAAAGTTTTCTTTCCTTCAGAGTACTGCATGAAGCACACATAAGAGAAAGAAAATACAGGATTTCTGAAACAAACTCCTTCTACATCTTTTCCCTTTTAAATTAATTGCAGCATACTGTCAGTACAAGAAACAGATGATGTGATTAAGAAGGCAAAAAAGTATTTGTAACAGGATCCTCCAAATATTTCTTTGGGAAAAAGTTTTGCAAAGTCAAGAGTGAGTTACAAAAGTTAATAAAGAAAAATTTCATCCCAATATACAATACAATCAGTGGAGAGGTTTTTTGTTTTTTCCCCTTGAAGCCTGCATTTATATTAGTTGCTATAGTAACACTATTATTGAAAACAATACTGGGACAGAATCTATAATCACTAGGCCAACAGTCATCAAAATGAGGTTTAAATTACATCCAAATGTGTACCTTTACTTTTCTTTGTCTAAACTTTATTTTTCCTTAAATAAGTGAGAAGGCTTACAAACTGGGAAAAGCATGGGCTATATTCCACCTAACAACCTAAATTAGTTTAAGCTTTAAAAATGACTAGTTCAATTAATAAAACAAAGTTAATGATAAATTAAAAGTTAAAGTTAATTTATTTAGAAGTTTAAAGTATTTGGCAAGCTGACAAAAATTCCTATCTAATTAATTCTGAAATTCAACCTTGAAAATAAAATTTTTAAAAAACAATCAAGGGTTTGCCTGGGGAAGGGGGTGGGGGTTCACCATGTTTCAAAAATATTTTGCTTGCCATCACTTTGAATTTGAGTTCTATAATATCTGGAAACAAAACGTCACTAGAATACTTAAGTGCCATAGGACACATTAAAAAAGGTATGAAAAATTCCTTTTATTATCTAAACTAGGGGCCTGGTGCACAAAATTTGTGAAGGGGGGGTGGCGGCAGGTAGGGGGAGTCCCTCAGCCCAGCTTGCACCCTCTCACAATCTGGGACCCCTCAGAGGATGTCCAACTGCTCTGCAGGATCAGGCCTAAACTGGCAGTCAGACATTCCTCTTGCAATCTGAGACCTCTGGCTCCTAACCGCTCACCTGCCTGCCTGCCTGATTGCCCCTAACCCCTCTGGTCTGCCTGCCTGATCGCCCCTAAATGCTTGCCTGCCTGCCTGATCGCCCCTAACTTCTCGCCTGCCTGCCTGATTGCCCCTAACCCCTCTGGCCTGCCTGCCTGATCGCCCCTAACCGCTTGCCTGCCTGCCTGATCACCCCTAACTTCTTGCCTGCCTGCCTGATTGCCTCTAACCCCTCTGGCCTGCCTGCCTGCCTGATTGCCCCTAACCGCCTCTGCCTGCCTGCCTGCCTGATCACCCTTAACTACTCTGCGTGCCTGCCTGATCGCCCCTAACCACCTCTGCCTTGGCACCTGCCTGCCACAGCAGCCGCCTCTGCGGCTTCGTCCGGAAGGACGTCTGGAATGATATCCAGAAGGTCGTTCGGCTGTCTGGTCTAATTAGCATATTACACTTTTATTATTATAGATAAGTCTAGATTCTTAGTAAAAAAAATCCACAATATTCCTGGTGGAAAAAATTTCTACTTTCAAATTTAAAGACCATTAGTTCCCAAACTGCACTAGAAAAAAATTGCAACATATTTGAATATTTGATAACTAGATAGCTATTGAATGAAGTTCACATACTACCTTAAAACAGATTTTCAGGTCAAGCGCACATAACCTTTGCCAAATGGCATTTATAAATATATCCAAATTCCCAAATTGTAGATATGAATAAGATAGTGACAACTATAAAACTTGTCACTTTCAGGGAAAGGGCAGGACTGACATTGGTGAAAGGTAAAAGTCAGTCTCCTTTGATAAGAATGTTTTCTATTCAACTTAATATTTAAAGAACTATATTTAGCATTTAACTTTTAAAAATTAATTATCCATTTTACAACACATGCCAGTCACTGTTAAGTAGAGTGTCAGTCTAGATTTTAAATGACTATAGTGACTTTTTAGAGGTTATAGTTTTTAAGTAGAGCCTGAACTGAAACTTAATTCTCAGGCTATCTAATCTGGAGTTCATATTATCTCTATACTTTATGAACACAGTTACATCCTTTAACTCAACTATAAGTGTGCTATAAAAAGAAAATACAAGAAACAGAAAATAGGAATGAAAGCAGCTACTTATTTGGCAGTCCAAATTACATCTTACAGAAAGAAAACATTAAAAGATAAAAAGTTTGGTTCAGTAGATAGAGCGTCGAGCCCATGGACTGAAGGGTCCCAGGTCTAATTCTAGTCAAGGGCTTGTACCTCGTTGCAGGCTCCATCCCCAGCCCTGATTGGGCACTTGCAGGAGGCAGCCAGTCAATGTGAGAGAGACACATCTGATGTTTCTTTCTCTCTGTCTCTCCCTTTCCCTTCCACTCTCTCTAAAAATCAATGGAAAAATATCCTCAGGTGAGGATTAGAAAAAAAGATAAAAGGTAAAGTGCTAAAAAAACCCCACATAAATAAGGTCATCTAGTGATTTGTACACTAACCAAATCTCCCCTTTCCCTTCCACTCTCTCTAAAAATCAATGGAAAAATATCCTCAGGTGAGGATTTAAAAAAAGATAAAAGGTAAAGTGCTAAAAAAAACTCCCACATAAATAAGGTCATCTAGTGATTTGTACACTAACCAAATCTCTTTCACAATTTATATTCCTTTAGGAGTCCAAAATATTAAATTTCATGCAAAAAGCTTGCTCCTGGAAACATCAGCAAATGAAGAGACACAAGTAAGGCATTCTCTTACTTAATTCCCCTAAAAGTATCACAGCTTCAATTTTTCAGTTCTTACTCCTAGAAATGTTACAAGACATATTTGCATTAGCCAGTCTAACCAACTGAGTAACATACTGTAGAATATTAATATACAAATACTGTGGCACCTAGGTGTCTATATTAATTCAGGATCACTGATCATTCCAATATGTTAATTATGTCCTTCTGAACATGAAAATGGAAAAAGTGAAAGGACATACATACAGCCTTTCTTCCCAGATTTCTCTCTACAATTTCATGATGATATTGCTTAAAATATAAACACCAATATAATTTTGCTAGAATTACTGATTTAGTAAAAAGTAGATCTGTGTCAGCCTTCTGAATTTCAGAGGACATTTTAATGGCAGGATTTAGTTAAAATAAAATAAAAATCCCATCTAATAAAAAGGGAATATGCAAATTGACCGTTACACCGTCACAAAGATGGTGGCACCCAAAGCCACAAGATGGCAGTGCCCAGTCACCTCGGCCCCGCCGGAGTCCCCCAGTCCTTTCACAGAAAGTGGGTTGCCTCAAAAGTTGGTTAAGCTTCTTAGGACAAAAACCATTCATTGAAAAGGGAATTCCAATATTTATAAAAGTTTGGACTAGACAATTCAACGTTATTTCCACTACAACCTTCTATGATTTTGTGATATTAACATTCTGAATTCACATAGTACCAGCTGTATTGTATGTAAGCAAATATTATTTAAAGGAATTGCCATTATTATTAAATCAACTCATAAAACCACACTATTTGTATGTCAAGGACATTCTGTGTAATTTTCCTAATGGCTGGAGTTAATGCCCCTAAACCATTAGTCGGACATCCCCCAAGGGGTCCCAGATTGGAGAGGTTGCAGGCCGGGCTGAGGGGCACACCCTCCCCCAGTGCACGAATTTCGTGCACCGGGCCTCTAGTATATTTATAACTGTGCAAATTGGGAAGTTTTATGTGTGATGGTTAAGATCACAGGCTCTAGTCCTTACCGGGTAGCTCAGTTCGTTAGAGTGTTGGCTCAATAACACAAGATTGCAGGTTCAATTCCCAGTCAGGACACATACAAGAATCAACCAATGAATACATAAATAAGTAGAACAACAAATTGATGCTTCTATCTCCCTTCCTCTCTCTCTAAAATCAATCAATAAATTTTTAAAAATCACAGGCTCTAGAGTATTGCTATCTACAACTCTGGGTAATGATGGAAATGTTCTGTGTCTGCACTGCCCAATATGGAAGCTACTAGCCACATGTGGCTACTGAGCACTTGAAAATGTGACTAGTGTGACTAAAGAACTAAATTTTTATTTTTATTTATAATTAATTTAAATGTAAATAGCCACATGTAGCCACTGGCTCTTGAATTAGAGAGTTCAGATTTAGAGTATTACTGGGTTTTAAATCTTAGTTCTAACACTTACTAGCCCTATGTCCTTGAGCAAGTTATCTCTGAATCTCAACCTTCTGGTATATAAAATGGGCCTAATAAGGCATTTTCCATGTAAAAATTAAATTAGATACTCCATGTGTTAACATGCAATTATGCATTCAATTCAGCTTTAGAAAAATCTATAGAGAGGTGACTTGGATTCTGATCCCAGTTTTAGAAAACTGTTGTGATATGTTAAAATATAGAGCTAACTAGGGGTAAAAAGTCTTTGGCCTGACCTGGAAACCTGCCACATAGACTAGTGTTGTCTGTCTCCCTTATCGCAAAAATAAAAATAAAAAGAAAATATATAGTTAATTAAAATTTTTGTACTGAGAAAATTTTCAAACCAGAAAAATAGAATGGATACTCATATACCTGTCACCCAGATTTATTGTTAATATTTTGCCACATCTGCCTTCTTTATTTTTACAAAGTATTTTATGTTATAAGATTATATTTCACTTGTTAATGCTTTAGTATAAATCTCTGAACTATAGACATTTCTTATATAACTACAATACCATAAAATTAATAACTTAATTCCCTAGCATCATCTAATACCACACCCATATTCAGATTTTACCAGTTGTCTGCAAAATGCCTTTGATAGGCGCTTTGTTCAAATCAGGTGTTTTCAAATCAAGTTCCACTCAAGGTATACACACTGCATTTGGATGGTGTCCCTTTGTTAAGTTTCTTTTAATTTAGTACAGTCACCTCCCTTTCCTTCATTCTGGGTTTATTTCATAATGGTGTGTTTGAAATCATGTCTACACATATAAAAGTCTAAGCGACCAAAAGGATGACCAGTCGACTGGTCGCTATGACATGCACTGACCACTAGAGGGCAGACACTCAATGCAGGAGCTGCCCCCTCATGGTCAGTGTGCTCCCACAGCCAACCTCCCACAACCGGACAACCTCCTGTGGTCCCTCCCTCCGCTCAGCCCCGATCACTGGCCAGGCCAAGGCACCCCACCCATGCACCAGGCCTCTAGTCTGTTATATATTCTGTAAACTGGAAATTAAATCCAAAGGTTTAATTAGATTCATGGCAAATATTTCTGGTAGGACTTTTTTATAGAGGATGTGTAAAAAGAGATTAATGTATATATTTTTAAAAACAGGATAAGACAACGTATGAGGGAAAAGAAGTAATACGTATTGAATAATTGTGCTATGTTCCTTTAAATACATTTTCTCATTTAGTTATTACAATAACTTTATTAGTTACAGATGGTTTTGTCCCTTTGAAGTAAGGGAATTGGTTCTGGGAGATCACCCAACTATTAAGAAGCAAAGTTAGAATTCAAAAAGAGAAGGAAAATATGTCAAACAAGGTACTTTACCTTTACATAAACATAACAAAATTTACTAACAAATCCCTTGCTCTCTGTGCCTCAGTCTCTGGTAAAATAGAGCAACAAATTCACTTGACTCTCACATATGTAAATTGCTTAGGCTAATCATACTTTCATGTTAGGTAATGAGAGTTATCCTTTAAGCATCAGCTAAAATTGTTTAACAAATATACATGCACAGGACAGGTAATAACCTACTGTTCCTCCTATAACTATAATGGCCATATATCTAAAATTTTCTAGGACAATTCTGATATCAGATAATTCCTGAATTTTTAATTAGAAAAATTTGGTTAAGGTATAAAACCCCTCTCTCTGTATGGGAATAGATTGGTTGTTTTTTAAAGTAAAAGTCTGCTTTAAAACTTTGGAAAAAGGTGCTAGAAATAAGAGAAAGTGGTAAATAACACCAGTAGAGTTCTCCCAGTTAGCTGAACAACAGAAGAAACTATTTGCTCAAGCAAGTGAATTAATCCTGTCAGATATACTGGTAGATGTGTAGGGTCAGGTCTAAAAATTGACCATTTGATTTAGCAAAGCAAAGGTCACTGGTAAACCAGGCACTGTGCTAAGCACTTCATGCATAATATTTAATATTCCAGTAATCCTGTGAAGTAGATAATTATTAGGCCCTTTTGAAAGACCAGGAGACAGAGATTTAGAGACATAATTTGCTCAAGGACATAGGGCTAGGAAGTGTTAGAACTAGGATTTAAATTCACAAAGGCTCTAGACCTGTACTGTCTAATACAACAGCCAGTAGCTACATGTAGCTATTTACATTAATTAAAATTAATTTTAAATCCTCCCTAATGAAATCCTACATTCACATGGAATATCTAATTTAATTTTCATAATAAGTCTATGAAGTAGATTATTATCTACTATTACTGATGAGATTTCATTGACCATGAATCAGCATGGGCTCCTGGCTCCCTCCCCCACAATCCAAATACAGAAACTACAGATGGGAAAAGGAAACATGAATTCTAAGAACTTATAGACACACACACACACACACACAACATTCCTGGGGTACAATAAACTGGCACCATATGCAATCTAAAGCAAAGTTATTGAAAAAGATGAAGTACCAAAAATTCAAATTAAGCATGACAAGTATAATTAAGGAAACAAAGGAAGATACTATCAATATGAAATCCAAACAAAAATTATCTAAAAAGAGTTAAAATGAAATATTAGGGATAAATATAATCACTGAAGTAAAATAACTTAATGGACAGTATAAACAGTAGAGGTACAGGTGAAGAATAACTTAATGAGCTAGAAGATCACACTAAGGCACTCTTTCAGAAGATAATAAGAAAAGGTAAAGAGATAGGAAATGCAAAAGAAAAAAGATATGAAAGCTAAAATTGAAGGATAAGCATCTATACTAATAAAAGGGCAATACACTAATTAGACCGGGAGACCTTCTGGAAACCTACCGGACGTCCTTCTGGACAAAGCCATGGTGGCGGAGCCGAGGCATTGGTGGTTAGGGGTGATCAGGCCGGCAGGGGGGGAAATTGGGGGCAAGCAGGCCAGCACGGGGGGCAGTTGGGGGTGAGCAGGCCGGCCAGTGGGGGCAGTTGGGGGTGATCAGGACAGCGAGGCGGGGAGGCAGTTGGGGGTGATCAGGCCGGCAGGCAGAGTGGTTAGGGGCAATCAGGCAGGCAGGCAGGTGAGCAGTTAGGAGCCAGCGGTCCCGGATTGCGAGAGGGATCAGGCCTAAACCAGTAGTTGGACATCCCCCAAGGGTCCCAGACTGGAGAGGGTCCCCCGGGCTGAGGGATACCCCCTCCCCCCATGCATGAATTTAGTGCACTAGGCCACTAGTTTAGTAATAACAGTCTCAAAAGGAGATTAAAATAAAGAGGATGAGATTTTTGAAGAATAAGACATCATTTTTTCAGAATTACAAATCAAGAAACTGAGACACAGAGAAGTAAAATCACTTGAGTAAGGTCAAGATTCAAACCCAGGTGGTCTTGCCCGAAGGCTCCTGCTTTTAATCATTATGTTATACTGACACAGGGCTGGAGATCAAAAGTTCAGCATCAAAGATTACTAAGGAAAACTAGGATCAGCTATGCCACCCTAAGATATTGCAATATATAGATCTCATAACATAGAAACCCACACCTGAAACCTATATGTTCATGTTGACCAATGTCACCTCAATAAATTTAATTAAAAAGAAAAAAGATATCTCGACCCTCATATTCATTACCACATTATTATATTCTCCTATATACCTTGATAACACCAAAACTACCTTTCCATAAACACACAGTATTAAGATGAGTGAGTATGTGAAGAAAAGGGCCAAAACCAGTTTGGCTCAGTGGATAGAGCGTCGACCTGCGGACTGGGGGGGGGTCCCAGGTTCGATTCCGGTCAAGGGCATGTATGTTGGGTGCGGGCACATCCCCAGTGGGGGTGTGCAGGAGGCGGCTGATTGATGTTTCTAACTCTCTATCCCTCTCTCTTCCTCTCTGTGAAAAATCAATAAAATATATTTAAAAAAAAAAAAAAAGGATGTGAAGAAAAGGGAACCCTTGTGCACTGTTAATGGGAATGTATATTTAGTTCAGCCACTATGAAAAACAGTATGGAGGTTCCTCAAAAAATTTAAGGATACATCATATGACCCAGCTATTCCACTTCTGGGTATTTATTCAAAAGAAATGAAAACACTAACTTGAAAAGATATCTGCATTCCAGCATTATTCACGGTGGCCAAGACATGGAAACAACCAAAGTATCTTGCAATAGAGGACTGGATAAAAATGTGATACATATACACAATGGAATACTACTCAGCCATAAGAAAGGATGAAATAGTGCCATTTGCAACAACATGGATGGACTTGGAGGGCATTATGCTAAGTGAAATAAGTCAGTCAGAAAAAGCTAAGAACTATATGACTTCACTCATATGTGGGATATAAAACTGAAACTTGTGAACACAAACAGCAGTGTGGTGATTGCCAGATGGAAGAGGGTAGGGGGAAAGGGGGGTCCTAATATAAGGTGACAGGAGATTTGACTTTGGGTGGTGGGCACATGGTGCAATATATAGATCTCATAACATAGAAACCCACACCTGAAACCTATATGTTCATGTTGACCAATGTCACCTCAATAAATTTAATTAAAAAGAAAAAAGATATCTCCACCCTCATATTCATTACCACATTATTTACAATAGTGAAGACATGGTAATATCCATTGGATAAATGGATAAAGAAAATTATACACACACACACACAGGAATATTATTCAGCCAACAACATGGATGGGCTTGGAGGGCATTATGCTAAGTGAAGTAAGTCAGATTGAGAAAGACAAATACCATATGATCTCACTTACATACATAATCTAAAAAGCTGAACTCATCTCAAGAAAATTGTAATGTGGTGATGGATGTTAACTAGACTTATTGTGGTGACCATTTCATAATATATACATACAATGAATCACTATATTATATTCATATGACAATTATATTTCAATGAGAAAACAGTTGGAAATAAAAAGTGTGAAGTCATATCAAAAGAGAGTGCAATTTACTTCTTCCATAAGTTTAATCATATAGCATATTAATGTCAGCACAATAGTGTAGTAGTTAAAGAGTATGGGCTCTAGAGTCATGACACTAAGATCTAATGCAGGTGCCACTACTTGTATATGCTATAATGTCATCTATATATATAAAAGGCTAATATGCTAAGTGTCAAACTATCCAACTGGTTGCTATGATGCACACTGACCACCAGGGGGCAGATGCTCAACACAGGAGCTGCCAAGCTGCAGTGACTTGGCAGTGGCAGTTCTTGGGTGATGCACCCCAAAATAAGAGAGGTGGGAGCCCAATTCCTCACGGGGCCACCTTCAGATGTGGGTTCTGTTGTTGCTGGGGCACTGTAAGCCCCAAATCTGGTTTACTGCACACTTGCATTTGAGTTCCACACCCTGTACGACAGCAACTTTGCAGAGTGCCCTCTCGCACTCTGGGACCCCTCAGGGGATGCCAGAAAGCCGGTTTCAGCCTGATCCCTGCAGGCCAGGCTGAGGAACCCTACCTGCCAGAGGGACCCTGCTCACTCTGCAGACGCCTGGGAGGGATTGCAGGAGGTTGGCTCCAGGGTGTGTCCGGCCCATCTCGCCCAGTCCCGCCCTGCCAGCCACCTTCTAATTAATTTCCTTTCAATGTGCACGAATCCGTGCACTGGGTCACTAGTCATCTATAAAATTCAAATAAACTGTACTGGATTTGTAAGGTGGCTATAAGGATTAACCTTTTGCACTCGACATGGTTAGCATTAGAATAAAGGAATAAAAAAAAAGCAAGCGAGTGCAAAGGGTTAAGTGATGTAATACACTGCCTGGCATAAAAATCACTCAATGTTAGCTACTTTTCATTATTATTCTTAATTCAAAGGTTTAGCTGATAATGACTATAAAGGCAAATCATGTCACGACATACCTTGTACTCACAACAATGGTGGGCCTTGTTAAACATACAGATTCCTAGGACCCAACCCCAGAAATTAATTCAGTAGATCTTGAATGGAAACCAGGAATCTGCATTTTTAACAAGCTGGAGATTAGTCCAAGACTACACCCAAGGGAAAATGCTATTTTAAAGGCATGCCAATCATTGGGTTATAATGGTCAGATGGCAATTTTGGGACAAAAATTCATTTGTTTACATATTATATTTTAATTGAATATGTGTTAGCGTTAGGTATTATTCCAGGTGCTGGGGATACAGTGATGAGGATACACTGACACAATCACTGCTTTCATATGCTAACAGAAAATTTATAATGTAGAGAGAACAAAACACCCATTCAGAGCAGCAATGGGGGAAAAAATAAAAATCAGGAGTAGAATTAAAGGGAGCTTTGGGAAAACAAGCAACATAACAATATACATAAAATAGCAGAAAAGAATCTGAGAAAGGACTAGAGAACTTGTTTGAAGAAATAATGACAGAAAACTTGCCTGACCTGGTAAAGAAAAAAGTGACACAAGTCCAGAAAACAAAAAAAGTCCAAATCAAGATGAACCCAAAAAAAGCCACACAAAACACATCATAATTAAAATGGCAAACATTAATAACAAAGAAAGAATATTAAAGGCTGCAAGAGAGAGAAAGAAAGTTACCTACAAGGGAGCTCCCATAAGACTGTCAGCTGATTTCTCAATAGAAACACTTCAGGCCAAAAGGGAGTGGCATGAAGTATACAAAATAATGAAAAATAAGGGACTGAACACAAGAGTATTCTATCCAGCAAGGCTATATTAAAAAAATGAAGGTTAACTTAGGAGCTTTGTACACCAAAATAGCTAAAGGAGTTTATTACCTTCAAACGATCACTGTAAGAAATGCTAGAGAGACTGATGCAAGAAGGAGAAAGAGAGAGAGAGGTAGGAATACAGGCATAAAGAACAAAACTGGCATCAATTAAGTACCTATCAATAATAATCTTAAATGTAAATGGCTTAAATGCTCCAATAGAAAGAAATAGGGTAGCTGAATGGATTAAAAAACATGACCCATATACTAGTATATACTATCTACAAGAAACCCACCTAGAACAAATGACACATAGGATGAAAGTGAAGGGATGGGAAAAATTTTCCATGCAAATGAAAATGAACAAACTGGGGTAGCAATAATCATATCTAAAAAAAGCAGACTTTAAAATGAAGGCCATCACAAGAGACAATGAAAACACTTCATAAGAGATCGATAAAACAAGAACATATAACCCTTATAAACATATAAGAACCCAACAAAGGAGCAACCAAATATATTTAAAAAAAAGTCTGGAAGACCTAAAAGGAGAAATGGACAGCAATACAATCGAGACTTTAATACCCCACTGACATTACTGCATAGATCTTCTAGAAAAAAAAAAGGGAAAAAGTGACCCCAAATGACACACTGGGTCAAATGGATTTAATAGACATTTACAGAACATTTCACCCCAAAGCTGCAGAATATACTTTCCTCTCAAGTGCACATGGGAAATTCTCAAGACCAAATATTAGGACACAACACAAGTATCTACAAGTTCAACAAAACTGAAATCATATCAAGCATCCACTTGCATCACAATGGCATGAAATTAGAAATTAACTACAGTAAAAATAATTCAAAACAATGGAGGCTAAATAGCATGTTAATAAACAATGAACAGGCTACCAGCGAGATAAAGAAAGAAATTTAAAAATTCCTGTAAACAAATGAAAATGAACACACTATAGCCCAAAATTTATGGGACAAAATAAAGCAGTCCTGAGAGGGAAGTTAATAGCACTACAGGCCTATCTCAAGAAAAAAAAAAAATTCTAATAACCGATTTAACCCTATAACTTAAAGAACTAGAAAAAGAACAACAAGAAAAGTCCAGAGTAAGCAGAAGCAAGGAAAAATAAAGATCAGAGTAGAAATAAATGACATAAAGACTAATAAAACAACACAAAAGATCAATGAAACAAAGAGCTGGTTCTTTGAAAAATAAGCAAGACTGAAAAACCTTTAGCCAGACTCATCAACAAACAGAGAGAGAGGACTAAAATAAATAAAATCAGAAATGAAAGAGGTTAAATAACAACTGAGATCACAAAAACACAAAGGATTGTAAAAAAGAAAAATACTATGAACAACTAGATACCAACAAGCTGGACAATGTGGACGAAGTGGACAAATTCTTAGAAAAATACTACCTTTCAATATTGATTCAGGAACAATCAGAAAACCTGAATAGGCCAATAATAACTGATGAAATTGAAGCAGTACTCAAAAAACTCCCAGCAAATAAAAGCCCTTGTCCAGATGGTTTCACAGGGGAATTTTAACAAATATTCAAAGAAGAAATAACACTTATCCTTTTCAAATTATTACAAAAAAATCCAAGAGGAAGGAACATTTCCAACCTCTTTCCACAAAGCCAACATTATCTTAATTCCTAAACCAGATAAAGACACTACAAAAAAAGAAAATTACAGGCCAATAGCCCTGGTGAACATAGATGTTAAAATACTCAATAAAATATTAGCAAATTAGATCCAGCAATATATTAGAAAGATAATATGCCCTGGCTGGTATGGCTCAGTTGGTTGGGCATCGTCCTGGGCACTGAAAGGTTGCCAGTTCAATTCCTGGTCTGGGAACATGCCTGGGTTGCAAACTCCATCCCTGATATGGGGCATGCAGGAGGCAGACAAACTATGTTTATTTATAAATATGCCTCTTCCTTCTACTCTATCTAAAAATAAATAAAATTTTAAAAAAGATCATACACCATGACCAAAGAGAATTTATTCCAGGGATGAAAAGCTGGTACAATATTGGCAAATCAATAAATGTGATACATCACATAAACAAATTGAATGAAAAAAAAAAGCACATGATCTTATCAGTAGATGCAGAAAAGCATTTGACAAAGTTGAACACCCACTTCTGATAAAAACTCTCAGCAAAGTGGGAAGAGAGGGATCATACCTCAACATAACAGGCATAAATAAAAAACCTACAGCCAACATCATACTCAATGGGAAAAAACTAAAACCATTTCCCCAAAGAACAAGAACAAGACAGGGTTGTCCTCCTTCACCACTTTTATTCAACTTAGTACTGGAAGACCTGGCCACAGCAACCAGTGAATAAGAAATAAAAGGGATCCAAATTGGAAAGGAGGAGGCAGTAAAACTGTAACTATTCGCAGATGACTTGATTTTGTACAAAGAAAACCCTAAAGACTCTACCAGAAATAGAGATGCAGAAGATGGCTGCTGACAGGAAGGCAGACTGCAAGATAGTGTGTGAGTGAGAAAAGAAAGGGAGAGTGTGTGGTCGCAAGGGGAGTGTTTGTTGGTAAGTTGAGGGACAGCTATATTCCAGGAGACTGTGGGGGACTGCTGCACGGGGCTCCCCTGAGCTGGCAGCCTGCACTACTGCTGGGTTCCCTCCCGGAGCGGCCGGCTTGGATGCAGAGACGGCGCCATCTTGAAGGGGAAAGTGGATGTTATCAGAAGACTGAAACGCCCGGGGAATCTAAAAATACAGCACCCAATTAACATCTGTGAACCCGAGAAGACCACACCGGTCCCCAAGTGGTGCAAGCATGCGGATTCAGAGGAGCTCTACACTTCACCACGGAAAGGAGAGAGAGAACTACATAACCAGACACCCAGAGAAGAGAGATCATGGGGAGACAAAGAAACAGCCCGCATATGAAAGAAAAGCAGGCATCACCAGAAAAGGAAGTAAACGAAATGGAGGCAAGCAACCTGTCAGTGAAAGAATTCAGAGAAATGGTCATAAGGTGGATGAAAAGAATGGAAGACAAATTCGACAATATGTGTAAGAACCAAGAGGAAATGAAGAACCACAAAAAAATGAAAAATGACATCGCTGCTGTAAAGAACTCAATAGAAAGCATCAAGAGTAGACTAGAAGCAGAGGACCACATCAGTGAGCTAGAAGACAAGGTAGGAAAAAATACCCAAGTAGAGCAGCTTCTAGAAAAAAAAAAATGAAAAAGCAGGAGGAGAGCCTAAGGGAACTTTGGGACAACATGAAACAAAACAACATCTGCATAATAGGGGTGCCAGAAGGAGAGGAAACTGAGCAAGGAATAGAAAACCTGTTTGAAGAAATAATGACAGAAAACTTCCCTGATAGAGGGAAGAAAAAACCCACACAAATCCAAAAAGCTCACAGAGTCCCAAACAAAATGAACCCCAAAAGACCAATGCCAAAGCACATTATAATTAAATTGGCAAACACCAACGACAAAGTAAGAATCTTAAAAGTGGCCAGAGAGAGACAGAAAGATACCTACAAAGGTTCCCCCATCAGACTAGCGACTGATTTCTCAACAGAAACACATCAGGCCAGAAGGGAATGGAATGAAATATACAAAGTCATGCAAAGGAAGGGTCTGAATCCAAGAATGCTGTACCCAGCAGGGCTATCAATCAAAGCTGAGGGTGAAATGAGGAGCTTCACAGACAAAAGAGGACTAAGGGAGTTATTACCACCAAACCACCAATGCAAGAAATGCTAAAGGGTCTGCTGTAAAAAAAAGAAATAGGAAGCGAAGAGGGAACACAGGGGTAAAGAATAAAAATGGCAACAAACAAGTACCTATCAATAATAACTTTAAATGTAAATGGATTAAATGCCCCAAACAAAAGACATAGGGCAATGGATTAGATAAGAAAACATAACCCATATATCTGCTGTCTACAAGAAACCTCAGAAAAAAAGACGCACAGAGACTGAGGGTGAAGGGGTGGAAAAAGGTTTTTCAGGCGAATGGAAATGAAAAAAAAGCTGGCATATCAATACTTATATCTGACAAATTAGATCTCAAAGTGAAGGACATAAAAAGATATAAGGAAGGCCACTTCATAATGCTAAAGGGAGCAATCCAACAAAAAGAAATAACTCTGGTAAACATATATGCACCCAATACAGGAGCACCCAAATACATAAAAAACTCTATTGGAGGATATCAAGGGAGAGATTGACAGCAATACGATCATAGTAGGAGACATTAATACCCCACTATCACCATTGGACAAATCCTCTAAACAAAAACATCAATCTTAAATGACTCACTAGACCAGATGGAATTAATTGACATTTTCAGAACATTTCACCCCAAAGCCACAGACTATACATTCTTCTCAAGTGCACATGGGTAATTTTCAAAGATACACCATATATTGGGTCACAGGCAAAGTCTCTTCAAATTCAAGAAGATAGAAATCACATCAAGCATCTTATCAGATCACAGTGGCATAAAACTGGAAATCAACTACAATAAAAACAATCCAAAAAATATCAAACACCTGGAGACTAAACAGCATGCTATTAAACAATGACTGGGTTACCAGAGAGATGAAAGAAGAAATAAAAACCATCATGGCAACAAACTACAATGAAAACACAATAATCCAAAATCTATGGGACACAGCGAAAGCAGTCCTGAGAGGAAAGTTCATAGCTCTACAAGCCTACTGCAAAAAACAAGAAACAATGGTAATAAATTACCTAACCCTGTAACTCAAAGAGTTAGAGAGAGCAACAAGAAAAGCCCAGTGTAAACAGAAGGAAAGAAATAATAAAGATCAGAGCGGAGATAAACGACATAGAGACCAAAAAAAAAAAAAAAAACAGTACAAAAGATCAACAAAACCAAGAGCTGGTTCTTTGAAAGAATAAACAAGATTGATGAACCTCTAGCCAGGCTCACCAAGAAGCAAAGAGAGAGGACCCAAATAAACAAAATCAGAAATGAAAGAGGAAAAATAACAAGACCCCACAGAAATACAAAAGATTGTTAAAAAATACTATGATGCCCTAACCTGTTTAACACAGTGGATAGAGCATCAGCCTGCAGACTAAAAAGGCCCAGGTTCGATTCTGTTCAAGGGCATGTACCTTGGTTGCGGGCACATCCCCAGTAGGGGGAGTGCAGGAGGGAGCTGATTGATGTTTCTCTCTCATTGATGTGTCTAACTCTCTATCCCTCTCCTTTCCTGTCTGTAAAAAATCAATAAAATATATTTTTTAAAAAAATACTATGAACAACTGTATTCCAACAAACTGGACAACCTGGAGGAAATGCACATATTCCTAGAAAAATACAACCTTCTAAAACTCAATCAGGAAGAAACTAAACATCTCAATAGGCCAATAACTATGGAAGAAATTGAAGCAGTCATCAAAAAGCATCTGGCAAACAAAAGCCCGGGGCCAGATGACTTCACAGGGGATTTTTACCAAACATTCAAAGAAGAACTAACACCTATCCTCCTCAGATTATTCCAAAAAATTCAAGAGGAAGGAATACTTCCAAGCTCCTTCTACAAAGCCAGCATCACCCTAATACCAAAACCAGATAAAGACAACACAATGAAAGAGAATTACAGGCCAATATCCTTCATGAACATAGATACCAAAATCCTCAACAAAATTCTAGCAAATCAGATCCAGCAGCACATCAGAAAGATCATACACCATGACCAAGTAGGATTTATCCCAGGGATGCAAGGATGTTACAATATCCGCAAAACAATAAACGTGATACATCACATAAACAAATTGAGAGATAAAAATCACATAGTCATATCAATTGATACAGAAAAAGCATTTGACAAAATCCAACACCCTTTCTTGATAAAAACTCTCTGCAAAGCGGGAAGAGAAGGATCATACGTCAACATAATAAAAGCCATATATGAAAAACCCACAGCCAACATCATACTCAATGGGGAAAGCAAAAACTAAAACCATTTCCCCTAAGAACAGAAACAAGACAGGGATGCCCACTCTCACTACTCCTGTTCAACATAGTACTGGAAAGTATTATCCATTGCAATTAGACAAGAAGAAGAAATAAAAGGCATCCAAATTGGAAAAGACGAAGTAAAGCTGTCCTTATTTGCAGATGACATGATATTGTACATAAAAAACCCTAAAGACTCCATCAAAAATCTATTACTTAATAAATGAATTCGGAAAGGTAGCAGGATACAAAATTAACGCCAAGAAATCTATGGCATTTCTATACACAAATAGTGAACTTACAGAAAGAAAAACTGAAAAAGCAAGTCCATTTACAATCGCACCAAAAAAATTAAGATACCTAGGAGTAAACTTAACTAAGGAGGTAAAAGACCTATACGCGGAAAACTACAGGACACTGAAAAAAGAGATAGAGGAAGAAGTAAACAGATGGAAGAACATACCATGTTCATGGATAGGTAGAATCAACATTATTAAAATGTCTATACTACCCAAAGCAATCTATAGATTCAATGCACTCCCCATTAAAATACCAACGGCATATTTCACAGACCTGGAAAAAACTCTCCAAAAATTCATCTGGAATAAAAAAAGACCCCGAATAGCAACAGCAATTCTGAGAAAGAACAAAGTCGGTGGGATCTCAATACCAGATATCAAGCTGTATTACAAGGCCACTGTTCTCAAAACAGCCTGGTAGTGGCACAAGAACAGACATATATACCAATGGAATAGAATAGAGAACCCAGATATCGACCCAAACCACTATACTCAATTAATATTTGACAAAGGAGGCATGAACATACAATGGAGTCAAGACAGTCTCTTCAATAAATGGTGTTGGGAAAATTGGACAGATACATGCAAAAAAATGAAACTAGATCACCAACTTACATCGTACACAAAAATAAACTCAAAATGGATAAAGGACTTAAACATAAGATGGGAAACCATAAAAATAATAGAGGAATCCACAGGCAGAGAAATCTCAGATATATGCTGAAGCAATTTCTTCACCAATACCACTCCTAGAACAATGGAAGCTAAAGAGAAAATAAACAAATGGGATTACATCAAAATAAAAAGGTTTTGCACAGCAAAAGAAACCATCAACAAAACAACAAGAAAGCCCACTGTATGGGAGAACATATTTGCAAATGTTATCACTGATAAAGGTTTAAACTCCAACATCTACAGGGAACTTATACAACTTAATAAAAGGAAGATAAATGATCCAATAAAAAAATGGGCAACGGACCTAAATAGAATCTTTTCGAAAGAAGACAGAAGGAAGGCCAAATGCTCAAAGTCACTAATTATCTGAGAGATGCAAATCAAAACGACAATGCGGTACCATCTCACACCTGTCAGAATGGCAACCATCAACAAATCAACAAACGACAAGTGCTGGCGAGGATGCGGAGAAAAAGGAAGCCTCGTGCACTGCTGGTGGGAATGCAGACTGGTGCTGCCACTGTGGAGAACAGTATGGAGTTTCCTCAAAAAAATAAAAATGAAACTCCCATTTGACCCAGTAATCCCACTTCTAGGAAAATGTCCCAAGAAACAAGAAACACAAATCAGAAAGGATATATGCACCCCTATGTTCATCACAGCACAATTCACCATAGCTAAGATTTGGAAACAGCCTAAATGCCCATCAGCAGATGAGTGGATTAGAAAACTATGGTATATCTACACAATGGAATACTACGCTGCTATAAAAAAGGAATTCTTACCATTTGCAGCAGTATGGATGGACCTGGAGAGCATTATGTTAAGTGAAATAAGCCAGGCAATGAAAGAAAAATACCACATGATCTCACTCATTTATGGAATATAAAGAACATGAAAACCTTATGAATAAAAAGATAGATACAGAGGCAGTAAAGCACTGAACAGACTGTCAAATTACAGCAGGAAGGCTGGGGAGTGTTAGGGAGGGGGGAAAGAGATCAACCAAAGGACTTGTGTGCTTGCATATGAGCCTAACCAGTGATCACGGATAACAGGGGGGTTGAGGACAAATATGTGATACCTTAATCAATAAAGTAATTAAAAAATAAATAAATAAATAAAATGTAGTTTAGAAAAAAAAAAGAACATGATAACCTTATCAATAAAAAGATAGATACATAGGCAGTAAAACACTGAACAGACTGTCAAATTACAGCAGGAAGGCTGGGGAGTGTTAGGGAGGGGGAGAAAGAGATCAACCAAAGGACTTGTATGCATGCATATAAGCACAGCCAATGGACACAAGACACTGGGTGGGGGGTGGCATGAGGGCATGCGATGGAGTGCAGGAGGCGGGGGGAAGGTCAATGGGGAAAAAAAGGAGATATATGTACTACTATATGTAATACTTTATACAATAAAAATTTAAAAAAGAGAGAAAAAAAAAAGACTCCACCAAAAAACTACTAGAGTTAATAAAGGAATTTGGCAATGTAATAGGATATAAAATCAACACCCCAAAATTGATATTTTTATACACCAATAATGAATTTTCAAAGAAGTGTAGAGGATCTACTTAAAACATAGTCACCAGGGTTTGTTTGTTTTTAATTTCTTCTTTGATCTCTTTGGTAACCCACTCATTGTTTAATAGTATGCTATTCAGCCTCCAAGTGTTTGAATTTTTGTGATTGTTTTTACTGTAGTTGATTTCTAATTTTATGCCATTGTGATCTGAGAAGATGTTTGATATGATTTCGATCCTCTTGAATTGGGAGAGACTTTGCCTGTGTCTCAATATGTGGTCTATCTTTGAAAATGAGCCACGTGCAGTTGAGAAGAATGTATATTCTGTAGTTTTGGGGTAGAATGTTCTGAAGATGTCGATTAAGTCCATCTGATCTAGTGAGTCACTTAGGATTAAAGTTTCTTTGCTAATTTTTTGTCTAGAGCAGTGATGGGCAACCTTTTGAGCTTGGTGTGTCAAACTTCACCAAAAAGCTGAGCATAACTCGGGTAGTGTGTCCCTTTGAGGAAAAAAACATTATTTCGTGATAGTTATAGTTTAAGTAACATAAATGTATAATTGTTATATATAATTGTATTTAATAAACCTCAGCGGCCTCGTCATCAGAAATGGCTACACATGTCAGTGCTGGCACGCGTGTCATAGGTTCGCCATCAATGGTCTAGAGGATTTATCCAGTGATGTTAATGGGGTATTAAAGTTTCCTACTATGATTGTGTTGCTATTAATCTCTTCCCTGATATCTTCCAGAAGTTTTTTTATGTATTTGGGTGCTCCTGCATTGGGCACATAAATATTTACCAGAGTTATATCCTCTTGTTTAATTGATCCCTTTAGAATTATGAAGTGGCCTTCCTTGTCTCTTGTTATGGTCTTCACTTTGAGGTCTATTTTGTCAGATATAAGTATTGCTACCCCCCTTTTGTTTTTCATTTCCATTTGCCTGATAGATATTTTTCCATCCCTTCACTGTCAGTCTGTGTGAGTCCCTTGTTCCGAGGTGAGTCTCCTGTAGACAGCATATGTATGGGTCATGTTTCCTTATCCATTCACTCACTCGAAGTTTTTTGATTGGAGCATTTAATCCATTTACATTTAATGTTATTATTGATAGGTACTTGTTTGTAGCCATTTCTGTACTTTATGCCTGTGTTCCTTCCTCCCTTTCTATTTCTTCTTTTTACAGCATTCCCTTTAGCATTTCATGCATCGCTGGCTTGGTAGTGATAAACTCCCTTAGCATTTTTTTTATCTGAGAAGCTCCTGATTTCCCCTTCAATTTTGATTGATAGTTTTGCTGGATAAAGTATTCTTAGCTTCAGACCTTTGCTTTGCATCACTTTGTATACTTCATTCCATTCCCTTCTAGCTTGATGTGTTTCTGTTGAGAAATCATTTGATAATCTGATGGGGGATCCTTTGTAAGTAACACTCTGTCTCTCTCTTGCAGCCCTTAAGATTCTCTCTTTGTCATTAACATTTGCCATTGTAATTATGACGTGTCTTGGTCTGGGTCTTTTGGGATTGATCTTGCTTGGGACTCTCTGTACTTGTGTAACTTTTATCTTTCCCATATCTGGGAAGTTTTCTGTCATTATTTCTTCAAATAGATTCTCTAAACCTTGCTGCTCTTCTTGTCCTTCTGGCACCCCTATTATACATATGTTACTTCGTTTTGTGTTGTCCCAAAGCTCCCTTAGGCTCTCCTCCTGCTTTTTAATTTTTTTCTCCACTTGCTGTTCAGATTGGGCTTCTCTGCCTTATCTTCTCACTAATTCGGTCCTCTGCTTCTTCTAGTCTACTATTGAAACCTTCCATGACGTTTTTGATTGTAGCTATATCACTTTTGATTTATTTCTGATTTTTGCATAGGTTGTTGATTTTCTCATCCATCTGGTTTATGAAATGTACGACCATTACTCTGAATTCTTTTCCTGTCATGTTGCATGCCTCAGTTTTTTCCGGCTAATGAAAAGAAAATTGGATTCCACCGAGTCTCCTATCTACCTACTCCAGGGCTTCTGTGATGATCAAATGAGATGAGGCATGGGAAAATGCTTTACAGGCATTTGGCTACAGTGTAAAGTGTTTCCACCTGGCTATAAAGCAAGTCATGTTCCTGGGCTGAAGAAACTGCAAGGAGGCTAGTTGCTAGTCACTAGGGAGAGGAAGCTGGGCATTGCTACATGATGTCATTACCTGGATGGAGGGAAGGACACTTAGTATATTAGCCTTTTATATATATAGATAATACTATAAGTCCTAGGCACAGCAATGAAACAAGAAGAAGAAATAAAAGGCATCCAAATTGGAACGGAAAAAATAAAACTGTCATTATTTGGAGATGACATGATACTATATACAGAGAATACTAAAGATTCCACCAAAAAAGCTAATAAAACTAATTAATGAATTCAGTAAAGCATTAGGATACAAAAGTAAATATCCAGAAATCAGTTGCATTTTTATAAACCAATAACAAACTATCAGAAAGGGAAACTAAGAAAACAATCCCATTTATAATTACATCAAAATATAAAATACCTAGGAATAAATTTAACCAAGGATGTTAAAAGACCCGTACTTGGAAAATTATAAGACAATGACAAAAGAAATTGAAGAAGATACAAATAAGTGGAAGCATATACTGTGTTCATGGATTGGTAGAATTATCACCATTAAAATATGCATACTACCCAAAGCAATCTATAGGTTCAACGCCACTACTATCAAGACATCAATGGCATATTTCACAGAATAAGAACAAATATTCCACAAATTTATATGGAACCACAAAAGACCCCAAATAGCCATAGCAGTCTTGAGAAAAAAGAACAGGAGGAATCATGCTACCTGATATCAAGGCCATAGTAATCAAAACAGCATGGTAGTGGCATAGAAACAGACATATAGATCAATGGAACAGAACAGAGAGCCCCAAAGATAAATCCTCATCTTTATAGTAAATTAATATTTGACAAAGGAGGCAAAATCACACAATGGGATAAATATAGTCTATTCAATAAATGGCGTTGGAAAAATTGGACAAATATGTGTCCAAAAACGAATCTAGATCATCTTCTTATGCCATGCACAAGAATGAACTCAAAATGGATTACAGATTCAAATGTTTAATCCATTGAAAACATAGGCAGTAAAACCTTGGACCGTTTTCATAGCAATACTTTTTCTGATATAATGCCTCAGGCAAGGGAAACAAATAAAAAATAAACAAATGGGACTATATCCACGTAAAAAGGTTTGATACAGCAAAAGAAATCATCAATAAAATGAAAACAAAACTCACTAAACAGGAGAACATATTTTCCAATGATACATCAAATACGGGATTAATATCAAAAATTTAGAAAGAATTTATAAAACTCAACACCAAAAACAACAATCCAATTTAAAAATTGGCAATAGACAGTTCTCCAATCCTATCTAATAAAGAGGGAATATGCTAATTGACCTCCACACCATTGCAAAGATGGCGGTGCCCACAGCCAATAAGGAGGGAATATGCTAACTGATTGCCACAACCTCAAAGATGGCGGGCACCCATAGCCACAAGATGGCAGTGCCCAGTCCCCTCAGCCCCCCTGGGGCAGCAGGCACTGTAAGGCCTGGCCGCTCCGCATGCCTGCTTCTGGAGTCTCCCAGTCCCCTCAGTCCCCCAGCTGCCCAGGGCCGGCCCGAGGCGCAGGCAAGCCTCGGATGGCGGCTGCCCAGCCGCCCACGGCCTCCTGAGGCTCAGGTAACCAGGGCCGGCCAAGGCTTGCACTGCTGGCAGTGGCAGCAGCAGAGGTGTGATGGGGCATCGCCTTCCCCTGATTGCCAGGTCGCCTCCCGCCCGTGAGGGCTCCTGGACTATGAGAGGGAGCAGACCGGGCTGAGGGACCCCCCCCCCCTCCAGTGCATGAATTTTCATGCACCGGGCCTCTAGTAGATATATGAAATGATAGTCAACATTACTAATCATCAGAGAAAAGCAAATTAAAACCATGAGATATCACTTTCAACCTGTCAGAATGACTATTATCAATAAATCAACAACAACAACAAAAAACAGTGCTGGTGAGGATGTGGAAAAAAAGGAACCCTCATGCACTGTGGGTGGGAATGAAGATTGGTGTATCCACTATGGAAAACAGTATGCAGTTTCCTCCAAAAATTAAAAATGAAATTGCCTTTTGACCCAGTATTACCAATTTTGGGAATATATACTAAAAATCCTGAAACATCAATCAAAAAGAATATATACACCCCTGTGTTCATTGCAGCATTGCTTACAATAGCCAAGATCTGGAAACAGCCCAAGTGCCCATCAGTAGATGAGTGGATAAAAAGGTGTGGTACATTTACACAATGAAATATTACTCAGCTGTAAAAAAGGAAATCTTTTTACAACAGCATGGGTGAACCTGGAGAGCTTTATGCTATGTGAAAATAGACAGTCAGACAAAAGCCAAGTACCATAAGATTTCACTCATATGTGGACTCTAATGAACAAAATAAACTAACAAACAAAATCGAAAGAGACTCATAGATAGAGATCAGACTGACAGCTCTCAGAGGGGATGGAGGTTGCAGAGCTGGGTGAAAAAGTTAAAGGGATTAAGCGAAAAAAACAAATTAAAAAAAAAAACAATAGAAAAACAAATAAATCATTGACACAGATAACACTATGGTGATTACCAGAGGGAAAGGGGGTGGTGAGAGGTATAAAAGGGTATAGGGGGATATATGGTGATGGAAGAACATTTGACTTGGTGTGGTGAACACACAATATACAGATGATGTATTATAGAATTGTATATCTGAAACCTATATAATTAACCAATACATTCATTAAAAAAGTAAAAAAAGAGATATTTCCTGAAGTCTACCCCAAATCTTCCCTAATGAAAATCTGCATTCCACCCCCAATTCTGCCAAGTAGGAGGTCTCTTATATGTTGGATGTTTCCATTTTCAGTGATCTGTAGAAGTTTGCCAGGGTTAGGGAGTCTGATATTTTGGGGTACCACTGGCACCATGGTCTAGTCCAGTGATGGCGAACCTATGACACACGTGTCAGCACTGACACACGTAGCCATTTCTGATGACACGCAGCTGCTGAGGCGGCTGCATGCCGAGGATGAAACATTTGCGAAATAATGTTTTTTCCTCAAAGTGACACACTACCCGAGTTATGCTCAGTTTTTTGGCGAAGTTTGACACACCAAGCTCAAAAGGTTGCCCATCACTGGTCTAGTCATATATTGTCAACAAATATTGGTCAACAACTATTTCCCTAAAATATTTGTTGACTTTGGCTCCTTAAGTTTTTCTTTGTATTATAAGGTGATACAATCAAATAAGATACAGAGCAGCACTTTAATTTTCATTTTATTTTTTAGAGAAAGGGAGGGAGGAGGAGGGAGGTAGGGAGGTAGGGAGGGAGGGAGGAGGAGGGAGGAAGGGAGGGAGGGAAACATTGATTTGATGTTCCTTTTACTTATGCATTCATTGGTTGATTCTTGTATGTGCACTGACCCAGGAGCATACCTGTAATCTTAGAGTAAGGACCACACTCTAATCAACTGAGCTATGTGGCCAGGGCTGGAGCAGCACTTTAATAAAATTATGGTTAGTCCATTAACAAGTCTTTATTTTGCAGTTTGTGGAGGGACATTAGAAGCACCCCTTCATTTAAAAAAATTACTACAGAGGTATCAACTGGCTATAAGGTAGACAATTCTTCTAAAATCATATTATTATTTAATGGAAAAATCCTTGAATATTAGAAAGGGCAAAGTTTCATAAACAAATGTATAGTGACATCATTTGAAGTGATTATCAATATATGTTATTTGAACATTATATTCCTTCTTGATTATAATTTATTTCTAGAGGATTTCAAGCTTCAAGCACCTGTCTCTTATGCAACCTAGCTGAAATTACTGCCTCTGGTCAGCCCCTAAATGACTTTTAATCTTCTACTAATATGTGAAGCTAAGCTTAATCTTCTCCTAAGGATCAGGACCTCATATGACTCCTGTGACATTTAAGTCTATACTGATTTCAGGGAAATGAACTGAGTAGAAGAGCAATCTATAATAATAAAAGCATAATATGCAAATCGCCCGAACAGCCAAACAGTGGAACGACTGTACAAACGACCTTTTGGATGACCTTCCAGATGAAGCCAGGACTGCAAGGGCCGAGGCAGCCGGGGCTGCGAAGGCCTACTCTTGCACAAATTTCATGCATTGGGCCTCTAGTATTAATAATAATTATGGAAACAAAATAGCATGTGCTAGGCAGTGTACTTTACATGGATTATCTCCTTTGTGAGGTAGGTCCTACTATCTTCTTATCTTATTGAGGGAAATGAAGCTTGGAAAGCTTATGTGTCTTGCTAAAATTACACCCTAAAGATGGTTGTTGGTAGGTTACTTGGGAAAGGGACAGGACTTAAACCATTTGCTCTTTTTACTTGGCATCAACCACCCCAGCAAACACTGACTAGGAAATATTTTATAACTTATAAATAAATGGTAGAATAAAATAATTTCTCTAGAGTTTATTATGATTTCTGGTAATCTGTTCTTATTCAGATGATTATTTTTATGTCAGGGACTACAAATATATAAACTTGTTTTAAGATGCAGAGAAGTAGGAGGCAATGACATTAAACCTCAGATATACTTGCATGGCTCCTTAGAGGTACATTTCAACAAAAATTGGGGTCATATGCCACCGTGTGGTTAATATGCTATAGGTTACTTGTCCTACAATTAAATGGGTCCTTTTGAACCTTTACTGTCAAAAGTAAATGTATGCAAATTCCTGAAATAGGTTGATTAGCTATTTTACACTTCACATCAAATTATTTTAATGAAGTAAATTTCTCTGTTAAGTTTGAATAAGGTAAAGCCTTATATTACCATCTGCTGGCTTATAAAACTGTACAATAATATCTCTGTTCACTAAACTATGCTTTGAGGTTTTAAAATTGAATAAAGGACTAAAGACAAAGGGAGAAAATTGTACACAACATCAGGGTGGAGGAAGAAAAACCTAAAACTTCACTTTGGGTACTTTAAATCTTCATTTGTTCTCCCTGTAATTACCAATACACAGCCCACATTTAAAAAGACACACGTAGTATAGTGCCAGAAAAAGGAAGAGCAAAAAAATTTCTATGCCAGTTTTACTGACTTTCATTTTCTTAATAAAGGGTACAGAGCTTAGGCTATATTCCCACTTAAGCATATTATGAAACATGACCTTGACCAAAATGTTCTTCTCTGATATCTGTCTAATTCCTAAGTTTATTAACAGAAAAGGTACCTGCCCTAACATAATTTATGTAAACATTACCAGATGTTAGATATTATCTTGATATTTTAATAACAGTTAAGAATTACTCAACAAACCTATATCACTAGAAATTTGTGTTAAAACTATTCATAAGTTTACTAGTAAATCATGGTGTCGTTTCAAAACAGCAGAGGAATATTATTACCCTGAACAACTAAAGATGTGCACAGACTATTGATAGACATGATTTGGTAGATCCTAAAATCAGTATATTAAAAAATAGGGTCACAAAAGCAGCAGTACCAACAATAGCAAAAAAACAAAGCGAGGATTTAACAAAATATAATTCATGGGATGGAATGGTGAATAGAGCTAACATAGCTGATTCAGTATATACAACTGAGGACCCAAATTAAAGCTCTAGTTCCCTACCTTTCACACACCTGCTGTGACAGACAAATCACTTCATTTCAATTTTATTGCTTGCAAAAGTAAGTCTAATTCTAACACCACTTTCAATGATTATTAAGAAACAATAAAAAGTCATTAAATATCACTGTAAAGGTGACTAGAATTTTGAAACAGGCCATTTAAATGTGCTAACATTGTATAATTCACTATGGATGAAAGAAAAGGAGCAAAGAATAGCATTCTTGCCTTTAAATAGCTGCAAAAGTAAAAGACAAGTTAATAAAGTGAGCCTGAGATATTAAATATAACTGAAAAGTGGAGAAGTAGAAGAAAGTAAACAAGAACAGAAATACAGGAAGAGGAGTTATATAATAATGACTTAAAGAGGAAGTGATAAGGCAGAAAGATATAACTGCATATCAAGTAAGTTGCAAATAAACACCTTTAGAACTATCATAGGAAAACGGGGGGAAAACTCAAAAAGGCATGCAATTTAACCATTTTTTTTAAGATAAATAGCAATTTGAGGGGGAAATGAAAATGTATCATTTTTAGCAGTCTTTCATCTTAAAAATTATATATAAAAAGGTGTTTGCAATTGTACCATAATAATAGGACCCAACTTTGAAATGTCTTTAAGAGCAGGCTGAAATACCAAGAAATTCCTCACTAAGAACATCAAAAACACCTATTTGTACCCATTTTCAGAGAGGACCAATTTTCAAATTCTTGTTAAAGGAAATACAAATCAAATAGTAGTGGACAGAGTTATATAATATTCTAAATATAAACCTAGGAAACAAAGTCAATATTTTTTATTTAAAATAATTTTAATGTTGACATTATTGCAGGAGTCCTCCCTACCTTCCCCCTTTTAGAGTACCTACATTGGGCCTGGTATTTCTCTTATCCCACTGCTACCACCTTACTTCAACACTGCATTACCCCTCTCCTCTGGATAATTTTAATAGCATACAAACAAGTATCTTAACATCCATTTTATTTACTCCAATCTATTCTGCACACTAACACGGAAAGTGACTTTTCTAAAATGAAAATTTGATGTTGGTCCTGTGCTTAAAAATCATTAAATAGATCCCAAACATATAACACAATGTACAAACTCTTTAACTTCTATAGTCAGTCTTTGTTCTCATCTCTTCTCACACCCACCATTACTCTACCACTACTTCTTTACACTCTATTATTTATGTTTAACTACTTGAGACTCCTAAAATTCACCATGCTATTTTATGCATTTTTTTTTCTTTGCTTCTGTTCTTGAAGGACCTTCACCTTTTATCCTCATGGCAATGCAAACAGCTACCCACTTCTATTTTCAACATCAGTCAGTTCCCTATCCCAAACTTTTCCAAGAAAGAACCAAATATTCCTTCCTTGGTGCCTGTACTGATATCTATTATAGAAACCATAATTTTTATTTTTATATTTATTTGCTTAGAGTACACTCATTAGACTATACGCTCCTTAGGACCAGGAACCTAGTCTTAATTATCAATGTATACTTATAATATTGGCACATCACAGATACCTGAAAAGTTTTTAATCAATGAATGAAAAACTAAGCTTCATTAATTAAATTATTTACTGCCTACAGATTAAAAGCTAAAACCTATTATCAGTTATTGAGTTATATCAATTATTTTCTTGAAATTTGATTTACTCCATAATCATTACCCTATCATATGTCCTCATCTTGCATTTTACTGCCCAGCTAATTTTTCAAAAGCCTACATTCACATACAACAGCACCATTCATAAACTTATAATGAATACTATTTTAAATTCAAATGCCTTCATTTACTTTCCATGGCTCTCCATAAGCTGGCCCCACCTTACCCATCCAATTTCAACTCTTCATCTGGCCAATTTATTCATCATACCTTGTTTCTGGTATATAAATAACTTACCTTTCCTTTTGCCCAAGCTGTTTTACACCTCATTCTTTCCTAATATATACTAACCATCATTTTATAGGCCAATAGTCTGATTTTTTCCATTAAAACTGTACCTGAATGCTCCATCCTCTGTTTTTTAACCATATATAGTAGTCCACCCTTATCCACTGGAGAAATGTTTCAAGACTCCCAGTGGATAGTACCAAATCCAATATATACTGTTTTTCCTATACATGCATTCCTTTGATAAAGTTTAATTTATAACCTAAGCATAGTAAGAGAGTAACAATGATAACTAATAATAAAATAGAACAATTACAAGTATGTGAATGTGGTTGGTCTCTCAAAATATTGTATTGTACTTACCCTTCTTCTTGTAATAATGTGAGAGGATATAGTGCCTACCTGATGAAATAAAATGAGGTGAATGACTTAGGCATTGTGATGTAGTGTTAGGCTACTAATGACCTTCTGGCGATATATCAGAAGGAGAATCATCTGCTTTGGGTTATCCTGGATCATCAGCCTTGATAAAATGTTGATGTTTGGGGGAAATTTAATATTTTCAGACCATGATTGACCGCGGGTAACTGAAATTGCGGAAAGCAAAACCATGAATAAGGGGAGGAGTGGGGGGTACTATACTAGGACAAAAACATTCAGTACCTTAATTCTTTGATTTTTGTTGTTAATCCTTACTCAAGGATATTTTTTCCATTGATTTTTAGAGAGAATGGAAGGGAAGGAGGGGGGGGGGGAGACAGACAGACAGACAGACAGACAGACAGACATTGATGTGAAAGAGACACATTGGTTGCCTCCTGCACAGGCCCCAACCAGGCCGGGGATCAAACTCCGAACCAATCAATGATTCTCTCTCATTATTGATGTTTCTATCTCCCTCTCCTTTCCTCTCTAAAATCAATAAAAACATATTTTTTTAAAAAGCAGTAACAGCCTCTCTTTAAATTAAATCTTACCTTGCAACCCAATATATAAAAGAGATAAAAGGAGCGAATAAAACTGATGGAAAGTGCTACCTATCTGGTCTTTCTGTACTCACTGAGCCATATGGTAGCTCCAGACCACCTCTGCAGATCTCCTGGGGGCACCTTGGAATACAATTTGAAAACTACTGGGTTAAATTCTAGCTCTAACATGTATTGGCCATATACCCTTGGGTAATCACAAACTATCTAACTTTCAGTTTCTTCAGATACTAAATATGTATAAGAAAGACCTTTGTAAACTTTATAGCTTTCTATAAGTTTGAGGAATTTACAAGCCATGAGCTAAACTGGTTATATTATACAATCTTAACAGTTATATCACACAATGGTATTTTCTGTGAAATTATTCTATCTTTTAAAATCCAGCTTTATTTAAAACAAAATGCATTCTACATGCCACTCAATTCTAGGAATCCCAGGTCCTCTGCCTTATTTCTTGTACTTGGAATTAACTTTCTAATCTCCATTTAGGGGTAATAAAATATGATAAAGAGTGCATGCTTTCAAGTTAGGCAGATTTGGTTTGAAAGCCAGCTTCACCACTAATTAAGTTTATAAACTTAGTTAAGTTACATAACCTCTCCAAGCCTTAATTTCCTCACCTTAAAAATGAAAATAGCACTATCAGTTTTGCAGTTGCTATTGGATTAAGGAAGGTAATTTGGACAAAAGAGTAAGAAACCCAGTAAGAAATCCATAAGTTAACTATTATTTTCCTTTTGGAAAAACCTTTGGGAGAGTTGAAACACTTTGTGCTAATGTAGCATTTAATAATCCTTTTCCTTTTTATTCTTGAGCAAAGGTAACAGCACCAAAATCAAAATACAGTAAAGTCTATAAATGAAAAAGCATGACATATTTTATGACTCAGAATGCCAAGTTATAACACTGACCATTTATTTCCAGACATCCTATAATGATTAAATAGCATTTCTTTCCCTGCTGATTTTTAAAATCTTCTTTAAAGCATAGACAACATATCACTTCTCAGCCTTTTGGCTAAAATCAAGTGTAAAGCATACACAATGTCTTGTTCTTATTAGTATACCCTCACAGTACACCTCTAAAGTCAGCAAATAATCAATAAATGTTTATCGAATTAAACAGATTTCATACAATCAGAAATTTACCATTTAACAAATAAGTTCAAGTCAATCACGTCTTTTCAAATTGGAATGTTTTCTTCCTATCAGAAATATTATTGACTACAGGCTATTTTTCATAAAAGTTGAAGTTTAAAGTTAAGTAAAACTTTAGGAGATATGCTAGTTCAGTGGTCAACAAACTCATTAGTCAACAGAGCCAAATATCAACAGTACAACGATTGAAATTTCTTTTGAGAGCCAAATTTTTTAAACTTAAACTTCTAACGCCACTTCTTCAAAATAGACTCGCCCAGGCTGTGGTATTTTGTGGAAGAGCCACATTCAAGGGGCCAAAGAGCCGCATGTGGCTAGCACGCCGCAGTTTGCCAACCACGGTGCTAGTTGAATATATGATCTTTCTCAAATTGAAAACAGATTTCACTATCCTTAAAATTATAAACATAAACATATGTGCAATTAAGTAATTGATAGGAAAGGTGTTAGAGATACAAGAGTTAAACAAAACAAGGCAAATAAACACTATGCAGTTGTTTTTAAAAGGTAGAGGTAGCCCTAACCAGTTTGGCTCAGTGGATAGAGCATCAGTCTGCAGACTGAAGGGCCCCAGGTTTGATTCCAATCAAGGGCATGTATCTTGGTTGCAGGCTCGGTCCCCAGCCCTGGTTGAGGCATGTGCAGGAGGCTTTTAAACCAATGTGCTTTTAAACCAATCGATGTGTCTCTCAGACTGAAGTTTCTCTCTCTCTTTCTCTCCCCCTCCCTTACACTCTCCCTAATCAATGGAAAAATAACCTCAGGTGAGGATTAACAACAACAAAAGGTACAGGTATATGTATTAACTAGAGGCCCAGTGCACGAAATTCGTACACTGGTAGGGTCCCTAGTGGCTGCCAGCTGCTGGCTGGGGCCTCCTTACCTTCCCACAGCCACCTGCCGCCGCCACCACCAGTCGGGGCCTCCCTCCCTTCCCCCGCTGGCCCCGATCCCTGGCTGAATTCCCAGACGAACTCCCGGTCAAGGGGACAATTTGCACACTACGCTTTTATTATATAGAATATGGAAAGTTGTTAAAGAAACATCTGGGTGAAAAGAACAAGTTGCATAAGAGTATTATGGTATGGTTCCATTTGTGCTTGTGTGCTTTTAAAGTTATGAACAAAATTATTTGCCTACAGAAAAATTTCTAAAGACTATTGAAGAATCCTACTCACATTCTATAATAATACTAGAGACCCGGTGCACGGGTGGGGTCCCTTGGCCTGGCCTGCGGGGATCAGCCGAAACCAGCAGTCCTATATCCCCCAAGGAATGTAGTAGTGCACAAAGTGGTAGGCAGCCAGGGAGGAGCCCAAGCCCGGGCCAGGCGCTGTGCCACTCCCGCTCATCCCAGCCCCACTGCACCTGCCGCCGCCATCACTCAATAGGCTCGCTGCCACTCCACTGCGGTCACCTGCGCCTGTCCTAGGTTGATACTGGTGCACGCATGACTGAGAAGTGGCCACAGGCTCATGCTCAGTCAGTCCCAATGCCTATCCCAATCCTAATCCAGTCCCAGTTCGGATGGGGGAGGGGCATGCAGGGAGGTGGGGAAGGGGGAGGGAATGTCCGCGGGAGAGGCAGCTGCGCTTGCCAGCCATGAGCGCGGCGTCTGGTGCCCATTGGTCAGCTGAGCAGCGCTCCCAATGTGGGAGCACACTGACCATCAGGGGGCAGCTCCTACGTTGAGTGTCTGCCTCCTGGTGGTCAGTGCATGTCATAGCTACTGATCGAAGTCACTTAGGCTTTTATATCCTATATAATAAAGAGCTAATATGCTAATTAGACCAGATGGCAGAATGACCTTCTGGAACGACCATGGGTGGGGCCACGGAGCTGTGAGGGCTGGAGCAACTGGGGGGTGGGGGGGGGGCTGTGAGGGCCGAGGCAGCTAGGGACAGGCTGTGAGGGCCGAGCCCCTTGCACGAATTCCATGCATCGGTCCTCTTAATTAAGAAAGAAAGCCAAGCCCCTAGCTGGTTTGGCTCAGTGAATAATGCGTCGGCCTGTGGACTGAAGGGTCCCGGGTTCAATTCCGGTCAAAGGCACATGCCCAGGGTGTGGGCTCGATCCCCAGTAGGGGGCATGCAGTAGGTAGCCGACCCATGATTCTCTCTCATCATGGATGTTTCTCTCTCTCTCTCTCTCTCTCTCTCTCTCTCTCTCTCTCTCTTCCCCTCTCCCTTCCTCTCTTAAATCAATAAAAATATTAAAAAAAGAAAGAAAGCCAAATCATTATCAATATTTCATGGTATGAAAACTAAAATGGTTCTTTTTTTAAAAGTATTTTAAATGTAATATAAAAATTTGTAGATTAAAATCCTCATGTGAATTTGATAGATGCTGTAACAAAAACTCTTTCCTAAATGCTCTAACAGTGAACTTTAAATGGAAAAAAAGTTCAATGATTAGAAAAACAAAAATATTTGCTTACATAGACAAAGGATTTTTAAAATTTCTAAACACTTAATGTTCATGTTACTTTAATTGACATATACATTAACAATTAATTGGAGAGCCCAGGCCAGCGTTGCTCAATGGTTACAATACCAGCCTGCACACCCAAGGTTCACAGGTTCAATTCCAGGACAAGGGCATGTACCTGGGCTACAGGTTAAATCCCCAGCCCCAATTGGGGTGCATGCGAGAGGCAACCAATGGCTGTGTCTCTCCCACATCGATGTGTTGTTTCTCTCTCTCTCTCTCTCTCTCTCTCTCTCTCTCTCTCTCTCTCTCTTCCCTTCTCCCCTCCCTTCCACTCTCTGAAAATCAATGGAAAAAATATTCTTGGGTGAGGATTTTAAAAAAATAATTGGAGAAAATACAATATACAGATGAAGAATTGTATACATGAAACCTGTATAATTTTATTAACCTATAAATTCAATTAAAATATTTTTTAAAAAATTGCCCAGCTGGTGTGGTTCATTGGTTGAGCATCAACCTATGAACCAGGTAGTTGTGGTTCCATTACTGGTTGCCAGCTCAACCCCCAGTAGGGGGGCGAGCAGGAGGCAGCGGATCAATGATTCTGTCTCATCGTTGATGTTTCTATCTCTCTTTCCTTCTCCCTTACTCTCTGAAATCAATAAAAAATATATATTTTTAAAAGTAACAGCAGTTACTTAAAAATTAATTGGAAAAATAAATGATTCATATTAGCATTAGTAATTATTCCTATTAACTTTTTCTTTCATTAAATGTGTCCAACCATATGAGCAACTAAAATACTTTTGAATTTTTTCACAAATGACTAAAGTGACTTTGGTAGAGTGTTACCGTAATATGGTAGCTGCTTTCCCAATTCTCTTAACAGGCATATGGAACCTTAAGTGCTTGAACTTGAAACCAAAACAACAGGAATAGTATCCCCCAACAATTATGCCCACAATGGCTTTTTAGATAACTAGAATAGGTTTAAATATATAAACTCCTTATTTAGATCAGAGAACATATGGTTTTCTCTTATGTTCAAAGGGTCAAAATGTTATCTACTGTCATATTACATTTCTATGTTAATATTAAAAAATGTTTTCTTATCTAAGGACAATGGACCAAATGACATGTAGATTACTAGTCCTGGCTCAGCCCCTTATTAGCTGAAAACTATTGACAAATCACTGAATGTCTCTGACCCTAAGTTTCCCTACTTATAAAATGAGAGGGTTTGACTAGATTACATTTAAGGTCCTTTTCCAAGTCTTACTTACTTTATGACAATGAAAACTATCAAGTAAGAGACACTTTTATTTGCTGATTCTTAATTGCTGTACGACAGCAAAGAATGTTAAGGATGAGATAGTTAATTTTCTTATACATTTTAAAATTATGTACGCCCTCTACTGGAGATTATTAAAAGAGAACCATACAAGGAGTGGGCAAAAGTAGTTTTACAGTTGTGAGTACACAAAGCACAGAGTTTATTCTTGTATTATTATTTATTTATTTGTATTTTTCCATACGAACAACTATAAACCTTCTTTGCCCACTCCTGAATTTCTTTTAAGGTTTCTACCCAGAAACCTTTTCCTGCAGGGCTGAACTTTTTATTTGGCATAAAATATATATTTCAGATTACACTATCTTTTTGTACTGTCATGTGGAGAACTAACCACACACCCTTTCATTTAAACACAATTTTATGGCCCAACCAGCATGGCTCAGTGGTTGGGTGTCAACTTATAACCCAGGAGGTCATGGTTCAATTTCCATTCAAGGCACATGCCCGGGTTATGGGCTTGATCCCCAGTGTGGGCCGTGTAGGAGGCAGACAATTGATTCTTTCTCATCATTGATGTTTCTATCTCTCTCTCCCTCTCCATTCCTCTATGAAGTCAATAAAAATATATATTTGAAAAATAAACACAATATTATGCTCTTTGAAAAATTCTGAAATATAGCCGTAGTCAGATTTATAGTAGTAAAATTTCCTTAGTCCATGTTGGAATTTTTTTGAGCTACTAATTTAAAGATGCTTACCTTTGGCAGCATGGGAGTATCCCTTTTCTTCTTTTTTTCTGAATTAGGGTCATCTAGTAAGTCTGGCTCAAAGGTATAAAGTTCAGTAAGCTCATTCATGGTAAAATGACGTTCAACCTGCTGCTGATCAACAACTCTAAAGGACAATGACTGCTTAGTTACTTGCCGATCATAAATCTTATCTTCCATGGTTCCCTTTGTAAAAAGAAGGAACATTATATAAATAAGTAAACTATGTAAACACAAAACTTAATCAAGTGGAAATATAGTTATTGGTTAATATGAAATGGCAAAACGTCATAGCAATATCTGCCATAAAGCAAATTTTATTAGCAGTGCTACTTAATTCATGAGAGATTTCATTTGTTCAATATAGTTTACCTTGACAAAAATCATTCTCTATTATCTTATTAATATGATTCATATGTTGCTTTATATATTTCTGAAGTTGGCAGAAGTAGGAGAGCAGTCAGATACCAAGGTAAACAGAAATAAATGAGTACATAAAATAAGAATTTGGGGGGTATTGAAGTAAGATTGCAAGAGGGCAGCTTAATAACTTTTCAATGGACTATATTAAGCTCTCAGTAATCACTATAAAATGACTTTATATCAAGTCTTACTTTCTATAATTTCAGGACAGAAAATTAATGTAGTTAAAATGTCATATCTATTACATATTTAGCATTCTAAACTAGAACAAAAAGGAGTTCTTAATTTAAATAATAGGAAGGAGTTTACAATGTAATTTACCAATTATACCATGTTCTAAAGAAGATCATCAAATGAGCAAGGACCTACCAATAAAAACCAGTCTCAGGTTGAGAAACCCAGATTTTTAGGAAGGTAGAAAGGGTAGCATCTGCTCCCAAAGCAGATGCACCAGTTAAAAGAGCAACTTGATTCTATAAACCTGTATTACTCTGAACTGCATCCACCTCTTTGATTTTACTATTTTTCTTCAAATTCAGTATCTTTTAATACCTTAGTTTTTATTTAAAGGTAATTACTTTACTATTATATGTTCCTTGCTATTATCATAAGTTAACTTTGTCTTCTTATCCACATTCCTCAAAATAAGAGACTCTGGTGGCCACTAAAAACAATGATCATTTGACCTTTGTTTCTTTAAGCAATTTAGATTTAGTTATTGGGTTTTCTATGTATGCTAAGTAAAAGAACTATAAATGCTTAACTTTCCTGAACTAGCCAGAAAATTCTATGGGGAGAGAGGTGGGGAGCGACTGGATGAAAGAAGGTGAAGGGATTAGCCAAAGAACATATATGCATAGCCCAAGAACACAACAGTGTGGTGAAGCGCCCCCCCTCCCCAGGGGCTGGGGGGAGTAAAGCCCGGGAGGTAGGTAAAGGGGAAAAAAAGGGGGGGGGGGGGGAACAAGGGATATCTGTAATTATGTTAAAATTTTTTATAAGCTAAATATGTTTACCCATGCAAATCCATCTCAGTCTGAGAAAGTTGACATTATAGATGTCAAGATATGGAAGAACAACAAAACAGAAAATCATGATATGCCAAAACTGACTGCTGCTGCTTTATGTATAGGAATTATGTTTTCAACTTTGTTTGCCTCTCTAATACATATATGTTCTGCATTCCAAAAATATTGTTTCACCCAACAATACAATAAGAAAAAAAGAATAAGAATATAAATTATAAACTTACCTGAGCTAAGAACCTATATACATATACAGGTTTAGTTTGTCCAAAGCGATAAACTCTGAATATACTCTGGATATCATATGATGGATTCCAAGAAGCATCAAATATAATCACTCGATTAGCAGCTACCAGATTAATGCCAAGAGATCCTGCTTTGGTGGAAATAATAAATAATCGTCCTCTGAAAATGAAAATATAGAATGAATTCTTTAGTAATGCGTGTTTCACAGATATTTTAATTACACTATGACTTTTTAATCCTAAGGCAGTTTTCTGAACAATCAAGAGTTCAGAGAATTCATTTCTCACTTACTGAATAAAACAAGACATGTCTAAAGAATCAGATTGAAGCTTTATATGCCCAGGAAGAATCTTAATGCTGGAAAATGAAATAGTCTGAATTAGGAATAAATGTAAATATGGAAATCACATATTAATAATGTATTCAAGGTATTTACAGATTTCTGAGTAAATGTAGAAAATTTAAGTATAACTCAACAGTCCATATTATGTTCAGTACTCTTATTAGCATTAAGTACATCTAAATGAAGTAAAGTGCCCCATGAACTGCGTGTAGTAGGGGTACCTGATATGCAATTACAATACAGCATAATGAAGGTATGGAGAGAAATTAGATAGATGCAAGATACTGAGGAAGCTAAAACAGGACCAAGAAGACAGAGAACTTCAAGAAGAATGGGTTCAAGGAAAAAAAAAACAACTGATAGATAACCTGCTGTGTCAGAACACAAGAATTTATATTTCTGTAGAGAGAATTTGGGAATGAGTGATAGGTTCATAGAAACTGAGGAAGTGGATAAAATAAAAATAAAAAAAAGAAACTGAGGAAGTGGTAAAAATAAACTATTCAACAAAACAGGTATACAAAAAAGGAAAAGTAATCACTATATTTCAAATAGCTTCAGTGTGAACATTTACATACTCACAATAAAGGAAACACTCCAAATTAATTAAGGTAAATACTATGAAAAATATATACTAAGAAAATAAATGAGGAAAAATGTGTGTGTGCGTGTGGGTAAATTCCTACATGAGATTGTAGAAAGGACATATGTAAGTAAATACCAGAAGAATTGCCAAAAGTTGATATTGGTTACCTGCAAGGAATAGAAATTATGGGTAGAAAGGGGTTGCTTAAGGAACTATGAGCATTCCTTCAAATTTTTTGGTAAACATCATGCTTGGTAGCTGCATAATATTCTATTGAACGACTATATAATTTGTTTACTGTTGGCACTTTAGAGTGAGAAAACCCCTGGAATATAATAAACGTTCAACCATCTCCATAAAATGCCTTTATACACCAAGTCTTATAAGACCATAAGGTCGAAAACAAAAAATATCTATAATACAGAGGACTAAATTATATTCTGGCTCTTCAATGGTTTAAATTTCCATTAAAAATCTGTGACATTATAGTATGTGATAAAAACAGGATATAGAACCTTACGTATAACAGGAACTCCATTAAAAACAAAACATACAGCCTGACCAGCATGGCTCAGTGGTTGAGCATCGACCTATAAACCAGGCGGTCATGGTTCAATTCCCGGTCAGGACACATGCCCAGGTATCGGCTCAATCTCCAGTAGGGGGCATGTAGGAGGCATCCAATCAATGATTCTCTCTCATCATTGATGTTTCTATCTCTCCCTCTCTGTTCCTCTCTAAAACCAATAAAAATATATTAAAAGATAAAACATACATACAATATTAACAGTGGTTATCCCTGGCCACTAGAATTACAATAATTATTTTCTTTATACTTCTGTAATAATACATAATCATTACAGAAAACAAACTGTGTTTTCTTCAATTAATGGACATATATAAGGTTTAAGGGCAAATGCTGCCCCCAAATTACTCCACTTATTTACATCTATTCCACAACAGCAAAAGGATCAAGCACATAGAAAAGTATAAACTATGTAGGTTAAACACACACACACACACACACCCCACAGGAAACTTTGTAGAAAACTTCAAAGCTCTTTGGTAGGAGGAATTCACTAATGAAGAGTTGCATGGGTTTAAAAAGCATGCTTATCACACCATTATGCAACCCAAATACTAAACTAGACTGGGAATGCAATAGATGAAAAAATATCTGGTCAGTGCACTATAGAAGACCACCAACTACAAGACACCAGACATATAAACAACTGTAATGTAGTCTAATTTACATCAATAGATGTATTTATTTATAAGGTATACATGTGATCAATAACATATTTTATTTTAAAAGCATACAAGTGGGATTACAGTTTATCCCCATTTACAAAAATTAATTCAAAATAGATCAAAGACCTAAATATAAGACCTGAAACAGTAAGTTACATAGAAGAAAGCATAATTACCAAACTTATGGACCTTGGTAATACAGAACATTTTATGAACTTGACCCCAAAGGCAAGGGAAGTAAAGGCAAAAATAAATGAATGGGGCAATATCAAACAAAAAGGCTTCTGCACAGCAACAGAAACGGACAACAGAACAAGGAGGCAGCCAACCAGATGGGAGATGATATTTACAAACAGTAGCTCTGGTAAAGGTTTAATTTCCAAAATACATAAAGAACTCATAAAACTCAATACCAAACAAACAAACAACCCAATCAAAAAGTGGGCAGAGGACCTGAAAATACACCTCTCCCAAGAAGACATACGAACAGCCAACAATATATGAGAAGATGTTCAACCTCAGTGGCAATTAGGAAATTGCAAATCAAAACTACAATGAGATACCACCTCACACCTGCTAGAGTGGCCATTATCAACAAGATAAGCAATAACAAGTGTTAGAGAGGTTGTAGAAAAAAGGAAACTCTCATTCACTGCCGGTGGGAATATAGACTGGTGTAACCACTATGGATAGCAGTCTGGTGATTCCTCAAAAAATTGAGAATAGAGCTACCATATGACTCAACAATTCCTCTCCTGGGTATATGCCCAAAAACCTCATGTATTCACAAAGATATATGCACCCCTATGTTCACTGCAGCATTATTCATGGTGGCCAAGACATAGAAATAACCAGTGTCCTGTGACAGAGGACTGGAAAAAGAAGATGTAGTACATATACACAATGGAATACTATTCAGCCACAAGACAGAAATAGCGCCATGTGCAACAACATGGATGGACCTTGAGAACATTTTGCTAAGTGAAATAAGTCAGTCAGAATAAGAACCATATGATTTCACTCATATGTGGGATTAAAACTGAAACTCGTGAACACAAACAGCAGTGTGGTGGTTGCCAGAGGGAAAGAGGTGGGGGAAGAGGAGGTCCTAATATATGGAGAAGATTTGACTTTGGGTGGTGGGCATATGGTGTAATATACAGATCTTGTAACAGAGAAACCCACACCTGAAACCTGTCTGTTCATGTTGACCAATGTCGTCCCAATAAATGTAATTTTTAAAAAAGTAAAAGTATACAAGTGGGAAGCAAAATTACTTAATTTTGTCTCCAAAAGGAAAAAAAGAAAGAACGAACCAGAGACAAGTGACTGAACTGTTAGTAAGAATTATTTTACAACTATTTAACCTTCAATATTATTCAGGCTGGAATATATAAGTCTACACTGAGATAAATTAACCAGGATATTTTTAGATTTAAACACTAAACATCAGCATTAAAGTATACACGAAAAAAAGTATACACTAAAAACAAAAACAATGAAAATATGAACCATTGTTTGAATAGTGCTGCTTTATAGGTCTATTGGCAAAAACATGTATTTTGTTAGGCATATACTTAAAAGTAGAATTGTTGGGTCATAGGGTATGTGTATGGTTCTGTCAAAGCTGAACAAATAGTTCAAACTGGTTATTCCAATTTACATTCCCACCAGCACTGTATGAGAGTTCCAGTTGTTCCACATTTTTGACAATTAATGGTATTGTTTTTTATTATAACCTTGAGAAAATAGTTTAAGGGTCACACAAATGTGCAGCATGAATACAGAGTTCCCGAGTACCTTTCATACAGCTTTCCCCAATGGTAATAACTTACATAACTATAGTACACTGTGAAAACAAGGAAATTGACATTGGTATAATGCTATGAACTCAGACACAGAGCTGATTTAACTTTCACAAGTTTTTATTTTATTTGTAATTTTTAAATACATTTTATTGATTTAAGGATAGAGAGTTAGAAACATCGATGAGAGAAAAACACCGATCAACTGCCTCCTGCCCACCTCCTACTGGGGATATGCCCGCAACCAAGGTACATGCCCTTGACCGGAATCGAACCTAGGACCTTTCAGTCCACAGGCCAATGCTCTATCCACTGAGCCAAACTGGTTAGGGTTTCACAAGTTCTTATATGTACTTTTTTGTTCGGTATAAAGTTCTGAAAAACTTTACCATTTATGTAGAACCATGTAACCATGACCACAAGCAGGATACAGAATTGTTCTATCACCACACCCACACACATACACACACTCAAAGAAAACCTCCTTTGTGTTACCCTTAGTATGTACAACCTACCCTTAACCCTAATATCTGGCAACCCCATATATCTTCTCTATCATATAATTTTGTTACATCAACGCCACATGAATGGAATCATATGGTATGTAACCACTGAAGACTGGCATTTTTCTTTCAGCATAAAGCCCATCAGACCCATCCAAACTGTTGACTGGATCAATATCAATAGTTCATTCCTTTTTATTGATGAGCAGTATTCCATTATACAGATATACTACCATTTATTTATCTATTCACATATTAAAGGTTATCTGGTTTGTTTCCAGTTTTTGGCAATCACAAAGATGCTATGAACACCTGTGATTGGTTTCTATGTGAAATAAGTTTTCAATTCTCTGGCATAAATATTTAAGAGTGTGTTTGCAGGGTTGCATGATAAACAAATATTTAATTGTTTTTTTAAAACTATTTTGTTTTACAGGAGAGTGGTTGTGCCATTTCACATTCTCACTAGCACTGAAAAAGATACATATTTTCTCTGCATCCTTGCCAGCATTTGGTATTGTCACTATTTTATATTTCAATTATTCAAAAAGATATAAAGCGGTATCTCCTTCTGGGTAATTTCTATTTCCCTATTGCCAAGTGATGTTGAATATTTTTTCATGTGGTTATTTGCCATGCATAGATCCTCTTCAGTGAATTGTCAATTTAAGTCCTTGGCCTTTTCAAACTGAACAATGATATTTTTTACTGTTACATTTAGAGAATTTTCATGAGTCCTTTGTTAGATAAGCTACTTGCAAATATTTTCTCCAAGTATGTGGCTTGTCTTTTCCTCTTCTTACATAGTCTCTCGCAGACAAGTTTATAATTTTGATTGTCCCAATTATTGGTTTATTCTTTAATGACTTTGGTTCCATGTTTAAAAACACTTTGCCTAACCTTACTTCTTGATGTTTTCTTCAATATTTTCTTAACAAGTATAATGTTTTACATTTACCTTTATGATCCATTTTCACTTCATTTTAAAACATGGCAAGGCTTAGGGTCATGGTTCATTTTTAGCCTATTAATAACCAATTGTTTCAATACCATTTGTTTTTATTTTTCAATTACAATTGGCATTCAGTATTTTTTAATTACTTTATTGATTAAGGTATCACATATTTGTCCTCAAACCCCCCCCCCATTCCCATCCCAAACTCCCCAAAACGCATGCCCCCATCCCCCTGTTGTACGTGATCACTGGTTAGGCTCATATGCAAGCACACAAGTCCTTTGGTTGATCTATCTCCCTTATCCCCACCCTCCCCTACCTTCCCTCTGAGGTCTGACAGTCTGATCGATGCTGTTCTTGTTCTTCAGTCTATGTTGTTCATCTTTTCCCCTAGATGAGTGAGCTCATGTGATACCAGGAATACACTTATAGGAACCGAAAATGAGACAAGCAATAATGGTTATGCTGAGAGGCAAATGAATCAGTCTATAGTGAGTTTCTTTCTGGGCCAACAGTTCTTTTGAGTCCCAATTTCTATGTCCAACAGTTCTTTATGTGTACATAACAGCAATGATATCTCAGTTCTGGATGGTGGACAAATGGTGGTAATGCAGGTCCGACCCTCTCTGGTTTGGTCCTGGGAAACCTGCAGTGACGCACATCTGCTGGCTGCTAGTATGGCAAGGCATCGTCAGCGTCTTCCATGGCATTCAATATTATTTTATATTAGTTTTAGCCATACAGCAAAGTGGTTAGGCAATTATATAATTTGCGAAGTGACCCTTCTAATAATTCTAGTATTTTACTTGACATCATATACAGTATTACAATATTATTGACTATATTCCCTATGGTATAATTTACATACCCATGAGTACTGTGTAATACCAATTTCCACTTCTTAATCCCTTCCTCTTTTTCACCCACCCTCTTAGTCCCCTCTCCATCTGGCAACCTTAAATTGGCTTTCTTTAAAAAAAAAAAACAACAACCATTTTTGTTGATTTCAGAGAGGAATGGAGGGGGAGAGAGAGATAGAGAATCATTGATCGGCTGCATCCTAAACGGCCCCCACCAGGGATGGAGCCTGAAACCCCAACATGTGCCCTGACCAGGAATCAAACCGTGACCTCCTGGTTCACAGGTCGACACTCAATCACTGAGCCTTGCCGGCCAAGCTTAAATTAGTTTTCTGCATCTATGAGTCTGTTTGTTTTATATGTTTCTTTCTTTTGTTCTTTAGATTCCACACATAAGTGAAATCATATGATATTTGTCTCTTTCTGACTTACTTCACTTAGCATAATACTCACTAGGGCTATCTATGTAGCAAATAGTAAAATGTCATTTTTTTTTATGCCTGAGTAATATTCCATAGTATATATGTACCACTTCTTTATCCACTCATCTATTGATGGGCACTTGGTTTGCTTTCATATTTTGGCTATTGTAAATAACACAGCAATGATCATAGAGGTGCATATATCTTTATAAATTAGTATTTTAAATTTATTTGGATATATACAAAAAAGTGAAATAGCTAGATCGTAAGATACTTCTATTTTTAATATTTTGAGGAGCCACCATACTATTCCCCATAGTGGCTGCTACGAATCTGCATTGCCACCAATAGTGCACAAGGATTCCCTTTTCTCCACATCCTTGTCAGCACTTTTTTATTGATTTAATGATGATAGCCATTCTGACAGATGTGAGGTGATATCTCATTATGCTTTCAATTGGCATTTCTCTGATGATTAGTGATGTTGAGCATTTTTTCATATATCTATTGGCAATCTGTATGACCTTTTTGGAGAGATGTCTATTCAGGTACTCTGCCCATTTTTTAATTGGATTGCTTATTTTTTTGGTTTTGAGTTGAATGAGTTCTCTATATATTTTGAATATTAACCCCTTATTAATTATAACATTGGAAAATATATTCTCCCATTCAGTAGGCTGGCATTTTGTTTTGATGATGGTTTCCGTAGCTGTCTAAAACTTTTTAGTTTGATATGGTCCCATTTGTTTTTCTTTTGTTTCCCTTACCCAAGGAAATACATCAGAAAAAATATATTGCTGAGAGAAATGTAAGAGATTTTACTGCGTATTTTTTCTTCTAGGAGTTTAATAGTTTTAAAAACCATTGGGGAAATTGTTTATTGGATCTTACATTTTAAGTCTTTAATCCATTTTGAGTTTGTTTTTGTATATGGTGCAAGAAAGTGGTCTAGTTTCATTTTTTAAAAAGTATCTTTTCAATTTTCCCAACACTATTGAATAGTCAGCCTTTGCCTCATTGTGTATTCTCACTTCCTTTGTCATATATAAATCAACCACACAGGCATGGGTTTGTTTTTGGGCTCTCAATTCTGTTCCATTGATCTATGTGTGTTTTATGCCAGTGTCATGCAGTTTTGATTACTATAGCCTTATAGTAGAGCTTGATATCAAGAATCGTAATACCTCCAACTTTGTTCTTATTTCTCAAGATTGTCGTGGCGATTCAGGGTCTTTTGTGGTTCCTTATGTTAGGATTATTTGTTCTACTTCTGTGAAAAAATGACATTGTTATTTTTAGAGGGATTTCCTTGAATCTATAGACTGCTTTGGGTAGTATGGATATTTTAACAGTGTTAACTCTTCCTATCCATGAGCAGGATACATGACTCCATTTCTTTGTATCTTCTTCAATTTCCTACTTTACTGTGTTATATTATTCCCAGTAATGATCTTTAACCTTTTTAGTTAAATTTATCTCTAGGTATTATTGATGCAGATGTAAATTGATCTGTTTTCTTAGTTTTTCATTCTTATAGTTTATTATTGGTGTATAAAATACAATGGATTTCTGAATATTAATTTTGTATCCTGCTATTTTATTGAATCCATTTATCATTTCTAGTAGCTTTTGGTGAAATTTTTAGGGTTCTCTATACACAGTATCTTGTGATCTGCAAATAAGGACAGTTTTACTTATTTCTTTCCAATTTGGATGCAGTTTATTTATTCTTGTTGTATGAGTATTGTAGCTAGGACTTCAAATACATTGTTGAATGAAAGTGGTGAAAGTGGAAAACCCACTCTTGTTCCTGATATTAAGGAAAATGCTTTTAGCTTTTCCCCATTTAGTATACTGTTAGTTGTGGTTATGTCATATATGACCTTTATGATGTTGAGGTATGTTCCTCCCTATTCCCACTATGCTGACAGTTTTTATCATAAATAAGGTGATAGATTTTGTCAAATGCTTTTTCTGCATCCATTTATATGATTATATGATTTTTGTTGTTCATTCTGTTTCTGTGGTGTGTCAACATTAATTGATTTGCAGAACCAATTTTGCATTCCAGGAATAAATCCCACTTGATCATGTTTGCATGATCTTTTTAAAGTACTGATGAATTTAGTTTGCTAATATTTTGTTGAGGATCTTAGCATCTACTAGGTGTACCGGTTAATAATGTCAGATTTTGTAATCAAAGTAAACATGATAATTTCAAGAGAAACATCAAAAGTGCTTTATTTAAAGTAATGTCCATTGCTAGCTACACATTTCCCCATTTTTCAGGTAATTTGTAGATACCGTCCCAATTGAACTTCTCTTGTTTTGAGGCAAACCATTAAGAGACCCAATTTTCACTTCTTCATATGTTTTAAAGTGCTGCTCAGAAAGTGAGTGTGCCATCGATCGGAACAAGTGGTAATCTGAAAGAGCAAGGTCTGGTGAATACCATGGGTGGGTTAATACTTGCCAGGCAAGATCTTTTAACGTGTCTTTAACTGGTTTTGAAGTGTGTGATGGTGCATTACCATGAAGCAAAATTACTTTGCCGTGTCTTCTGGCACATTCTGGTCGTTTCACGATCAAAGTGTGGTTCAAATTGATTATTTGTTGTTGGTAGTGATCAGTATTAACGGTTTCACTTGGTTTTAGGAGCAACATTTAATCTTTCTGCAAGTTGTTTTTGAGTTTGACACGCATCTTCATCCAATAATGCTTGTAATGGTTGGTCTTCAAACTTTTTCGGTTGACCTGGATGTTCTTTGTCTTTCACATTGAAATCATCACCTTTAAAGCATTTAAAACAGCATTCACAAGTATCTTGAGATGGAGCATGTTCACTATAAGCTTCCCGAAGTATTCAGCAGCACTTTTCTTCAAAATAAAGTAATGAATTAAAACTTCCTGCAAGTGCTCTTTTTCTTGGCACGAAATTTGCCATTTTTAAGTGTAAAAATATTTATGATGTTAACACCTTCAGCAAATTTGACATATGTTTTAAAGCTTGTTGTCAATACAACAAAACAGCATACATATCAAATCGCATATATATATCAACATATGTGTCACTCCATCTATTGAAAAAAAATCCGCATTATTAACTGGTACACCTAGTATGTTCATCAGGGGATATGGGCCTATAATTTTCTTTTCTTTTTTCTTTTTTTGGTCTGGTTTTGAAATCAGGGTAATTGTGGCCTTCTGGCCCCACAAAACGAGCTTGGGAGCCTTTCTTCTGCTTGATTTTTTGAGAAGTTAAAAGAGGACAGGTGTTAATTCAACTTTGAAGTTTGATAAAAATCACCTGTGAAGCCATCCAGTCCAGGACTTTTGTTGGGAGTTTTTAAATTACTGATTCTATTTTGTTGGTAAAAATCTGTCTTTCTGATTTTCTTTGTCTTCTTGATTCAATCTTGAAAGATTGTATGTTTCTGCGAATTTATCCATTTCCTTCAGATTATCCAATCTGTTGGTATATAATCGTTCATAGTATTTTTGTATAATACTTTGTATTTCTGTGGTTTCAGTTGTTATTTCTCCTTTCATTTCTGATTTCATTTCATTTATTCGGGTCATCTCTCTGGCCCTCTTCCCTTTTTTTCTTGATGAGTTTAGTTAAAGGTTTATCTATTTTGTCTATCTTTTCAAAGAACCAGCTCTTGGTTTCATTGATCTTCTGTATTGTCTATTTAGACCAAGCATGTCAAATTCACGGCTGGCGGGCCACATGCCTCATTGGACATGCTTGATTTAGACTCTATTTCGCTTATTTCTGCTCTGGTCCTATTTATTTCCTTCCATCTACTCACTTTGGACTTTGTTGTTCTTTTTCTCATTCCTGTAAGTGTAAGGTTAGGTTATTTACTTGAAAATTTTTGTTTCTCCAGATAGGCCTTCACGCTATAAATTTCCCTCTTAGGACTATTTTCACTGTGTCCCATGGATTTTGATTCCTTGTATTTTCATTTTCATTTGTCTTTTTTTTAAAAAAATGTATTCTATTGCTTTCTTACAGAGAGGAAGGGAGAGGGATAGAGAGTTAGAAACATCGATCAGCTGCCTCCTGCACACCCGCCACTGGGGATGCGCCCGCAACCAAGGTACATGCCCTTGACCGGAATCGAACCCGGGACCCTTGAGTCCGCAGGCCGACGCTCTATCCACTGAGACAAACCAGTTAGGGCTTCATTTGTCTTTTGATTTCTTCCTTGATCTCATTGTTAACCCTCTCATTTTTTAAATTAAAAAAATATTGCATCTATTAGAGTGACACTGGTCAATAAAACCATGCAGGTATCAAGTGTACAACTCTATAACACATCTGCATACTGTATAATGCACTCACAACCCAAAGAAAAGTATCTTTCCACCACCATTTAACACTCTTTGCCACCTTCCACCGCACCCGAGCACTCCCCCGCTTTCATTCTGGGATTCCACTTCTGGGAACATATCTGAAGAAACTCGAAACACTAATTCATAAGAATATATGCACCCCTATGTTCATTGCAGCATTATTTACAATCGCAAAGATCTGGAAGCAGTCCAAGTGCCCATCAGTAGAAGAGTGGATAAAAAAGCTGTGGTACATTTACTAGTATACCATGGAACACTACTGGGTCATAAAAAAAAAGGAAAATCTTACATTTAACAACAGCATAGATGGATCTGGAGAGTATTATGCTAAGTGAAATAAGCCAGTAGCAAAAGACAAATACCATAAAATTTTGCTTATATTTGGAATCTAATGAGAAAAAAAATAACCTAACAAAATAGAAATAGAATCATAAGTACATAGAACAGACTGATAGCTGTCAAATGGGAGAGAGGTTGGGGAACTGGGTGAAAATCCCTTCATTGTTCAGTAACATGTAGTTAAGCCTCCATTTGGTTTTCAGGGTTTTTTTTCTTATAACTGATTTATGGTTTCATACCATTTTGGTTGGAGAAGATGCTTGATAGGATTTAAATCTTCTTAAATTTATTGAGACTTTTTTAGTGAGCTATGTGATCTATACTAAAAAATGTTACATGCACAATTGAAAAGAATATATATTCAGCTGCTTTGGGGTGAGATGTTGTAAAAATATCAATAAATGCATCTGGTCTAATGTGTCATTTAAAGCCACCGTTTTCTTGTTGATTTTCAACCTGTACAATTTATCCATTTTTGTCAATGGTGTGTTAAATTCTACTACTATGACAATATTACTGTTATTCTCTCCTATTGTGTCCATCAATATTTGCTTTATATATTTAGATGTGCTTATGTTGGTTGCATAAATGATTACAAAGGTTATATCCTCTTGCAGGATTGGCCCTATTATCATTATGTAATGTCCTTCCTTTGTCTCTTATATAGCCTTTGTTTTAAAGTCTACATTATAAAAAATAAAGTCTACTTTATCTCTCATAGATAGACAACAGATAGACAGCTGCAAGAAGGGAGGGAAGTTCTGGGGCTGCAAGAAAAAGATGAAGGTATTACGTAAAGAAAATCAACAATTCATTGACACAGACAATGGTATGGTGATTACCAAAGGACATGAAACTAGAAATCATACAATTTAAATAAACCTCAAAAACATTCAAACATATGGAGACTAACTAGCATAGTATTAAACAATGAATGAGTTACCAATGAGATCAAGAAAGAAATAAAAAACTTCCTGAAAACAAATGAAAATGAACACACTACAACCCAAGATGTATGGCACACAGCAAAAGAAGTCCTGAGAGGGAAGTTCATAGTACTACGTGTCTATCGCATAAAACAAACAAAAATTTTTTAAAAACTATTTGACCCTACAACTTAAAGAATTAGAAAGGCCCTAGCTGGTTTGGCTCAGTGGATAGAGCATCGGCCTGCGGACTGAAGGGTCCCAGGTTCAATTCCAGTCAAGGGCACATGCCTGGGTGGCGGGCTCAATACCCAGTAGGGGCCATGCAGGAGGCAGCTGATCAATGATTCTCTCCTATCATTGATGTTTTTATCTCTCTATCCCTTTCCCTTCCTCTCTGAAATCAATTAAAATATATTTTTTAAAAGAATTAGAAAGAGAACAACAAGAAAAGCCCAAAGGAAGTAGATGGAAGGAAATAATAAAGATCAGACCAGAAATAAGTGACATAGACACTAAAAAAATAATACAAAAGATCAATGAAACCAAGAGCAGGTTCTTTGAAAAGATAAATAAGATTGATGAACCTTTAGCCAGGCTCACCAAGAAACAAAGAGAGAGGACCCAAATAAATAAAATCAAAAATGAAAGAGGAGAAGTAATAACTGACACCACAGAAATACAAAGGATTATAAGAAAATACTATGAACAACTATATGCCAACAAGATGGTCAACCTGGAAGAAATGGACAAATTCCTATAAAAATATAATCTCCCAAAATTGAATAACAAATCATCAGAAAATCTGAATAGGTCAATAACAACTGATGAAATTGAAGCACTAATTAAAAAATCTCCCAGCAAATAAAAGGTGAGGTCCCGATGGCTTCACAGGATAGAGTATTAGGAAACATTCAAAGAAGAATTAACACCTATCCTCCTCCTCAAATTATTACAAAAAAATCCCAGAGGAAGGAACACTTTCAATCTCTTTTTATGAGGCCAGCATTACCCTAATTCCAAAATGAAATAAAGGCACTACAAAGAAAGATAATTACAGGTCAAGATTCATGATGAACATACATGCCAAAATCCTTAACAAAATATTAACAAATCAGATCCAGCAATATATTAACCTTTTGCACTCGGATGTCGAGTGTGACTCAACACGGTTAGCATTAGAATAAAGGAATCAAGAAAAAAGCAAGCAAGTGCAAAGGGTTAAAAAGATCATACACCATAACCAAATAAGATTTATTCTAGAGATGCAAGGCTGGTACAATATTCACAAATCAATAAATGTGATATATCACATAAACAAATTAGAAGAAAAAATCACATGATAATATCAATAGATACAGAAAAAGTATTTAACAAAACCCAACACCTTTTTTTTTAATAAAAATTACCAGCAAAGTGGGAATAGAGGGATCATATCTCAAGATAATAAAGGCCATATATGACAAACCTACAGCCAACATCATACTCAATGGGTAAAAACTAAAACCATTTCCCCTATGAACAGGAACAAGAAAGGGATGTCCACTTTCACACTCTTATTAAACATAGTACTAGAAGTCCTAACCACAGCAATCAGACAAGAAGGAAAAAAAAATGCATCCAATTTGGAAAGTAGGAAGGAAAGAATATTATTATTCACAGATGATATGACACATATGCAGAAAACCTTAAAGACTCTACCAAAAACTTTGGATTTAATTAATGAATTTGGCAATGTTACAGGATACAAAATTAACACCCAGAGATCGATGGCATTTTTATACTCTAAAAATTAACTCACAAAAGAGAAACTAAAAAACAATCCCATCTACCATTGCAACAAAAAAATTTGAGAACCAAGATGGCGGCATAGGGTAAACACCTGTACTTGCTGCCTCTCACAACCACATCAAAATTACAACTAAAAGACAGAACAACTATCATCCAGAACCAGAGGAAAGCTGGCTGAGTGGAAGTACAACAACTAGAGAGGTAAAGAAGAAAGTGCATTAAGACTAGTAGGAGGTGTGGAGGTGTGGAACGGGCTGACACCTGGATGCACTGATTTTTTTAATTGGAAGGGAGATACAAGCTCCTGCTTGTTCTGAACTCCAGTTCCGGGTGAGACTCTGGGGAACCCAGACACAAACAGGGAGAAACTGGACTGTCTGGCATCGAGGCAGGAATGCAAAGGCGGCCTTCTTTTAGACGGAGGTGGTCCCAGCGGTCATTGTTCCTGCACTGGGACCTCTCTGGTGCAGGGCTGACTGGCAGCCATTGCTATTTGCTCCTCCCTGGTGATTCCCTGAGACCCCCGCCCCACCCAATTTACAAACCTACCCAAACTGTGTGCAGCAGCTTTTGCATATGAATGGTCTGTCCTTTCTCAGCCTAAAACCTGTGAAATAGGTCTCTGGGTCAGGGAGCCCCAAAGCTATCAAAGAAGGTCCAAGGCCTGGCAGCAGCCTGCTTTGCTTCACAGCTGAGACTCGTCTGGACACTTCCAAACCCGATATAAAAAGGAGGAATCTGCAGATCTCTCTGTAGCTCCTGTTGGGTGGCCCCAGGCATTAGCTGACTTTGCACCTCCCTGGAGACCCAAGAGCCAGTGTACCCAGTGGTCAGTCAGTGTGAGACCATACCAGATCACAACTCTTCACATCCATAAATGACACACTCAAGGGGCAGACACAGTGAGCACCAAAGCCCCACTGAAGCAAGTCCTGACCCATAAGGGTGTCTCCTGCACAGCAGCTCTTCCATTGTAGACACAGCTGGTCCTCACAGCCAATTGGCCTGGAGGTCAATTCCTCCCAGTGATACCAACAGCAATCAAGGCTTAACTACAACTAGACTATCCATACAGCCCACAAAGGGGTGCACCAAGAGTGTCCACCTCAGGTGATTGGGGATGCTGAGCCACTGGGCCCTATAGGACACCTACCACACAAGGCCACTCTATCAACTCAAGGAGACTTAGCAGCTACCCAATACATAGAAACAAACAAAGAGAAGCAGCCAAAATGCGGAGACAAACATATCACAAATGAAAGAAATGGAAGAAAGCACAATACTGGATATAGAGTTCAAAACCACAGTTATAAGATTACTCAAGAATCTTATAGAAACCTCCAAGGAACTTAGTGAGAATGCCAAAAAAAAAAACGGGAAAGGACCAGACAGAAATTAAGCATACACTGACTGAAATAAAGAATAATATAAAGAGATTCAACAGCAGACTAGAGGATCCCAAGAATCAAGTCAAAGATTTGAAATACGAGGGAGCAAAAAACACCCAACCAGAAAAACAAAAAGAATCCGAAAATATAAAGATAGAGTAAGGAGCCTCTGGGACAACTTCAAGCGTACCAACATCCGAATTATGGGGGTGCCAGAAGAAGAGAGAGGGGAAGATATTGAAAACCTATTTGAAGAAATAATGACCGAAAACTTCCCCCACCTGGTGAAAGAAATAGACTTACAAGTCCAGGAAGCACAGAGAACACCAAACAAGAGGAATCCAAAGAGGACCATACCAAGACACATCATAAATAAAATGCCAAGAGCAAAAGACAAAGAGAGAATGTTAAAAGCAGAAAGAGAAAAACAGGTAGTTACCTACAAGGGAGTACCCATGCGACTGTCAGCTGATTTCTCAACAGAAACTATGCAGGCCAGATGGGAGTGTCAAGAAATATTCAAAGTGATGAATAGCAAGAACCTACAACCAAGATTACTCTACCCAGAAAAGCTATCATTTAGAATTGAAGGTCAGCCCTGGTCGGTGTGGCTAAGTGGATAGAGCGTCGGCCTGCAGACTGAAGGGTCCCGGGTTCGATTCCCGGTCAAGGGCACATGCCCGGGTTGTGGGCTCGATCCCCCTTGTGGGGGGCATGCAGGAGGCAGCCGATCCATGATTCTCTCTCCTCATAGATGTTTCTCTCTCTCCCTCTCCCTCTCTCTTCCTCTCTGAAATCAATTAAAAAAAAAATAGAATTGAAGGTCAGATAAAGAGCTTCACAGACAAGAAAATGCTAAAGGAGTTCATCACCACCAAACCAGTATTATATGAAATGCTGAAGGGTATTCTTTAAGAAGAGGAAGAAGAAAAAAAAGGTAAGGATAAAAAATTATGAACAAAAAAGTGACAACAAATACTTATCTATCAACAAGTGAACCTAAAAATCAAATGAATAAAAAAATCTGATGAACAGACTAAATTGGTGAATGTAATAGAATCAGGGGCATGGAAAGGGAGTGAACTGATAATTCTCAGAGGTAAGGGGGTGTGGGGGGTGAGGGAAGAGATTGGATGAAGATCTTATACCTATGGGTGAGGACAGTTGGGGGTGGGGGCGAGGGCCTGGGGTGAGGTGGGAACCGGGTGGAGGGGAGCTATGGGGGGGAAAAAGGGGAACATCTGTAATAATCTGCACAATAAAGATTTTTTTAAAGGAAAAAAATTAAGATACCTAGGAATAAATGTAATAAAGGAGATAAAAGACGTGTACTCAGGAAACTACAGAACATTGAAAAAAAAGATAGAGGAAGATATAAACGAGTGGAAGAATATACCGTGTTCATGGATTGATAGAATCAACATCATTAAAATGTCCATACTACCCAAAGCAACTTACAGATTCAATGCATTCCCTATTAAACAACAATCTGCATATTTCACAGATCTAGAACAACTAATCCCAAAATTCATATGGAACCAAAGAAGACCCTAAATGATTGCAGCAATCTTGAGAAAGAAGAACAAAGTTGGAGGGAACACAATACCAGATATCAAATTATACTATAAAGCCATTGTAATCAAAACAGCCTGGTACAGGTACAAGAACAGACATATAGATCAATGGAACAGAACAGAGAACCCAGAAATCTACCCAAGCCATTCCGCTCAATTAATAACTGATTAAGGAGGCAAGAACATAGACTGGAGTAAAGATAATCTCTTCAATAAATGGTGCTGGGAATATCGGACAGGTATATGCAAAAAAATAAAATAGACCACCAACTTCCACCATACACAAGAATAAATTCAAAATGAATAAAATAAATAAATATAATTTGTTAAACCATAAAAATCCTAGAAGACAACATAGGTAGCAAAATATCAGACATTTCATGTAGCAGAATTTTCACTGATACATCGCCTAAGGCAAGAGAAACAAAGGAAAAAGTAAACAAATGGGACTATATCAAACTATAAAGCTTCTGCACAGCAAAAGAAAGCATCAACAAAATGAAAAGGGGTCCCACTGTATGGGGGAACATATTTGCCATGATACATCTGATAAAGGGATTAATTTCCAAAATAAACTGAACAAAAGGAAGAAAACAATCCAATCAAAAATGGGTAGAGAATTCTCCAAATAGACAATTCTCCAAAAAGGACATACAAATGGATAAGAGACATATGAAAAAATGCTCAATGTCACTAATCATCAGAGAGATGCAAATTAAAATGATAATGAGGTACCACCTCACACCTGTCAAAATGGCTGCCATCAATAAATCAACAAACAACAAGCACTGGTGAGGATGTGGAGAAAAGGGAACCCTAGAACACTGCTTGTGGGAATGCAGACTGGTATAACCACTATGGAAAACAGTGTGGCGTTTCCTAAAAAAAACTAAAAATGGAACTGCCATTTGACCCAGTGATCCCACAGCTAGGAATATACCCTAAGAAGCCTGAGCGGATTGATATGCTGTGGTAAATCAGACAATGGAATACTATGTGGCTATAATAGGTTCACTTAGCCTTTGAGCCACCATGGAGGGACCTGGAGAGTATTATGCTAAGTGAATAAGCCAGTCCGAGAAAGACAAGTATCACATGATCTCACTTACTAGTAAATGTGGAATCCAGTGGAGAAAATAAACTGATGAACAAAACAGATCCAGAGACATTGAAACATGCAACAGACTGATGTATGTCAGAAGGGGTCTGGAGGATGGGAAGAGATTAAACAAAGAACTTATATATGCATAGCCATGGAAAAACAACAGTATGGGGAAGGCCTGGGGGTCAGGAGTGGGGTGGAGGGGGGGACATTTGTAATACTTTCAAGAATAAAATTTTTTAAAAAATTAAAAATAGAACTGAATTTGACCTAGTGATCCCACTTCTAGGAATATATCCTAAGAAACTTAAAATACTAATCAGAAAGAATATATGCACCCCTATATTCATTGCAGTGTTATTTACAACAACTAAATTCTGGAAATAGCCCACGTGCACAAGAGTATATGAATGGATAAAAAACAAACAAACAGTGGCACAGTTACACAATGGAGCTATAAAAAAGTAGGATCTCTTACCCTTTGGAACAGCATGGAAGAATCTGGAGAGTATTATGCTAAGTGAAATAAGTCAGTCAGAGAAAGATAAGTATCACATGATCTCATTTATATGTGGAATCTAATGAACAAACTAAACTGATAAGCAAAACAGAACCACAGTCATGGAAGCATGCAACAGACTGACGAATCTCAGAGGGAAGGCGGAGGCTAAGGGGTAGAGAAAAGATTAACCAAAGAAATTATATGCATATAGGCATAACCCATGGACACAGACAATAGTGTCATGATGGCCTGGGGAATGGACAGGAGTGGGAAGGAGGGAGTTAAGGGGGGGGGGGGGGGGGGGCGGGAGGGGAAGAGGAGACATCTGAAATACTTTCAACAATAAAGATATATTTTTAAAAATTAGTAATCTAAGATTCCCCCTCAAGAGAGTAGAAAATAATGTCAAGGCGAGATGAAACTGAAAAGAAAAAAATCAATAAAACAAAAGCTGCTTCTATGAAAAGATCGATAAAACTGACAAACCTCTAGCAAGATTAACAAAAGAGAATACACAAATTACCAATACCATGAATAGGCTATTATTATAGATCCTGCAAACATCAAAAGGACAAAAAGGGAATGCTGTGGATAATTCTATACATAAATCTGTAATTTAGGTGAAATGAACTAATTATTCAAAAAGCATAAACTACCACAACTCATTCAATATTAAATAGATAATTTGAATATTCCTATAATTATTAAGGAAATCGAATTAGTAATTTAGAAATTCCCAAAAAAATAAATCTCTAATCTCACTGACAAGTTCTACCAAAAATTTAAGATTAATTAACACAAATTCTAGACATCTCCTCCTTCAGAAAACAGTATGAGGCTAATACTATGCTGATATTAAAATCAGGCAAAGGCTGTATAAAAACAACTGAATACAAACCAGTATCTCATAAGTATCTTTCAACAAAACATTAGTAAATACAAGCCAGTATTATATAAAAAGAACTATTTACCATAACTATGTGGGGTTTATTCCAGGGATCTAAGGCTGGTTTAATATTTAAAAATCAATCTATGTAGTATACTGTGATAACAAACTAAAGAAAAAAAATAGATGATGTTAAATGAGACAAAAGTGAGCCGACAAAATGAAGCACCTATCCTATCTAATAAAAGAGTAATGTGCAAATTGACCATCACTCCAACACACAAGATGGCTGCCCCCATGTGGACACAAGATGGCCACCACAAGATGGCCAGCAGGGGAGGGCAGTTGGGAGGGACCAGGCCTGCAAGGGAGGGCAGTTGTGGGCAATCAGGCCAGCAGGGGAGGGCAGTTAGGAGGAACCAGGCCTGCAAGGGAGGGCAGTTGGGGGCGATCAAGCCTGCAGGGAGGGCAGTTAGGGGTGACCAGGTCGGCAGAGGAGGGAAGTTGGGGGTGACCAGGCCTACAGGGGAGGGCAGTTGGGGGGGGGGCCAGGCCTGCAGGGGAGGGCAGTTAGGGGTGATCAGGCCTGCAGGGGAGGGCAATTAGGGGCAATCAGGCTGGCAGGGGAGGGAACAGTTAGGCATCAATCAGGCTGGCAGGGGAGTGGTTAGGGGGTGATCAGGCTGGCAGGCAGAAGCGGTTAGGGGCAATCAGGAAGGCAGCGAGCAGTTGGGAGCCAGCAGTCCTGGATTGTGAGAGGGATCCCAGATTGGAGAGGGTGCAGGCTGGGCTGAGGGACACACCTCACACCCTCACCCCCGTGCACGAATTTCATGCACTGGGCCTCTAGTTCATAATAAAACCTCTCAGCAAATTAGGAATAAAGGAAAATAGAGGTAACTTCCTCAGCTTGATAAAGAGTATCTATATAATAAAAGCCTAAGAGACCATTACTGCGGAACGAGCAGAACAACCGGTCACTATGATGCACAATGACCATCAGGGAGCAGATGCTCAATGCAGAAGCTGCCCCCTGGTGGTTAGTGCACTCCCACAGGGGGAGCACCACTCAGCCAGAAGGCCAGTTCATGGCTGGTGAGCGCATTAGGAGAGCCTCTCCCTCCTCCACGGCAGCGCTAAGGAACAATGAGCCAAGCGGTAAGGAGCAGCGAGGAGGGCGGTAAGGAGCGAGGGGTCCTGGACTGTGAAAAGGATGTCCCCTGAAGGGTCCTGGACTGTGAGAGGTTGCAGGCCAGGCTGAGGGACCCTGGCCGCAGTGCACGAATTTCGTTCACCAGGCCTCTAGTCTACAATAAATCTAGAGCTAACATTCTAGTTAATCAACACTGAATATTCTTCTCTTAAGTTCAAGTAGAAGGTAAAGATCTCTACTCTCATCACTGCTATTCAACATTCTACTGAAGTCTACCCAGCGCAATAAGGCTAGAAAAGAAAACAAACAGCATACAGACCAGATATAAAGAAATAAAACTGCCCTAGTCAGTTTGGCTCAGTGGATAGAGAGTCGGCGTGCAGACTTGGCGGGTCCCAGGTTCGATTCTGGTCAAGAGCATGTACCTAGGTTGTAGGTTCCTCCCTGGCCCTGGCCCACGACCTGGTTGGGCACGTGCAGGAGACAACCAATCGATGTATTTCTCTCACATCAATATTTCTTTCTGTCTTTCCCTCTCTCTAAAAATCAATGGAAAAATATCGTCGGGTGAGGATTAAAAAAAAAAGCAATTTGGTGGAGGAAAGAAAACTTTTTCAAAAAATGGTCATAGAGCAATTGAATATCCACAGTCAAAAAAAAAAGAGGAAAAAAAAGAGAAAAATGAACTCAAGCTAAATCTAACATCTTATAAAAAATTAATGCAAATACACTCAAACTTAAACATAAAATGTAAAATTATAAATTTTTTACAAGATAACTCAAAATCTTCAGGACCTAGGGCTTTGGTCAGAGTTCTTAGCCTAGACACCAAAAAGCATGCTAAAAAAACAAAAACACTGACAAACTAGACTCCATCAAAATTAAAAATGTTTGCTCTGTGAAAGACCTTGTGAGAGCATGAAAAGACAAAGCACACACTGGCAGAAAATATTTGCACACCACATATCTAACAATGACTCATCTACGACCGAACAGCCGAACAACCGAACAACCGGTTGCTATGACTTGCGCTGACCAACAGGGGGTGCACGCAGAACATGGCGGGCAGTGGCCACAGTGGGATGATGGAGCAGGTGAGCAGGGGTGCCAGACCAAGGCGGGGCACTAGTCTCTGTCATAGGGGCGAGCCTCTGGTGGTTACTGAAAATTCTTTGCTCACATGCGCCACGGTACCACCTAGCACTTGCACCTGCTGCCGGCGACAGCCCTGGTCACACCTGCTGCCAGTACTGGAGCCGCCGCCCGCACCCACTGCCAGTGTCTGGCACCAGCCCCATCAGTGGGTGATAGCGGTGGCTGCTGGCCCCGATTATCCCTAAGGGCTTCTCCACCTCCCCCTGCTTCTGAGGGCCGATTGGGGATGGCAGCCACCTCACGCACCCACTGACGGCACCAGCCCGCTCACATCCACTGCTGGAGCCAGCCCCAATTGCTCCGCGCTTTCAGAGGGTGCAAGCATGGCTGGCACCATCAGCGTGTGGGAGTGGCGGGGGGCGGCCGGAGCAGGGCTGCCAGCAGACATGGGACCAGGGGCCGCGGCTGAAAGGGCCAGGCAGGGGCACGGAGGATGGGCTGAGACTTCCCCCTGTGCCCACCACAGCCTTGAGGCTCACAGTTCCTTTCAAGGTGCACGAATTCGTGCACTGGACCCCTAGTATTATATAAAGAATTTTCACAACTCAACAATAAAAAAACAAGCAATCAAATTAGAAAATGAGCAAAAGACATGAAGGAACATTTCACCAAAGATGATATACAGATGGCAAATAAACATACGAGAATATAGTTCAACATAACCAGCCATCAGGGAAATGCAAATTAAGACCATGATGAGATACCACTTACTACACACCTATCAGAACAGCTAAAACGAAAAACAGTGATTACATGAAATGCTGATAAGAATGCAGAGAAACTAGATCTTTCATACTTTACTGGTGAGAATATAAAATGGTACTGCCACTCCGGAAAACATATTGGCAACTTCTGAGAAAAACTAAATAGTCACTTATGATGCAACCTAACAATGTCACTCCTGGGCATTTATCCTAGCAAAATGAAGCCTTAGGTCCACACAAAACCTGTACATAATGTTCAGAGCAGCTTTGTTTGTAATAGCCAAACCTGAAAGCAACTAAAAATGCCCTGCAATAGATGTACAATTTGTATTAAACAAACTGGTACATCCCTACCAGGGAATACTACTCTATAATAAAAAGGAATGAAACTACTGATATATACAACTTGGACAGAACTAAAGGGCATTATCGCGAGTGAAAAACACCAATCTCCAAAAATCATGTACAGGATGATATCATTTCTAGAACAGTCTCAATTTGACAAAATTACAAAGATGGAGAACAAATTAGTGGTTATGGAATATTTCTGTACCTTGATTGCAGTAGTGGTTATAAGAATGGTGCTACAAATACATAAACATACACATACATTGATACATTCAGGTATGTAAGATGTAACTATTAGGGAAAATTAGGTGAAGGGTTCATACAAACTCTCTATACTATCTTTTTAAGTTCCTGTGATTCTATAATTATTTCTAAATATGAAATTAAAAAATCAGTATCAAGTTAAATAAGGACCCTGAGACTGTTGAAAACTACCTCCTAGACACACAAGACAACATTAAAAATGGTCATTATTTTAAAGTTCATCGTACTGTGTTTTGCCAACTGCTGCACCATAAACAAATACTATATTTATATTATATTTTCTGAAAATTACTGAGTCATGAGAAAATAGAACATACATAGACAGCAGACAGTCATAATCTATAACACTTACCAGGTGTACCAGATAATAATGGCAGATTTTGTAAACAAAGAAAACATGATAATTTCAAGAGAAACATCAAAAGTGCTTTACTCAAAGTAATGTCCATTGCTAGCTACACATTTCCCCATCTTTCAGGTAATTTGTGGATTCCAATAGAACTTTTCTTGTTTTGAGGCAAACCATTCAGAGACCCAATTTTGACTTCTTCGTACCTTTTGAAGTGCTGCTCAGAAAGTGCATGTGCCATTGATCGGAACAAGTGATAATCTGAAGGAGCAAGGTCTGGTGAATACCGTGGGTGGGTTAATACTTGCCAGGCAAGATCTTTTAACGTGTCTTTAACTGGTTTTGAAGTGTGTGATGGTGAATTATCATGAAGCAAAATTACTTTGCCGTGTCTTCTGGCACATTCTGGTCATTTCACTATCAAAGTGTGGTTCAAATTGATTACTTGTTGTCGATAGTCATCAGTATTAATGGTTTTACCTGGTTTTAGAAGTTCATAATACACCACACCTTCCTGATCCCACCAAATGCAGAGCATTGTCTTCTTTTCCAAGCGATTTGGCCTTGCAGTCCATGTTGGTTGTGCTGGATCAACCCATGATGTTGTGCATTTCGGATTTCAAAATAAACCCACTTTTCATTGCCAGTCACAATAAGATGCAAAAAAGACTTGCTTTCATGCTGAAGCAACATTTTACTGATGACTTTTCAGTTTTCCATTTGTCTTTCGTTCAGTTGATGTGGCACCCATTTTCCTTCCTTTAAAGTCTTTCCCATTGCTTGTAAATGATCAGAAATTGTTTGCTGAGCAACGTTTAATCTTTCTGCAAGTTGTTTTTGAGTTTGACACGCATCTTCATCCAATAATGCTTGCAATGGTTGGTCTTCAAACTTTTTCGGTTGACCTGGATGTTCTTTGTCTTTCACATCGAAATCATCACTTTTAAAGCGTTTAAACCAGCGTTCACAAATATCTTGAGATGGAGCATGTTCACCATAAGCTTCCCGAAGTATTCAGCAGCACTTTTCTTCAAAATAAAGTAATGAATTAAAACTTCCCGCAAATGCTCTTTTTTTTTGGTACGAAATTCGACATTTTTTAGTGTAGGAATATCTATAATGTTAACACCTTCAGAAAATTTGACATATGAAGTTTTGAAGCTTGCTGTCAATACAACAAAATAGCATATATATCAAATCGCATATATATCAACATATGTGTAACTCCATCTACTGAATAAAAATCCGTATTATTAACTGGTACACCTGGTATAGATAAATACAGACAAGTTTAGCTACTTAAGAGTAACCCCTCAAAAGCTATGATATGTATATATCCTATATAATAAAAGGCTAATATGCAAATAGACCGAATGGCAGAACAACCAAACAACCGGTCGTTATGAGGTGTGCTGACCACCAGGGGGCATGCACGAAACATGGCGGGCATCACCCCCGGTGGGATGGTGAGCAGGTGAGTGAGGGCGCCAGACCAAGGTGGGGCTGTCATCAGGACGAGCCTCTTGTGGTTACTGAAAATTCTTTGCTCCCGCACCGTGGTCCTGCCCAGCGCTTGCACCTGCTGCTGGCGCAGGCCCCACTTGCACCCGCTGCTAGCACCTGAGCTGCCGCTTGCACCCACTGCTGGTGCCCGGCACCAGCCCCAGCCCCAATCGCTTGGTGCCATCAGCAGGTACGAGTGGCAGCTGCCGGCCCCAATCGCCTCTCAGGGCTTGTCTACCTCCCCTGTTCCTGAGGTCAGATCAGGGCCGGCAGACGCCTCTTGCACCTGCTGCCAGCGACGGCCCCGCTTGCAGCGCTGCCGGTGCTGGAGCTGCCACTTGCACCCACTGCCAATGCCCAGCATCAGTCCCAATCGCTTGGCTCCCTCAGAGGATGTGAGCAGCAGCTGCCAGCCCTGATTGCTCCTCAGGGCTTCTCCACCTCCCCCTGCTCCTGAGGGGCGATAGGGGCAGCAGCTGCCACTCACATCCGCTGACAGCGCCAGCCCCACTCGCACCCGCTGCTGGCACAGGCCCCAATTGCTCTGCGCCTTCAGCAGGTGCGAGTGGGGCCGGCGCCGTTAGTGCGTGGGAGCAGCAGCAGCTGGAGTAGGCTGCCAGCATACAGGGGGCCACAGTGGAAGAGGCCAGGTGGGGGCACGGAGGATGGGCCGAGACCCGCCCCTGTGCCTACAGCAGCCTCACAGCCCACAGTTCCTTTCAAGGTGCACGAATTTGTGCACTGGGCCCCTAGGATGTATATAAAATTAATTTGAATCAGAGACACTTCTTGGCATATGTTGGGAATGGGGGTTAATTTGCTAGTAAGTAAGCCAAGCTGATAGCTCAGCATCCACATTTGTTTCCTACTCATCATAAAATATGAAATGTTATAATAGAAATTATATGCTACTGTCATATTTATAAATTTGGGAAACTGAGCAAGTCAAAGGTTTAGATTAAGTTTGAAAAATTACTACTTTATTTTTTAATCCTCACCCAATGATATTTTTCCATTGATTTTGAGAGAGAGTGGAAGAGAAAGGGAAAGACAGAGAGAAATAACGATGTGAGAGAAACACATTGATTGGTTGCATCCTGCATGCACCCTGACCATGGCCAGGGCTGGGGAGGAGCCTGCAATCCAACGGAGGTACATGCCCTTGACCGGAATCAAACCCGGGGGCCCTTCAGTCTGCAGTCCGATACTCTATCCACTGAGCCAAACTGGTTAGGGCAAGTGTGACAAATTAGATTAGGGTTACTCAGTTAATAAAATTACTTCTTCACACAAATAATAATTTTTAAAAACATGGTCAACAAAATATGTGTATTTATATGCTTTAAAGGTATTTAAACATATGCTTTAAACCTTTGTACTCGCTTTTTTCATCGAGCTGCTACCGATGCTAACCGTGTCGAGTCACACTCGACATCCAAGTGCAAAAGGTTAAAACTTTACTGTACTCAAGCCATCCCTCTGTAAGCTCTCCCAGACTCTATACATTTTAAATACCTTCCTATGGCACAACTATAATTTCTCTAGCCTTACCCCTAGGTATAGTTTAGTACTCTGCTAGAAGTAACATAAGTTTTACATACACAATATAATATCTTTCATACTTTAACACATTTATGAAGGCATTCCTCAGCCACCTTGTCATTAAACTAACTCCATTTCTTCGTCTTTTTCTTAAAGGCCATGCTTTCACACACGTGTGTGTGTGTGTACATATATTTATATGTATGTGTATATATTTATTTTTTCTTCCAAATGAAGTTCAAGTCTGTTAATTGCTAAGTTAGAAGCAACACCAACAACACATATACAGCAAACCCTATACCTACAGTGGCTTAAAGTCCAGCTGATCCCTGAAAAACATGGGTTTGAACTGTGTGGGTCCACTTATATGTGAATTTTTTACATGTAGTTTTGCTTCCTTAAGATTTTCTTAATAGCATTTTCTTTCCTCCAGCTTACTTTATTATAAGAACACAGTATATAATACATATTATATACAAAATATGTATCAGTTGACTTTTTGTGTTATCAGCAACACTTCCAGACAACAGTAGGCTATTAGTAGCTAAGTTTTGGGAGAATCAAAAGTTATATATGGATTTTCAAATGTGGGAGAGGGGTTGGTGATCCTAACTCCCACATTGCTCAAGCGTCATGACTCAAACTTCTATAATAAATAGAGAGATCAGGAATACTTCGTTAACTTTAAAATCCTATAACATGTTTGTAACCAAAGATGATAAAAAACGGCTAATAAGCACATGAAAAGACGCCCAACATCAATTATCATCAGGGAAATGCAAATTAAAATAACATGAGGTATCATTACATACCCATTAGAGTGGATAAGATAATTTTCTTAAAAAGATGGTAATACCAAGTGTTAACAAGGATGCAGAGCACCTGGAACACTCTTATATTGCTGGTAAAAATGAAAAATTGGACAACTACTTTGAAAACTGCCTGTTTCTTACAAAGCTAAACATAAACTTACCATATAACCCTGGAATTACACTCCTGGATTTTTATTGCATTGAGTAAGTATCTATGGATCACACAAAAACTTATACATGAATACTTAGAGCAACTTCAATTTTAATTCCAAAACCTAGAAACAACTTAAATGTCTCTCAAGTACAAATAAATTATGATACATCCATACAATGAAATATTACACAATAAAAAGGAACAAACTATGGACATATATAACAATATGGATAAATCTCAAATGCATGTGCTTTGTGAAAGAAGTGATATTCAAAAGGCTACAAATTGCATGATTCCATGAATGAATTTCTTCAGGGGTTGATGAGACCATTTTACATTTCGACTATATCTTGCAATTGTCAAAAATTGTAGAAGTATACACTAAAAAGAATGAATTTTACTGTATGTAGATTTAAATGATTTTTAATAACTCTACACAAACAGAAAAGGTTTTCTACCTCACATTAGTTTCATCATTAAATTCTTCAGCCCATTTTTTCCTTGATTGTGCTGTAGTAGAACCATCTAAACGGTAATAGTCAATGTTTCGGAGCCACTTCCCTTCACCTGAAAATTTAACAAGAAAGAAAGAGATTTGATATATACTGTTCTTCTAGTAATAACAGATTTTCTTCCTTGCTGAATGTTTAAAAGCTGGTTATCTGTACTCTATTTGCATAGCAAAACACATTTTTTTAATTAAGGGGTAATTCACTGTATTACAAATAAATTTACCACATATTTCCTTCTACGAGATATTGAATAACAAAGATACTTTAAAAAGTATAGCATCTACATGTGAATTTCTTAACACACTGACTTGACTAGAATCCTTTAAAACTGTCAAAAGAACATGTTAAGCTGCATTATGCCCATGAAGCTTGTTTTTATTGAATCTGTAAACATCCAGGTTTTCCCTTCTTATTAACAAGTTGATACTGAGAAGATAAAAATCAGACATATAATACAATTACTCATTCACTGAACAAATATTTACTGAATGCCTATTATGTGCCAAAAGTATTCTATTGCCTAGCAACAAATATTGGCATATGTTCCTATTTTATGACAACGGTTGTGTGTGTGTGTTTGTGTGTGTGTGTGTATGTGTGTGTGTGTGTGTATAATGATTGCAACTTTGTAAGTTAAACAGTGATCAGACACATTGCCTTTTGTACAGTGAGGTGAAATTTTACCCAGTACTTAAACTGATACTAAATTACCAAGGGATTAAATGCTTATGACATGTTAATATTTTCTCAAACATAATTTCTATTCCAATTCTTTAACTTTCAACATAACACTATTTCACCTTCAAGAAAAACTGACATCGTATCCTAGAGTCTTAACATAAAAACAAGTTGGCAAAATGAAGATTTATATATTGACATGTTTATTACTTACCTATATCTTTTTTGTTTTTTTCTTATATCTTCACCTATCCTGACAACCTAGAATTTCCTTAATAAAAATTCAGTAATGGCTAAGAAAGTCAATTTGTTTATTTAAGTTTGTATCTTTTTTTTTAATCCTCACCCTAGGATATTTTTCCATTGATTTTTAGAGATAGTGGAAGAGAAAGAGAAAGACAGAAATATCGATGTGAAAGAAACACATCGATGGGTGCCTCCTGCATGCACCCTGACCAGGGACCAAGCCGGGGAGGAGCCTGCTACAGAGGTATGTGCCCTTGACTGGAATTGAACCCAGGACCCTTTGGGAAATCGCACCCGAGACCCTTTGGGGAATTGAACCTGGGACCCTTTGGTCCGCAGGCCAATGCTCTACCACTGAGTCAAACCGGCCAGGGCTTTATCTTTCAACTGAAAAAAAAAAAAAAAAAGGCATACACATCTAAGAAAAAAAGAATTTGAGTTGGATAGCAATGTAAGAAACAGGAGTCACATTTTAATTAACTGTTCACTTCAACAGGATAATTATTAAAGTAAATATGCTAATCATAATTGAACAACATATACACTGAGTGGCCAGATTATTATGATCTCTGAACGCATAATAATTTGGCCACTCAGTGTATATCCTATATAATAAAAGGCTAATATGCAAATTGTCCCCTCGACCAGGAGTTCGACCAGCAGGCAGGCCAGCCAACCGCCCATGTCCCCTCCCCCTGAGTGACAGATTATTATGCGTTCAGAGATCATAATAATCTGGCCACTCAGTGTATATTTTAATAAGTATTTCAAGATACTCACCTTTCCATAATAATACAAGTGAACAACTTTTACCATCACTTTTGTGAATCCAACAAATAAAAACTGTGATATAGTCAGTATAGGTTAGTAATAAAAAATATACACTTTGGAGTCAGATGTCCTGAGTTTAAATCACAGTTTCATCATTTACTAGCATTTTCACTTAAGGCAAAGTAATTAAACTTGTTGTGCCTCAGTTTCTTTATCTTTAAAAATGGGGGACAACAAGTGTACCTATTGCATAGTATTACTGCTTATTAAATGAATTAATATAAAAAAGACCTCTTCAAACAGTGCCTGTGACATAGTAATTAAACTTATTGGTTACTTAATATAATCACCCAAGATTCCATAGCTAATTATATCTATCTCTATTATGGCACATATATGTGTCTGATCCCTCTCTATAACATGATTTTCTGTAATACACCTTGAACCTAGTTCAGTACCCAAAACACAGTACTAGTAGTCATAGTAGTAGTAATAATAGCAGTAGCAATAGCAGCAGCAATAGTTGTAGATACTCAAAAGATAAACTGAACTAATTGATGGTTAAAACAAATATTTGCTGGCCCGGTTGGTATGGCTCAATAGTTGAGTGATGACCTATGAATCAAGAGGTCATGGTTCTGGTTCAATTCCCGGTCAGGGCACATACTCAGGTTGTGGGTTCGATCTCTAATGGGGAGGGGGCATGCAGGAGGCAGCTGTTCAATGAGTCTCTCTCATCATTGATGTTTCTATCCCTCTCCCCCTCTCCCTCTCTGAAATCAATAAAATATATAAAAACAAGTATTTGCTGAAGATAATTTATAAAATTAGATATGAACTAGTAAGCATATGGGAAAATATTCAACCTTATCAAAATAAATAATATAAATTAAACAAATTTTAAATTAAACAAAAACAACTGTTCTTACCCATGAAAGATGAAAAAAATGTAGTTACAGTACTACAGGTATACAGTAATATGTGCATTTTGCTACTTTTTCATGATTTTAGAGTAAATTGATATAACTTTTTTTGTAATATACCCTTTAAGATAATGAAGCACTGTCAGAACATAAAATCTAACTAACAAAACTAATACACAGTTATAATAGAAAAACATACTTATAGTTCTGGTCAAGATGGCAGAGTAGGAAAACACTGTGCTTGTTTCCTCCCACAACAACATCAAAATTACAACTAAATTACAGAAAACTACCTTTCAAAACTATCTCCAGTCTAGCTAAACAAAATTCCTATAACTAAGGACATAAAGAAGAAGCCACGTCCTTACTGGTAGGAGGGGGGCAGAGAGGCAAAGTGGGATGGACCCACACCCACACATGCCAGTTACATCAGGAGGGCTATATCTGCTGCAGAGGTATACCTGAGAAACAAGGTGACAGCCCCACACTAAGCACTCCAGCTCAGAGCACCAGTGCCAGAAAGAGGAGTCTCCACAATGTCTGCCTGAAAATCAATGAGAATTCCATCCAATTGAGACAGAAGGCTGCTGCAGACCCAGGTGTCCTCTTAAAGGGCCCACACAGAGACTCACAAAAACTCGCTCTAAGCTCCAGTGAAGTGACAGCAGGCAAAAAAAGCACCAGGGACATTCAGAAAGGAACTAAAGTTTTTGGAGGGGAAGCTTTCCCCTGAACAGAAGTGCTGGCAGGCACCATTGTTCCTTTCTTGATTCTTCCCCTCATGCAGTCTGCAGGCAAAGGCTGGTGCCAAATCTTAGCTTCCATTAATCTAACACTGCTCGCCCCACCTCATCTGGCTCAAGTGACAAGGGAGATAGCAATACTGGGCCTCACAAAACATCCATTACATAGAGTAACCCTGCCAAGACTTGGAAACACAGCAGATCTACCTAATACATAGAAAGAAACACAGGGAGTCAGCCAAAATGGGGAGACAGAGAAATATGTCCCAAATGAAAGAACAGGGCAAAATAACAGGAGGAAATAACTAAATGAAAAAGAAGCAAGCAATCTATCAATTACGGAGTTCAAAACACTGGTTATAATACTCAATAACTTAGAAAAAGAATAGATGAATTCAATGAGAACTTATACAGAGATAGAAGATAGAAACCATTAAAAAGAAATGGTCAGACATAAAGAATAATTATATAGAATCAATAGTGGATTACATGAAACAGAGAATCAATTCAGCAATGTGAAGACAAATTACCAAAACCACCCTACTGGAAAAAACAAAAAGAAAAAGAATTGTTTTTTTAGCTTATTTTGTTATTTTTATTTTTGTAAATCCTCACCAGAGGATATTTTTCATATTGATTTTTATTTTATTTTTTAATTTCTTTATTGATTAAGGTGTTACATATGTGAAGAAGTTTAAGGGACCTCTGGGACAACATTAAACATAACAACATTCGCATCACAGGTGTACCAGAAGCGGAAAGGAAGGAGCAAAAGATTGAGAACGCATTTAAAAAAATAACTCCTAAAAATTTCCCTGACCTGGAGGATGAAATAGGCGTGTATGTCCAGAAAGCATAGGGAGTACCAAATAAGAAAAACCCCAAAAAGCCCATCCCAAGACACATCACAATTAAAATGGCAAAGGTTAAAGACAAACATAGAATCATAAAGCAACAATGTATATGTGTGTGTGTGTGTGTGTGTGTGTGTGTGTGTGTGTGTGTGTGTGTATCCTATATAATAAAGTGGTGATATGCAAATTGACCATCACTCCAACACACAAGATGCACGCCCCCATGTGGTCAAAGATGGCCGCCCGCATGTGGACACAAGATGGCCACAAGATGGCCAGCAGGGAAGGGCAGTTGTGGGTGATCAGGCCAGCAGGGCAGGGCAGTTGGGAGGGACCAGGCCTGCAAGGGAGAGCAGTTGGGGGCGATCAGGCCTGCAGGGGAGGGCAGTTAGGGGTGAAAGGGCCAGCAGAGGAGGACAGTTGTGGGTAATGAGGCCTACAGGGGAGGACAGTTGGGGGGGACCAGGCCTACAGGGGAGGGCAGTTGGGAGGGACCAGGCCTGCAGGGGAGGGCAGTTGGGGGCGACCAGGCCAGCAGGGGAGGGCAGTTGGGGGCAACCAGGCCTGCAGGGGAGGACAGTTACTGGTGACCAGGCCAGCAGGAGAGGGCAGTTAGGGGTGACCAGGCCAGCAGGGGAGGGCAGTTGGGGGCAACCAGGCCTGCAGGGGAGGGCAGTTGGGGGTGACCAGGTCAGCAGGAGAGGGCTGGCAGGGGTGCAGTTAGGCATCGATCAAGCTTCAGAGTGGTTAGGGGGTGATCAGGCTGGCAGGCAGAAGCGGTTAGGGGCAATCAGACAGGCAGGAAGGCGAGCAGTTGGGAGCCAACAGTCCTGGATTATGAGAAGGGGGGGTTGTCCCTCAGCCCAGCCTTCACCCTCTCCGATCTGGGATCCCTTGAGGGCAATCAGACATCTCTCTCACAATCTAGGAATGCTGGCTCCCAACGACTCGCCTGCCTGCCTGCCTGATTGCCCCTAACCGCATCTGCCTGCCAGCCTGATCACACCCTAACCACTCCCCTGCCAGCCTGATCTATGCCTAACTACTCCCGTGCCGACCCGATTGCCCCTAATTGCCCTCCCTTGCTGGCCTGGTCACCCCTAACTGCCCTTCCCTGGCAGCCTGATCACCCGTAACTACCTTCCCCTGCAGGCCTGATCACCACCAACTGCCCTCCCTTGCTAGACATCTTGTGGCAGCCATCTTGTGTCCACATGGGGGTGGCCATCTTTGACCACATGGGGGCGTGCATCTTGTGTGTTGGAGTGATGGTCAATTTGCATATTACCTCTTTATTATATAGGATATATTTACTTACTTACTTACTTACTTACTGATTTACTTACCTACAAGGTAGCTCCCATAAGCCTGTCAACTAGTTTCTCAACAGAAACTTTGCAGGACAGAAGAAACTGGTATAAAATATTCAAAGTGACAAAAACAAGGACCTACAATCAAAAATACTCTTTCTAAGGCCACGCGCCCCTGGGTCTGGGTGAGGCCACGAGCCCCTGGGTCCGGGGGAAGCTAGATTCCGGGTCCGGGCGAGGCCGTGTGCCCCTGGATCCGGGTGAGGCTGGGTCCCGGGCCCGGGAGAGGCCACGCGCCCCTGGGTCCGGGTGAAGCTGAATCCTGGGTCTGTGCGAGGCAGTGTGCCCCTGGATCCGGGTGAGGCTGGGTCCCAGGTCCGGGTGAGGCCGTGGGCCCCTGGATCCGGGTGAGGCCACGCGACCCTGGGTCTGGGAGAGGCCACACGCCCCTGGGTCCGGGTGAGGCCACGTGCCCCTGGGTCCGGGGGAAGCTAGATTCCGGGTCCGGGTGAGGCCGTGTGCCCCTGGATCTGGGTGAGGCTGGGTCCCGGGTCCGGGTGAGGCCATGTGCCCTTGGATCCGGGTGAGGCTGGGTCCCGGGTCCGGGTGATGCCACGCGCACCTGGGTCCAGGTGAGGCCACGCAGCCCCTGGGTCCGGGTGAAGCCGTGCCCCTGGGTCCGGCCGAGACCAAACCAGAGGGAGTCGGACCTGCATTACCACCATTTGTCCACCATCCAGAGCTGAGGGGTCAGTGCCGACATGTACACATAAGGAACTGGTGGACATTGATATTGGGTCTCAAAAGAACTGTTGGTCCAGAAAGAAACTCACTACAGACTGATTCATTTGCCTGTCAGCATAACTATTATTGCTCGTCTCACATTCAGTTCTTATAAGTATATCTCTAGTGACACATGATCTCGCTCATCTAGGGGAAATGATGAACAACATAGACTGATGAACAAGAACAGAACCAGAAACAAGGAGGCATCGATCGGACTATCGGGCCTCAGAGGGAGGATAGGGGAGCGTGGGGGGAGGGGGGAGAGATCAACCAAAGGACTTGTGTGCATGCATATGAGCCTAACCAATGGTTAAGTTCAACAGGGGGTTGGGGCATCCGTGGGGAGGGGTGTGGGATGGGAATGGGGGGATGAAGACAAATATGTGACACCTTAATCAATAAAGAAATTTAAAAAAAAAGAATACTCTTTTTAGCAAAGCTATTATTTAAAACTAGAGGCCTGGTGCACAACATTCGTGCACTGGAGGGAGTGGGGGTCCCTCAGCCCAGCCTGCGCCCCCTCACAGTCTGGGACCCCTCAGGGAATGTCCACCTGCCGGAGATCGGGCCTAAGCTGGCAGTCAGACATCCCTCTTGTAGTCCAGGACCCCTCACTCCTTACCGCCCACCTGCAGCGGAGGCGGGAGTAGGCTCCCGCCACCTCTGCTGTGCTTGCCAGCCATGAGCCCAGCTTCTGGTTGAGCGGCGCTCCCCCTGTGGGAGCACACTGACCACCAAGGGGCAGCTCCTGTGTTGAAATTCTGCCCCCTGGTGGTCAGTGCGCACCATAGTGACCGGTCGTTCCGCCGATCAGTCAATTTGCATATTAGACTTTTATTACATAGGATTAAAGGAGAATAAAGAAGTTCCAAGACAAGAAAAAAACAAAGGGAGTTCATTAGCACCAAACCAGTATTACAAAAAATGTTAAAGAAACTTCTCTAACATGAAAGAAAAACAGGAACACAATTATAAAAAAAATGGGCCAGTGGTTCAGTGGTTGAGCTTCTACCTATGAACCTGGAGGTCACAGTTCGATATCCAGGCAGGGTATATGCCCAGGTTGCAAGCTTGATCCCCAGTGAGGGGCGTGCAGGAGGAAGCTGATTAATGATTCTCTCTCATCATTGATATTTCTAGCTCACTTGCCCTCACCCTTCATCTCTGAAATTAATAAAAGTATTTTAAAATAATAATAAAAAATAAAAATAAATAATAAAATAATAATAAAATAAAAATCTCTAAGTAAAAGAAAATGGCAAAAATACATACCTACCAATAATCATTTTAAATATAAATGGTTTAAATGCTCCAAACAAAAGACATAGGGTATCTGAATGGATTTTAAAATAACAAGACCCATATATATGCTATCTACAATAGACCCACCTCAGAATGAAAGACACAAACAGATGGAAAGTAAAGGGATGAAAAATGATTTTATGCAAAAGCAATTTTAAAAAGGAGGGATAGCAATATTACAGCATAAAAATAGATGTTAAAGGATATAATAAGAGACAAATAAGGATATTACATACTGTTAAAGGATCAAAGCAACAAAATGATATAACCCTGGTAAACATTTGCACACCTAACATATAAGCAACACATCAATAAATAGATTATCCAGACAGAAATTGAGGAAACAGCTGCCTTAAATGACATAGACCAGATAGATTTAATTGATGATTTCAGAGTATTTCACACCAAAGCAGCAAAATATAGATTCTTTTCTCATGCACATGGAACATTTCCTAAGATGGAGCATATATGAGGCTATAAAACAAGTTACAGTAAATTTAAGAAGACTTAAATACTATCAAACATCTTCTCCAATCACAGAAGTATTATACTAAAATCGAGTACAAGCAGAAAACTGAAAAACACACAAACACTTGGAGGGTAAATACCATGCTAGGAAACAATGAATAAGCTAACAATAAGAGCAGAGGAGAAATCAAGAGTCACCTTGAGAAAAAAAAATAGATGGCGACCGGCAGGAAGGTAGGGAGAGAGAGAGTGTGAGTGAGGAACCCATAGAGGAGAGTGTAGACGTGTGTGGTGTGTATGTGTGTATGAGCTAGGGTCAGTTAGATTCTGCAGGTCTTCCAAGGGGCTCCCTAACCGGGCAGTCCTAGACGGCGGAGCCCCGCGCACAAAGCAGACACTTCTCGGCGGCTGGTGCGGACGCGGAGACCACGCCATCTTGAGAAACAGAGCTGCCTGAGACTCGGATCCTGGCTTCAGACACAAACCAGGACCCTGCAACCACTGGGGACAGAGAACTGCTATCACAGCTTCAGACCAACAAACAACAAGAATCCAGACTTCCCAGCAGATTTCCGTGAGTCAAAGAGCCTATTCCCCTCCCCGTAGGCGCGCGGATAGTGCCATAGTAACTGATAGACCCGCCCCTCGCCAAGCTGCTCACAGGCGCGCACAGACAGCGCCATAGTAACTGATAGACCCGCCCCTCGCCCAAACTGTAGCGCGCCCTCAGCCTGGCAATAGTGCCAAAGTAACTGATAGACCCGCCCCTCGCCCAAGCTGCCGAGCTTTGTGCAGGGTCGCGCTCCCCCGTAGGAAATTTGGCGCGCGCACGGGACAGAAGCAACTCCCCGTCGGGGAAATCTGTCAGTGCACACAGAGGGCTCCCCTTCAGGGAATTTGGGGGAATTTGGCTTGCGGGTCACAGCTCCCCCTTCGGGGAATCATACAGCGTGCACAGAGGGGCTTGCCTTTGGGGAATTTGGCACACAGGACGGACTCCGCCCCCCTTCCGGGACTCTGGGAGAGTGCCCGGAGCCAGCTCACCTTCAGGATTTTAAGAATGAGCGCTCTAGCCGGTTTGGCTCAGTAGAGAGAGCACACACAGGACGCAGCTCCACTTCAGGGAATTTGGCACGCCGGACACAGCTGCCTGGGATCCCTGACTCACAGCGCATTCACACTAAGAGCCAGCGACCCCAATTGTTGGTGCATGCACACACAGGGACCCTGATTCTCAACAAGAAACCGCACAAGGCAACAGAGACTTTGACACTTGAGTCTTGGTGCAGACACAGGAAAACTCTGACTCCTGGCACATGCTAAGGATCTCATTTTCGGCACATACCAACAGTGTAGTGCAGACAGTGCCCCTGATTCTAAGTGTGCACACGAGACCACACAGAACACTGAGGACACTGACCCTGGGCAAGTCTGGTTCCCGCCAACCAAAGGCAGCCACACGTCCTAGTGTCAGAGCACTTCAGTGAAACTCGGGTGGAGTGAAGTCCCCACAGCACACGGCCCAGATCCACGCAAAGGGAAGCTTGAGCTTTCTGTTAATAGCCAGAATGGGGAAACGAAATAACTCACAGAGGAAAGAAAATGTGGAGTCGCCAAGAAAGGAAATTAGTGAAACAGAAGCTTGCAACATGACCGAAAAGGAGTTCAGAGTAATGGTCGTGGAATTTATACATCGGATGGATGAGAAAATCAACAACTTATGCAAGAATCAGGAAGAAATGAAAAGTGATATAGCTACAATCAAAAACACCATGGAAAGTTTCAACAGTAGACTACAAGAAGCAGAGGACCGAATTAGTGAGTTAGAAGATCAGGTACAGAAACAAGCTCAATCTGAACAGCAATTGGAGAAAAAAATTAAAAAGCAGGAGGAAAGCCTAAGGGAGCTTCGGGACAACATGAAACGAAGTAACATGCGTATAATAGGGCTGCCAGAAGGACAACAAGAGCAGCAGGGATTAGAAAATCTATTTGAAGAAATAATGACAGAAAACTTCCCAGATATGGGAAAGATAAAATTTACGCAAGTACAGAGAGTCCCAAGCAGGATCAACCCCAAAAGACCCACACCAAGACATGTCATAATTTCAATGGCAAATATAAATGATAAAGAGAGAATCCTAAAGGCGGCAAGAGAGAGACAGAGAGTTACCTACAAAGGAACACCCATCAGATTGTCAAATGATTACTCAACAGAAACAAAACAAGCTAGAAGTGAATGGAAGGAGGTATACAAAGTGTTGCAAAGCAAAGGACTGAATCCAAGAATACTATATCCAGCAAGACTATCAATCAAAATTGAAGGGGAAATCAGGAGCTTTGCAGACAAAAAAAGCCTCAGGGAGTTTATCACCACCAAACCAGCAATGCAAGAATTGCTAAAGGGAATACTGTAAAAAGAAGAAATAAACAGGTAAGAAGGAATACAGACACAAAAATAGATATGACTACAAACAAATACCTTTCAGTAATAACTTTAAATGTAAACGGACTAAATGCTCCAATCAAAAGACATCGAGTAGATGAATGGATAAAAAAACACGACCCATATATATGCTGCCTACAAGAGACCCACCTCAGAACAAGAGACTCACACAGATTGAAAGTGAAGGGATAAAAAAATATCTTTCAGGCAAATGGAAATGAAAAAAAAGCTGGGGTAGCAATACTTATATCTGACAAAATAGACCTCAAAGTAAATGCCATAACAAGAGATAAGGAAGGCCACTTCATAATACTAAAGGGAGAAATCCAACAAGAAGAAATAATTCTGGTAAACATATTCGCTCCCAATATAGGAGCACCCAAATACATAAAAAAACTCCTGGAGGATATCAAGGGAGAGATCAATAGCAATACAATCATAGTAGGAGACTTTAATACCCCACTATCACCACTGGACAAATCCTCTAAACAAAAAATCAGCAAAGAAACAGCAATCCTAAATGACTCACTAGACCAGATGGAATTAATTGACATCTTCAGAACATTTCACCCCAAAGCCACAGAATATACATTCTTCTCAAGTGCACATGGGTCATTTTCAAAGATAGACCATATGCTGGGTCACAGGCAAAGTCTCTTCAAATTCAAGAAGATAGAAATTATATCAAGTTTCTCTCAGATCACAGTGGCATAAAACTGGAAATCAACTACAATAAATACAATCCAAAGAAATCAAACACATGGAGACTAAACAGCATGCTATTAAACAAGGACTGGGTCACCAGAGAGATCAAGGAAGAAATAAAAAACATCATGGCAACAAATGACAATGAAAACACAACAATCCAAAATCTATGGGACACAGCGAAAGCAGTCTTGAGAGGGAAGTTCATAGCTCTACAAGCCTATTGCAAAAAACAAGAAACAATGGTAATAAATTACTTAATCCTACAACTCAAAGAGCTAGAAAAAGAGCAGCAAGAAAAGCCCAGTGTAACCAGAAGGAAGGAAATAACAAAAATCAGAGCGGAGATAAATGACATAGAGACCAAAGAAACAATACATAAGATCAACAAAACCAAGAGCTGGTTCTTTGAAAGGATAAACAAGATTGATGACCTCTAGCCAGGCTCACCAAGAAGGAAAGAGAGGGGACCCAAATAAACAAAATCAGAAATGAAAGAGGTGAAATAACAACATACCCCGCTGAGATACAAAGGATTGTTACAAAATACTACGAACAACTCTATTCCAACAAACTGGACAACCTGGAGGAAATGGACATATTCCTAGAAAAATATAACCTTCCAAAAATCAATCAAGAAGAAGCTAAACAGCTCAATAGGCCAATAACTATGGACGAAATTGAAGCAGTCATCAAAAAGCTTCCGGCAAACAAAAGCCCGGGGCCTGATGGCTTCACAGGAGAGTTTTACCAAACATTCAAGGAAGAACTAAAACCTATCCTCCTCAGACTATTCCAAAAAATTCAAGTGGAAGGAACACCTCCAAGCTCCTTCTATGAATCCAGCATCACCCTAATACCAAAACCAGATAAAGACAACACAATGAAAGAGAATTACAGACCAATATCCCTCATGAACATAGATGCCAAAATCCTCAACAAAATTCTAGCAAATCGGCTCCAGCAGTACATCAGAAAGATCATACACCATGACCAAGTAGTATTTATCCCAGGAATGCAAGCATGGTATAATATCCGCAAATCAATAAATGTGATACATCACATAAACAAATTGAAAGATAAAAATCACAGTCATATCAATTGATGCAGAAAAATCATTTGACAAAATCCAACACCCTTTCTTGATAAAAACTCTCAACAAGGTGGGAATAGAAGGCTCATACCTCAACATAATAAAAGCTATATATGATAAACCCACAGCAAACATCATACTCAATGCACAAAAACTAAAAACATTTCCCCTAAGAACAGGAACGAGGCAGGGATGCCCACTCTCACCACTCCTGTTTGACATAGTACTGGAAGTATTAGCCATTGCAATTAGACAAGAAGAAGAAATAAAAGGCATCCAAATTGGAAAAGAACAAGTAAAGCTGTCTTTATTTGCAGACGACATGATATTGTACATAAAAAACCCGAAAGACTCTGTCTAAAAACTAATAGACTTAATAAATCAATTCGGCAATATAGCAGGATACAAAATTAACGCCAAGAAATCTATGGCCTTTCTATACACCAATAGTGAACCTACAGACAGAGAGACTAAAAAGGCAATCCCATTTACCATCGCACCAAAAAAATTAAGATACCTAGGAATAAACTTAACTAAGGAGGTAAAAGACCTATACACGGAAAACTACAGGACACTGAAAAAAGAGATAGAAGAAGATGTAAACAGATGGAAGAACATACCATGTTCATGGATTGGTAGAATCAACATCATTAAAATGTCCATACTACCCAAAGCAATCTATAGATTCAATGCACTCCCCATTAAAATACCAACAGCATATTTCAAAGACCTTGAAAGAACTCTCCAAAAATTCATCTGGAATAAAAAAAGACCCCAAATAGCCACAGCAATCCTGAGAAAGAAGAATAAAGTAGGAGGGATCTCAATACCAGATTTCAAGCTGTATTACAAAGCCACTGTTCTCAAAACAGCCTGGTACTGGCACAAGAACAGACATATAGATCAATGGAACAGAATAGAGAATCCAGATATTGACCCAAACCACTATGCTCAATTAATATTTGACAAAGGAGGCATGAACATACAATGGAATAAAGACAGTCTCTTCAATAAATGGTGTTGGGAAAATTGGACAGATACATGCAAAACAATGAAGCTTGATCACCAACTTACGCCATACACAAAAATAAACTCAAAATGGATACAGGACTTAAACATAAGACGGGGAAACCATAAAAATACTAGAGCAATCCATGGGCAGCAAAATCTCAGACATATGCCAAAAGAAATTCTTCACTGACACTGCACCTAGGGCAATGGAAGCTAAAGAGAAAATTAACAAATGGGACTACATAAAAATAAAAAGCTCTTTCACAGCAAAAGAAACCATCAACAAAACAACAAGAAGACCCACTGCATGGGAGAACATATTTGCAAATGGCATCACTGATAAAGGTTTAATCTCCAACATCTACAGGCAGCTTATACAACTTAATAAAAGGAAGATAAATGATCCAATAAAAAAATGGGCAACAGACCTAAATAGAATCTTTTCAAAAGAAGACAAAAGGAAGGCCAAGAGACACATGAAAACATGCTCAACGTCACTAATTATCCGAGAGATGCAAATCAAAACAACAATGCGGTACCATCTCACACCTGTCAGAATGGCTATCATCAACAAATCAACAAACGACAAGTGTTGGCGAGGATGCGGAGAAAAAGGAACCCTCGTGCACTGCTGGTGGGAATGCAGACTGGTGCAGCCACTGTGGAGAACAGTATGGAGTTTCCTCAAAAAACTGAAAATTGAACTCCCATTTGACCCAGTAATCCCACTCCTGGGAATATATCTGAAGAAACTAGAAACGCCAATCAGAAAGGATATATGCACCCCTATGTTCATAGCAGCACAATTCACCATAGCTAAGATTTGGAAACAGCCTAGGTGCCCGTCAGCAGATGACTGGATCAGAAAACTGTGGTACATCTACACAATGGAATACTATGCTGCCATAAAAAAGAAGGAATTCTCATCATTTGCAGCATCCTGGATGGAATTGGAGAACATTATGTTAAGTGAAATTAGTCAGTCAATGAAAGAAAAATACCACATGATCTCACTCATTTATGGATAATAAAGAACATTATAAACTTGAACAAAAAGATAGATACAGAGACAGTAACGCATCAAACAGACGGTCAAATTACAGGGGGAAGGTTAGGGAGAGGTGGGGGAGATAAGAGATCAATCAAAGGACTTGTATGCATGCATATAAGCATAACCAATGGATGCAAAACTCTGGGGGGTGAGGGCATATATGGGAGTGGGGTGGGGGGGGAATGGTAAGATATGTACACATATAATACCTTAATAAAAAAATGGAAAAATAAATAAAAATAAAAATAAATAAATAAATAAAAAGAGTCACCTTGACATAAATGCAAATGAAAATACAATGGCCCCAACCTATGGGACAGAGCGAAAGCAGTCCTAAGAGGGAAATTCATATCTGCCTCAAAAAACAATCTCAAAAATCAACAAAAAAACCTTACACTTAGAAAACTAAAAAAGGAACAACAGAAAAACCCAAAATGAATAGTTGGAAGAAAATAATAAACATCACAGTGGAAATAAATAAAACAGAGTCTAAAAAACACCAATATAAGCCTTAGCTGGTTTGGCTCAGTGGTTAGAGTGCCAGTGCACAGACTGAAGGGTCACAGGCTTGATTTGGGTTAAGGGCATGTACCTCGGTTGCAAGCTCAATTCCCGGACCTGGTTGAGGCACATGCAGGAGGCAACCAATCGATGTGTCTCTCTCACATTGATGTTTTTCTCTCTATATGTCTCTCCCCCTCCCTTCAACTCTCTCTAAAAAATTATTTTAAAAAGCCCAGCTGGCATGGTTAAGTGGTTGAGCAGCGACCTATGAACCAGGAAATCACAGTTCGATTCCCAGTCAGGGCACATGCCCAGGTTGAGGGCTCAATCCCCAGTGTGCAGGAGACAGCTAACCAATTATTCTTATTATTGATGCTTCTATCTTTCCCACTCCTTTACTCTCTGAAATCAATAATAAATATATATTTAAGAAAAAGATTTTAAAAAAACAAATGGAAAATATCCTAAGGTGAGGATTAACATAAAAATAATAATAATATTACAAAAGATCAATGAAACAAAAGCATCGGAAATGAAAATAAGTGACAACTGATACCACAAAAATACAAAGGGTAAGAAAATACTATGAATAATTATATGCAAACAAACTGGCCAAAATGGAATAAATGGACAAATTCTAGAAACATACAATCTTCCAAAAATGAATCCAGAAGAGAAAATATGAACAGTCAGCTAACTACTGATAAAATCAAATGAGTTAAAAAAAAAATCCCAACAAACTCAAGAACTAGACCAAATGGCTTCATAGGTGAATTTTACCAAATAATCAAAGGAGATTTAACATCTATCATTCTCAAACTATTCCAAAAAATCCAAGAGGAAGGAAGACTCCCAAGTTCATTTCATGAAGCCAGAACTATCCTGTTACCAAAAATACCAAAGACATTATAAAAACAGAAAATTATAAGACATATCCCTGATGAACACAGATATAAAAATCGTCAAAAAGATATGAGCAAACCGGATAGAGTAATACATTAAAATGATCATACACCATGATCAAGTGGAATTTATTCCAGGGATGCAAGTCTGGTACAATATTCACAAATCAATATATGTGATACATAACATAAACAAATTGAAAGACAAAAATCACATGGTCATATTAAGCGATGCAGAAAAAGCATTCGACAAAATCCAACACCCATTTTTGACAAAAACTCTCAGCGAAGTGGGACTAGAGGGATCATACCTCAACATAATGAAGGCCATATATAACAAACCTACAGCCAACATCATACTCAATGGGCAAAAACTAAAACCATTCCCCCTAAGAACAGGAACAAGATAAGTATGTCCACTTTCACCACTCTTATTCAACATAGCATTAGAAGGCCTAGCTACAGATATCAGACAAGAAGAAGAAATATAAGGCATCTATATTGGAAAGGAGGAAGTAGAACTGTCATTATTTGCAGAGAACTAATATTGTACATAGAAAACCCTAAAGACTACACCAGGAAAATACTAGACTTAATAAATGAATTCGGCAAGGTAGCAAGATACAAAATTAACACCCAGAAATCAACAGCATTTTTATACATCAATAATGAATTCTCAGAAAGAGAAAATTTAAAAAATAATCCCATTTACCATTGCAAAAAAAAAAAAAAGATAATAAGGAATAAACTTAACCAACAAGGTAAAAGACTTCTACTCAGAAAACTATAGGACGTTGAGAAAAGAGATAGAGGAAGATATAAAAAAGTAGAAGAATATATTGAGTTCATGGATTGGTAGAATTAACATATTTAAAAAGTCCATACTACCCAAAGCAATCTATATATTTAATGCAATCCCTATTAAATTACCAATGGCATATTTCATAGTTCTAGAAGAAACACTCCAAAAATGTATATGGAACCCAAAAGACCCTGAATAGCTGCAGCAATCTTGAGAAAGAAAAACATAGTTGGAGGAATCACAATACCAGATATGAAGTTATACTATACAGCCACTATAATCAAAACAGCCTGGTACTGGCACAAGAACAGGCACACAATGGAACAGAACAGAGAGCCCAGAAATCAATCCAAGCCATGCCACTCAATTAGTATTTGAAAAAGGAGCCAAAAGCAAACAATGGAGCCAAGACAGTCTCTTCAATAAACGGTGTTGGGAAAATTGGACAAATACATGCAAAAAAAAAAAAATGAAACTAGACCACTAATTTACACCATATACAAGAATAAACTCAAAATGGATAAAAGTCTTAAATGTAAGATGGGAGCACCCCAAAAAAAATCCTAGAAGAAACCATAGGCAGCAAAATCTCATACATCTCTTGTAGCAATATGTTTATAGATACATCTCCTAAGGCAAGAGAAACAAAGGAGAAAATAAACAAATGGGACTACACCAAATTATAAAGCTTCTGCACAGCAAAAGAAACATCAACAAAATGAAAAGGAAGCCCACTGTATGGGAGAACGTATTTGGCAATGATATATCTGATAAACAGTTAATATCCAAAATAAATAAAGAACTCATACAACTTAACAAAAGGAAGACAAATAATCCAATTAAAAAATGGGCAAAGGACCTAAACAAACACTTCTCCAAAGAGGACAAGCAGATGGCCAAGAGACATATGAAAAAATGTTTAATGTAAATGATCATCATAGTGATGCAAATTAAAACGATAAAGAGATATCACCTCACACTTGTCACAATGGCTACCATCAACAAATCTACAAATGACAAGTGCTGGCAAGGATGTGGAGAAAAGGGAACCCTAGTACACTGCTGATAGGAATGCAGATTGGTGCAGCCTTTATGGAAAACACCATGGAGTTTCCTCAAAAAATTAAATATGGAACTGCCTTTTGACCCAGTGATCCCACTTCTAGGAATATATCCTAAGAACCCCAAAACACCAATCAGAAGGAATGTATGTACCCCTATATTCATAGCAAGTAGCACAATTTATAATAGCCAAGATTTGGAAACAACCTAAGTGCCCATCAGCAGATGAGTGGATTAAAAAACTATGGTACATCTACACAATGGAATACTATGCTGCTGTAAAAAAGAACGGACTCTTACCATTTACAACAGCATGGATGGACCTGGAGAGCATTATGCTGAGCAAAATAAGCCAGTTGGAGAAAGATAATTATCACATGATCTCACTCATATGTGGAATATAATCAACAACATAAACTGATGAACAAAAATAGATCCAGAGACACAGAAGCATCGAACAGTCCATCAATCCTCAGAGGGAAGGCAGGGGAGGGTGGAGGTGGGGGTAAGAGATCAACCAAAGGACTTGTATGCATGCATATAAGCATAACGAATGGACACAGACACTATGGGGGTGGGGCATGGGCTGGAGGGTGGGGGGGCCTATGGGGAAAAAAGGAGACATATGTAATACTTTAAACAATAAAGAATTTTGAAAATCCAAATGGATAAAATGTCCATTGTGAGTATTATACAACCTATTGTACAGAATTTGTATAGAAGGTACAAACTATATTTTTCAAGTCACAATCAGAATTATTGTTGACACAATTTATTTTGTGTAAAAGTAATAAAAATTAAAATTTAAATATTAAGAAAAAAAGCTGTTTTATATTTATACCATGGAATGCTATGCAGCAGTAAAAAAGAAGGATCTCTTACCCTTTGAGACAGCATGGAGGGACCTGAATAGTATTATGCTAAGCGAAATAAGCCAGTCAGAGAAAGACAAGTGTCACATGATTGCTCTCATATGTGGAATCTAATGAACAAAATAAACTGTTGAAAAAAAATAGATCCAGAGACACAGAAGCATAGAATAGACTGTCAAATCTCATAGGGAAGGTCAGGTTGGGTGGATGGGTAGATATCAACCCATATATGCGTAACCCATGAGCACATCAATAGGGTGGTGGAGGCCTGGTACGGGTATAAGGGGTCAATAGGAGAAAAGGGGGACATATGTAATACTTTCAATAATAAAGATTTTTTTAAAAAATTCCCTGGGTAATAAGGATTAACAGAAACAAATTTAAAAAATATAAAAAAATCACAGTGAGATACCATTTCATAGCCACTAGGATTGCAACAATAATAATAATAATAATAATAATAATAATAATAATATTTTTTTAAAGTAAAAAAAAAGGAAAGCAAGTGTTGGCAAAGATGTGGAGAAATTAGAACCCTTGTACACTGCTTGTGGGAATGTGAAAGTGTAGTCAGTGTGGAAAACAGTTTGCTGGTTCCTCAATACATTAAACACAGATTTATTGTATAATCCAATAATTCCATTCCTAAGAATATATCCTAAAGAATTGAAAACAGATGTTTAAATACATAAAAACTTGTACACGACTGTTCATAGCAGCATTATTCATAACAGCCAAAAGGTGAAAACAACCTAAGTATCTATGAATGAATGAATGGATAATCAAATGTATGTTTTATTCATACAATGAAATTTTATTAGACCATAAAAATTAAGTACTGTCATATGCTATAACATGAATGAACCTTGTAAAGATGCTATGTGAAAGAAGCCATTCATGAAAAACCACATATTATATGAATCTGAAAATAGATTAGTGATTGCCTAGGGATGGAAGTGGTAGAAGGGTGAGATAGGACAGTCATAGTTAACAGGTATAGGGTTTCTTTGGTGGTGATTAAAATTTTCAAAAATTGACTGTGTTGATAGTTTTACAACTCTGTACATATACTATGCCCATTGAATTGTACATTTTAAATGGTTCAACTGCACATTATGTGAATTATACCTCAATAAAGCTGTTTAAAAACATTTTTAATACTTGATGTTAAAATTACAAAAACAAAGACCTCAATAATATTGATAAGATTAAGAATAAAGTGGAGAAAAACATGGACATATTAGGGTTGTGGGTCTGGCTATGTTTTCTTTTACTGTTAAAAAGTTTACACAAGATATATAAATGAATGTTTTTAAAACTTATGATATAGAAATGTTTGTAACTCACCTTTATAAATAAGAGGTTTATCTTTATCTTCTGTTTTCTCCCTACTAGCCAATTCAAGAAAATCTTCAATCAAGTCCAGAGATATAAGAGACTGGCTGAAAACAAGTCTAAAAAAAAAACAAAAACAAATTAGTGTTCTTAGATTAAAAGATTCATATAGTAAAGATATTACTTCTGCCCTCCCCTGCAGGCCTGGTCACCCCCAACTGCCCTCCCCTACTGGCCTGGTCGCCCCTAACTGCCCTCCCCTGCTGGCCTGATTGCCCACAACTGCCCTCCCCTACCGGCCATCTTGTGGCCGCCATCTTGTGACCACATGGGGGCGGCCATTTGTGCCAGGGAGTGGTGGTCAATTTGCATATTACCTCTTTATTATATAGGATTTTTTTATTCATGCATTTGGAGAATCAGCTGTTAAACATTTGTCAACATATCACTGGCTAAAATCACTAAAATTCATTTCTTTCTCATCCTGTGGAAATATCAAGTTTCTACCGGATAGGGCAAAAGTAGGTTTACAGTTGTGAGTATGCTAATCAGAGTTTATCCTTGTATTTTTTTATTGATTAAGGTATTACATATGTGTCCTTATCCCCCGATTACCCCCACCCACCCCCACACTCATGCCCTCACCCCCCTGGTGATTGTGTCCATTGGTTAGGCTTATATGCATGCATAAAAGTCCTTTGATCTGTATTATTTATTAACTATTGTATTATTTTCCATAAGAAAAACTGTAAACTTACTTTTGCCCCACCCTGTATTGGGGTCAAAAGTCAACTGCACAAATAGAAAATGGGGGAATCTGATTTAACAGCAGTTGTTCTTTTAATGTCTTCACTGAACATAGGTTTCAACATTAATCAACAGTTATTTAGAGGTTGAAAAGGGGTTCAGAACAGGCCTCTCCAATATATGCTACTTTGGAATGTGGACTATTTTGAACTAAAGGTAATTGAGACGCTGAAGGCACAATAGAAACTTTTACCAGAAATAACTTTTTATGACCTATTTATAGGGAAGGGCAAACATATTTACTAAATACTTGCTCTTATCTTGAAAATTATCCTCCTCCTTCTGCAACATCAGGACATTTTACCATACTTTAGCTCAGGATATCATAGATACCTCATATTAATTTTCTTTCTGTGACCCTCTCTTGTATGTGGAATCTCTTATTCTGTCATATATGTTGGGGTTCCCATACATGCAATATGTAAGTAAACTTGGTCCTTTTTTCTTAATCTGTCTCATTCTGATTAATTATTAGACCAACTAAAAGAAACTGCAATGCTAGAGTAAAATGTCTTCCTCCCCCAAAGTTAGAAAACCTCTCTACAGGACTGCATGGATATATGTATAGGATCCAGAATAAACAAGAACCAGCCTCACTAAAACTGTGGGGTTTGTGTGTATGTGTGTGTGTGCTTTTGTTTTTGTTTTGTTTTTAATCCTCACCTGAGGATACTTTTTCCATTGATTTTTAGAGAGTGAAAGGGAGGGAGAGAAAAAGAGAAACACTGACGTAAGAGACACACTGATTGGCTGCCTTCCACAGGAGCCCAGAGCAGGGCCAGGGATCAAAGCTACAACTGAGGTATGTGCCCTTGACCAGGAGTTGAACCCAAGACCCTTTGGTGCATGGGCCGATGCTATAATCACTGACCCAAACCAGCCAGGACTAAAACTCTGTGTTAATAAAAACTAAGCTGAGTGTTTTGTTTACTGCAACCATATTTTGAGATGGGTACTAAAAACCATGTGGTCAGGACTGAAATTATGCCACACAAAAAATGATCAATGAAGTGAGAGAAAAAAACTATAAAATTCACAAGAGTGATAAAACTACCACTATTTGAAGATAAGACAATTGAAATAGTAGTGATGTCTGTAACCTACTTTAAAAGGCATTAGGAAAATAAGATCAATGGAGGGATGGATAGGTAAATAGATATGTAATAAAGAAAATACAGTAACTATAGAGTATAGTACCAATTCTAGTTGACAGATATATGGGTATGCACTATAAAGTTCTTTCCACTTTTAATTATGTTTTAAAACTTCCATATGAAATGTTGGACAGATAAAGAATAGTGGTAATCACAATTCTGGAAATGCATAGTTTTATAGTCTTAACAACTGATGACATCTATAAGTTGGGTTTATAACTAAAAATTATCATTAACAACAGTGTAAAACAAGCAGTAGATATATTTTGTTTTAGACCAGAGGGGAAACAGTTATAGGAATAGTATATAAAGATAAGGATACAGCCCTAGCCAGTTTGGCTCAGTAGATAGAGCATCGGCCTGTGGACTAGAGAGTCCCAAGTTCGATTCCAAACAAGGGCATATGCCTGGGTTGCGGACTCGATCCCCAGTAGGGGACGTGCAGGAGGCAGCCAATCAATGATTCTCTCTCATCATTTATGTTTCTCTCTCTCCCTCTCCCTTCCTCTCTGAAATAAAAAATATATATATTTTTAAAAAAGATAAGGATACATTTTCTAACAATGTGAAGTATTCAACTATAGGCAGCGTTATGAGATGGTAAATATTCTATCACAGGAAAAAGTAGGAGAATATCTATGATGAACATGGTAGAAGAGATTCTTGCATTGATTAGGAAATTAAGATACCACTAAAATCACGTGTACATTCTTAAAATTCTTATATAGTACCCAAATAAAAATTAATTTTAATCTACAGAAGTTGATAGTAGAAAAAATCATGAGCATGTCTAGAGCAATAATCTCTCCTTACCTTTCAGAAACTCTGAACTCTAATATCCACTTTCTACTTGACATCTCTCCTGGATATCTAATAGGCCACTCAAACATAATATAGCTAGAGCAAAACTCTTTACTATCACTAGAGAATTAAGTTCTAACCTAATATTGTCCATTTTAGTAAATAACATTATAATCCACCAGCCACTTAGGATGGAAGTCTGGGAGTCATCTTTGACTAATGCCAAAGATGACTTATTTATAGCCTTATGTTAATTGTTACTAAAAACATCACAGATATAATTTTTAAATATTTTGTGATAAAATGTGGGGACCTTATAACAGCCTAAACAATAAGCCTGGTTCAAAACTATAAGAGTACATTTTTTAAATAGTAATTTTAAGGGTGAAACTGGGAACAGGATGCAGGGAAGGAAATGAGGGCACAAATGCTATAAGTAAAACAAACAGGAACAAAAAACAAAGGAGAAATGATAAAGAGAATCATCAAAGAGGTGAAATAAAGTCTGAGAAGTGTCCACTAGATATGGGGATTAAAATGTCACTAAGTGACTTTAGGTGGGAAAAAGCTCAGTAAAGTGACAGGGTACAAGCCACATTGCATGGATTGGAAAATGGTTTTGAAGATGATAACATATAGATATCAACTAGAGGCTTGGCTCAATGAAATAAATTTTAGAAGCAATAACCAGAAGGGAAAAACAGCACTAAAGAAATAACCAGAATATGCAGTTAGAACTAGTGGCTTAGAAGTAAGATACTGGGACTTGTCTATCACTACAGTAACCAAAGTAAATGACATTTTTAGAAAGGAAGAAAACACATTTCTTCAAATAAGCTGTTGAAACAATAGAAAGGTTATCAAAAAGTTCATTTATATAAAGAACTAGAGGCCCAGTGCATGATTGAATCATGCACGTGTAGGGGGGGAGCTGGGTGCCTGTCTGCTCAGGCACCAGGCCTTTCAGAAGCCTCCGCCGCGCCAAGGCTTCTGAAAGGCCTGGTGCCTGAGCGGACAGGCACTCAGCTCCCACGCTTTTGCTTTTGATCGCTGGTGCACCAGGCCTTTCAGAAGCCTCCAGCGCCGTGGAGGTTTCTGAAAGGCCTGGTGCCTGAGCGGACAGGCACCCAGCTCCCCCGCTTTTGATGGTCCGTGGTGGGACGTGAGCTCGCTGCCCCAGAGGCCCCTTCTGTGCCGCAGCACAGCCATGGCGCAGACGCTGAGCTTGGGCCGCCGCTGGCGACGCGTCAGCGTCCCGCCGGCCCAATCAGCCACCCCGGCCACCCCGAGTCCCGCCCCCCCGCGCCTCCTGGCCAATCGCGGGCATAGCGAAGGTACGGTCAATTTGCATATTTGTCTATTATTAGGTAGGCTAGGAAAGAACTTACACTTTATCCCCAATTTCCTCTGCCATTCGAAGAATTTCAAAGAGAAGTACCATTTTGCCAGAATGCTCTAAAATCTCAGCATCAGCATCTGTAACAAAATCTTTGTACCAGTCTGGAGCTGGGCTGCTTGGATTGGAAGAGGAAGTAGCTTTACCTAAATAAAATAAATGAAACATAAATAAGTAGGCAAATAGGAAAAAAAAACTAAAAGATCCCAAGAGAGGGATTAAAAAAGAGACCAAGAAAACAGATATAAAAAAAAAAGAAAAAGAAAACAGATATAGACCAACCCAGAGAAAGCTTGAGAAAGCGACATAGGAATTTGGGAGAGGGAAGCAACCTATGCGCGTGCGCGCGCGCGCTCACACACACACACGCACGCGCGCACACGCACTCAGCACACTCATGCCCAGAGAGGAAAAAAAAAGACCACCACAGGAGAGAGCACTTGGGTAGACAGAAACTCTAAGAGACAGAGGCCCCCAATCCCAGAGAGATAATAACCCCAAAACTAAGGTGACCAGATTTTAACATTGGTAAAGCGGGACACCATTGACCCGGGGCGGGGGGGTGTTCTTGATTAAAAATTTGGTCTATATGGAGCAACAAAAATTTTCATAGAACACAAAAATAGTATTGTAATATATTTTTTTAAATTTCAACATAAGTATAATTTACAAATATAATAAATAAAAAATTATGTATAGTATTATTTTATTCTTTGGCATATTTCTCATTTGAGTGAATTTTTTTTAGTAGATTGCTGTCGCTGTTTAAAAGGTCATGAATTTGCCATAACGTAAGTCGTAAGTGTCACTTTCAAGGCCGGCGCTAGACTTTTTGCCGCCACTATAAAATATAAATAATACGAGTACTGTCTGCTAAATTCAAGAAAATTTATGTATTTATGAAATAAATAAATTACTTACCTAAATTATCTGAATAGCTGATTTCTAATGACATCACTTGTTTAACTAGCTTACTAGCACGCAGTACGATGTGTAGCGTCTGAGAGACAGTTACAAAATGTTTTCGTCGTTGCCAATCCCAAAAAATGCCATTGTTCATTAAGTCCAAACAATGGTGGTCGAATTCTAACAACTGATCAACAATGTGAACTTTGATAAGCAGTTCTCGATAATCAGTTCTCAACAATTATTTGTTATTATTAAAGTTTAACATTATAAAATTAACAAAAATAATATAAAACTCATATCCTGGCTAAATAGCCACATGGCCACCGAAAACTGTATATTCCCTTCCCGTTCTCCCGCCGTTCCCTAGCTTGTCGTGCATTCTTTCCAAAAATCGGGACTCTTTTTAAAACGCTGCGGGATGCGGGACAAATTGTTAAAAAGCGGGACGTCTTGTCACCTTACCCAAAACACATCCCAAGAAACGGACTGGGAAAGAAAAATGTCCATAGAGAGACAGAAAGAGAAATGAAGCAGAGAGGGAGACTGACTGACTCGGAGATCAAGAGAGAGAAGATCTTGAGCTCAGGGGCAAGAAACATTTCACTGTGCTACTAGAATTCTAGCAAATATTCATCCCAGAATCCTCATATCATATGAACTTTATTATTTGCACACTAACTTTGACTATAAAAGTTGTAAGAAGAAAGTTACACAAAATAATCTATTAAAGTTCTAAACAAACAATTCAATGCAAAATGAGGAATGAGGTTTAACCTGCTTTTGCCCAATTGCTTTTTAATGTGAAGTATTTTACATTTTTATATATTTCTGCTATAAAATATTTTACATATCCAAAAATGTATGCAGAATAAACAGCCATGTTCCCACATCCCACCTTTATCCAATTGTAACACTTGTTAAATCTGCTTCTGATGCACCTGAAGTCTAATATGTGACCCTAGCCAATCACATTCTTCTTTTCCTCTCTCCTTTTGGACAGGTAACTAAAACCTTAAAGTTTATGTTTATTATTTCTGTGTATGTTTAATATTTTCACTATATCTATATCCCTAAACTGTACACTATTATTTTTTAAAACTATAGCAGGTCCTTGAATAATGTTGTTTTGTTATAATATTGACAAGATACTACAAGAACTTAACGCTTGTTTACATCTATTTTCCTAGGGTAAAATTGGTTTCATTATGCATCATTTTACTTAAAGTCACAAAACCACCCTAGCCGGTTTGGTTCAGTGGATAGAGCATCAGCCTGTGGACCGAAGGGTCCCAGGTTCGATTCTGGTCAAGGGCACATACTTCGGTTGCAGGCTCCTCCCTGGCCCAGGCCCTGGTCAGGGCTTGTGTAGGAGGCAACCAATCAATGTGGTTCTCTCACAAAAATATTTCTCTCTCTCTTTCCCTCTCTCTTCCACTCTCTCTAAGTCAATGGAAAAATATCCTCAGATGAGGATTAAAACAACAAACCCAAACCATTAAAGTTGCAAAACCTATGAAGTAACTGCAGTGAACGTTCAATGGTGTTATATTTTTCCAGAATGTTGTTTGCCAGCATAAAATTATGCTTATGATTTTTTAATTATCACTATAAGCATACTTATTTTATAGTCTTTATAAAATAGTTCTATTATCTGAGTTTCTTGAGAATAGAATCATGCTGCTTGTTTTGTGTGTTAACTTTCATCAGGTAGCATATCATTAAAATAGTAGTACTAGTAGAATGGTAAGCTCCATGAATGCATTTTGTTCACTGATATGCTAAGGCTGCTCAACCGCTCGCTATAATGTGCACTGACCACCAGGGGGCAGAGAGTTGACCAGTCGACCAGTCACTATGACGTGCACTGACCACCAGGGGGAAGATGCTCCAACCAGTAGGTGAGCTTGCTGCTGGGGTCGGGCCGATTGGGACTGAGCGAGACAGGCCGGGCACTCCCTGGAGCTCTCCCGTGGTCCCTCCCCAGCTGGCCAACCTCCCGTGTCCCTCCCTGGCCCCGATCGTGCACTGGTGGGGTCCCATGGCCTGGCCTGCACCCTCTCACAATCTGGGACCCCTTGGGGACTGTCGGAGAGCCAGTTTTGACCCTATCCCACAGGCCAGGCCGAGGGACCCCACTGGTGCACAAATTCGTGCACCAGGCCTCTAGTATCATATAATAGTGGTAATAATATGGTTCTACATCACATACAAGGATCCTATCACAAAAGTTGCTATCCATACAATAAATTATATACATTTTAAAATGTACTCTAAAAACACCAAGATAATTATTAAACTGAATATTTTAGTTACACAGCAAATTTCACATCATAAAACTGTCCTTCTAAAACAATATTAAAACACAAAATTAGTGATGCTGTAAGGTAAACTTAAATGACTTATTCAAATGACTGATTCTGCTTCTCAGAAAATTCAGAAATCTTCTGTAAAAGAATTAAATAGCAACTCTTTGAAGTAAAAATGAAATATGCCCTAGCCTGTTTGGGTCAGTGGATAGAGCGTTGGCCTGTGGACTCAAGCATCCTGGGTTCGAATCTGGTCAAGGGCACATGCCAAGGTTGCAGGTTCGATCCCCAGTAAGGGGCGTGCTAGAGGCAGCCAATCAATTATTCTCTCTTGTCATTGATGTTTATATCTCCCTCTCCCTTCCTTTCTGAAATCAATAAAAATACATATTAAAAAATAAAAAATGAAATATGCAGTGAGAATCATATCATAGTTCAATTATAGCTATGTACTTACTTAATATCCATTTCAAATTCCAGGTGCAACATTTTCGCCCTATAATACTTCCTACTTAGTGTTTTTTTTATATTTACTGTAAGGAAGCAAATTTTTTTAAAATATATTTTATTGATTTTTTACAGAGAGGAAAGGAGAGGGAGAGAGAGTTAGAAACATCGATGAGAGAGAAACATCGATCAGCTGCCTCCTGCACACCCCCTACTGGGGATGTGCCTGCAACCAAGGTACATGCCCTTGACCAGAATTGAACCTGGGACCCTTCAGTCTGCAGGCCAACGCTCTATCCACTAAGCCAAACGGGTTAGGGCGGAATTAAATTTTTAAAAAGTTATAATACCATCTATATATGTTCATATACTATGATCTACTCAGCCTTCTATGGAGTTAATCTAGATCTACAGAACAAAAATAAATTTTTATCATCTATTTGTACTGAAAAATGTTTCTGATAAACTATATGTGTACACAGATGCAAAAAAATTAAAATACATCCATATATGAATGACATGTATTTGAATGCACACAGCTAAAATTAAACAAAGACCCTAGACAAGTAGTCAGTTTGTCATTTGGAACCCAGAGCCTTCCCTGTCTGCTTTTAAGTTTACAACATGTAGCCACCTATATTTTGCCCCAGTTCTTTCCAACCTTTTTACATTATGGCTTAAATGAAAAGCAATCATAGTCACATAGTACACCAGGAAAAATGGAAGAATCTACTCATTTCTGGATATAACTCAGCTGCCTCAGACCCCACCTATACTTCCAAGTGATGAAGGAATCAATACCTCAGCATACTTCTATGTAACCCATTTACAACAAAGAATGAGACATACTGGCAAGTCTTACTCTCTCTGATCTCTTAACTTTAAGTTATGAGAAACAGTTTAACAAGTAAATTTTAAGAAAATCATTCCCAGGAACACATAAACTCTAAGCTATTCATTTATAATTGTGAGATGAGAGACTGCGGGTAATTTTAAGTGAAAAGGCAGATTGGGAGAGCAAAGGAAGAGATAGCAGGAGCTTCCCGTTACCATAAATTAAACTATAAACATTCCTTTAATATTCTTAGAAAAAATATTCTGTAAATGTAATTGGAAGTTGAACGCTGGTAACAAATTGCCTTTATGGAATAACAAGAGAGAAAAGACAAGGAGGGAAATTTTGTAGTTTAATTTTTACTATTTCCCTGATTTCTTAGAGAAGACAAAGTCTGTGGTTAGGCTGCCATCTGTCTATTCGAAGGAGGAACTACTGAAAAGAGAAATGTTTATCAAGGTATTGCCAATTAGTTCAACTGAAGGCCTGAGACCAGCCAAGCTTGTTTGAGTACAGGATCATTCACCTAGTTAGCACCTATATCTCTCTTCTGTTCATAGTCAACAGCTTTGTTCCATAACTTCCAAATGCCAACTATTTAGAGCTATTTACACTTTTCTGTCTTTAGATATTTGATATTTCAAATATTCAGATATTTGGTCCCAGCTTTAGAGCAGACACCCAGTCAGGCTGTACCAGGAGAATATGGAGCCTCAATACTAATTCTTTAAATGTAGATAACAGGTAAAGACAACTCAAGCCTTTGGGAGTTCAGTCAAAACCTTCACTGTCTGTATACTCATGCACAAGAGAAAAAAAAGCAAAAGAGGTGACACAAACTGTACATGACACAGAGGAAACCTAAAGTAGACAACAATTATAATTTTTTAAGTTACAAAGGAAAAAGACTAAACCATTAAAAATAATTTCACTATATAAAATCAATTACAATGATACTTGATTCCTTGAAATTCTTCCAGTTATGTATACATAGTTAAGAGAAATTACCATGGTGGTTTTGAGATTGAATGTATCTAGGTCAGAATTCAACTTCTACCAATCATTTATAAAAATAAAGATATAAACAACATTGCAAGGCTGCTCAAGAAGTAAGCTAACATATGGAGTAAAAGTAATAGTTTACATTTAGACGTGTAAATAAACATTATTTTTTCTTTCCTATGAAATACCAGAGAGAGCAAAAGGCTTGCTTTTATTTAAAAAGTTATCAGATATTTTTTATTATTCTGTGTTCCATGATTATTCTACATGCTTATGAATTAGAAAAGATATGCCTCTGGCCAACAAGAGAGGATGATTAATAATTGAAAAAAAGTATTGACATGATAATGACATATTTCTAAACAATGTTCCATGATAAAGGCAACATTCATTAGACTTACTTTCTTCCGTCTTTATAGAAACCGTGGGGTTGTTTCCTGTTTCATCCACATTTCCTTCACCACCTCCTCGAGATCTTGAATTCCACACTTTAATGACTTCAACATCATTGTCACTGCCACTTCCACTTGAGCTACTATCTTTTTTCCCCTTTTTCCCTTTTGTTTTCTTCTTTCTGAAAAAAGAACAAATTCAAACTAATAGAAAAGTATAGTAAACATATAAGTGCCAATTATGAGAACAATCAGTAAATAGGGAGTTTTAATGTGTCAACACGAGGCACAAAAGTATTCAATTTACTTTGTATAATCATCGGAGCTTAAACTCATGGAGGTTTCATCAGAATCTGAAGCTATAAATTCATCCATGCTGTCTTCATCAAAATATCCCTAGGGAAAAAAGATGAATGTTTTAATAGTTTGTTTCAACTTATACTGGAAATTATAATGATGTTCCTTTATTTCTTAAGAATAAGTCAATTGTCATGAGATAAGGAAGAACGAAGGAACTATCATGAATTAGAAAAATAAAGGAGACATGACAGATATGACTACTAAATGCAATGTGAGGTCTTAGATTGATCATAAAAAAAGAAAAAGTACAAAAACTAAGAAAATCCAATTGAATTCTGTTGTTCAGTTAATAACACTCAATGTTAATTTCTTACTTTTGATCACTTTGCTATGGTTATGAGAAATGTTAAGATTAACATTTAATATTCATATTATAATCATAATGCATTCAAACAGAAATTAACTGGAAATAAAATACATGAATTATTATACCACAAATCAAAAGAAAATTCAAATATACAGTAAGTGTATATATATCAACCTTTTTTCTAAAGTTATTCTGCTTCTAACAGATACCTTTTAATAAATCTTAAGTTACTTGATTTACCTTATTTTCTTTGCTAATGTAGTCCAGCTGTAAACACCAAGGATGAGTCCAGATTCTACTTAACATCTGAAAATCTTGGAAAAGTTTTGCACCTGCTTTTCCTCTTCCACCTTCATTGCCATTACCTACACCTGATCAAAAGAAAAATAGTCAATGTTAAGATATAAGAAGATCAATTTCAACCTAGGTGTTTCTAAAATAGAGGTTTTAACTTGATCTGTTCCATGAACTCCTTTGGCAGTGCTTACAATGTTTTCAATTACATAAAATAAATAGGATTGAAAAAAAATCCATTATATAGAAATTATCAAAATACTAAAAAAAAATGTGATATCATATTATGTGTAATTTATGAATGCATTAAGTAAAAAATATAGCAGCAAGTCTAACAATTACATGAAAAGTTGAAGTATTAATAAAGGTAAATAATTTTGAGATATCATTAATATACAGAAATATATCTGATTTATATTGATAACAAAGTCAGTTATCAATAATACTACTGTGGTTTGCTGCATACCTTTGAAACTGGAAAAAATGCTACACTTTTGTTGGAGGGTAGTGAAAATTAAAAAGGAATTTTTCTTATTCAGGTTCATATACCCCTAAATTCTATCCACTGGACCCTAGATTACAAACTCTTGTTTTTATTTTTATGTTTTAATAATAATTTTATTTTTCAATTACAGTGAACATACAATAATATTAGTTTCAGGTGTACAACATAGTTATTAAACATTTACATAACTTTCTAAGTGATCACCCTGGTAAGTCTAGTACCCATCTGACAACATACACAATTATTATAATATTATTGACTATATTTCCTATGATGTATTTACATACCTGTGACAGTTTTTATAACTGGCAATTTCTATATCTTAATCCCTAAACCTTTTTCATGAATCTCCCCAACCAACTACCATCTGGCAACCATCATTTTGTTCAATGAATATATCAGTCCGTTTCTGTTTTGTTTGTTCACTTGTTTAGGTTTTTTAATTAGATTCCACATAAGTAAAATCATATGGTATCCATCTTTCTCTGTCTAACTTCTTTTACTTAGCATAATACCCTCTATGTCCATCCATGCTGTCACAAATGGCAAGATTTCATTTTTTATTGCTAAGTAATTTTTGATGGTAGGTATGTATGAATGTGTGTGTGTAAATATCTTCTTTCTCAGTTCATCTATTGATTCCACACCTATGTTGTTTCCATATCATGGCTATTGTAAACAATACTGCAATGAATACAGGGGTGCATGTATCTTTTCCAATTAGTAACTTTGTTTTCTTAAAAGAAATACCAGAAAGTGGAATTGCTGGGTCATATGGTAGTTGTACTTTTAAATTTTGAGGACCCTGCATGCTGTTTTCCATAGTTTCTTTACCAATTAACAATGCCACTGCCTGGCCAGCATGGCTCAGTGGTTGAGTGTCTAACTATGAACCCGGAGGTCATGGTCAGGGCACATGCGATTGGCGGGCTTGATCACCAGAGTGGGATGTGGAGAAGGCAGCCAATCAATGATTTTTTTCTTATCATTGATGTTTCTATCTCTCTCTCCCTCCCTCTTCCTCTCTAAAATCAATAAAATATATATATTTTATAAAAACAATGCTACCAAAAGTGCACAAGTGTTCCCTTTTCTCCATATCCTTACAGCACTTGCTGTTTGTTGACTTTCTGATAAGATATTTTTACAGGTCTGACGGGATAACTGGTTTTTATTTGCATTTCTCTGATGCTTAGTTTTGTTATCTTTTCATATGTCTGTGGGCAACTAAATTGCCTCTTAGGAGAAATGTCTATCCATGTCCTCTGCCCTTTTTATTTTTTTAATCCTCACCAGATGATTTTTTCCCATTGATTCTTAGAGAAAGTGGAAGTGAGGGGAAGAGACAGAGAGAAACATCGATGTGAGACACATTGATTGGTTGCATCCCACATGATCCCCAATCAAGGCCAGGGATCAAGGCCGCAACCAAGGTACATGACCTTGACTGGAATCGAACTCAGGATCTTTCAGTCAGCAGGCCAACACTTAATCCAATGAGCCAAACTGGCTAGGGCTCCTCTGCCTATTTTTAAATAGAACTCTTTGTTTTTTAAGTTGAGATGCATGAGTTCTTTATATATTTTGAATATTAAGACCTTCTCCAATATATCAATGGTAAATCTCTTTTCCCATGCTAAATGAAATAAGCCTGGCAGAGAAAGACAAGTGTCACAGGATTGCACTCATTTTGTCTCTGCGTTTTGCTGATAGCTTCCTTCTCCCTGTAGATGCTTTTTAGTTTGATGTAGAGCCATTTGTTTATTTTTGCTTTTGTTGACCTTCCCCAAGGAGACATACAGAAAAAGATACTGATTGCTAAGACAAACTTCAGAGAACTCAGTGCCTATGTTTTCTTCTAGGAGTTTTATGGTTTTGGGTGTTACATTTAAGACTTTAATTAACTTTGACTTTATTTTTGTATATGGTATAATTTGTCTAGTTTCATTTTTTGGCATGGATCCGGTCCAGTTTTCCTAACTATGCTTTTACAAAGACTATCATTTCCCCATTGCATAATCTCTCATTTGTCATACATCAATTCACCAAGGAAAATACACAGAAATCTCTCACATTTCTACACAATAACAGCCAATGATCAGAAAGAGATATTAAGAAAAGGATGTCATATGCAATTGTATCAAAAAGAATAAACTAGGAATAAATTTATTCAGTGAGGTGAAAAACATATACGCTGAAAACTCGACATTGAAAAATAAATTAAAGAGGACACAAATAAATGGAAGGAAATACAGTGTTCATGTATTAGAAACATCAATATTAAAATGTACATAACACCCAAAGCAATCTAATGACTCAATGCAATCACTACCTAATTCCAATGATATTGTTTCCAGAACTAGAAAAAAATCTAAAATTTACATGAAATCACAAAAGACCCCGAACAAAAGCAATAATTTTTTTTAAAAAAATTTTTTAAATATTTTAACTCAGTTTACTGGGATGACATTGACTTTTTAAAATTTTTACTGTTTAAAATATCACATGTCTCCTTTTTCTCCGCATTGACCTCCTCCAGCCTGCTCCTGATCCCTGCCCCAGGAATTCATCAAACTATACTAGTAGTCTGTGCCCAAGGCTAATGCATATATTCATTCCAGTTCTTAAGTTAATCTCTTCTGACCCACCCCATCTTCCCTCTTAGATTCCACAGTGTGTTCTATGCTCCTATGTCTCTGGATTTATTCAACAGTTTATTTTGTTCATTAGATTCCACATACCAGTGCAATCATGTGACACTTGTCTTTCTCTGCCTGGCTTATTTCAATTAGCATACTACTCCACAGGTCCCTCCATGCTGTCTCAAAAGGTAAGAGGTCCTTTTTTTTACTGCTGCATAGTACTCCATGGAGTAAATGTATATCTTTTTTTAATCCATTCATCTGCTGATGGGCACTTGGACTGATTCTAGATCTTAGTTATTGTAAATTGCCCTGCTATGAACATAGTGATACATACTAGGTGTACCAGTTAATAATGCGGACTTTTTTCAATAGATAGACTTACACATATGTTGATATACACTGAGTGGCCAGATTATTATGGTCACTGAAGGCATAGTAATCTGGCCACTGAGTGTGTGTGTATGTGTGTGTGTGTGTGTATGTGTGTGTGTGTATGTGTGTATATATATAATATATATTAGAGGCCTGGTGGATGAATTCGTGCATGGATGGGGTCCGGCCAACCTGGCCAGGGGGAGGGGACATGGGCGGTTGGCCAGCCTGCCTGCTGGTCGAGGGGACAATTTGCATATTAGCCTTTTATTATACAGGATATATACTGAGTGGCCACATTATTATGCATTCAGAGATCATAATAATCTGGACACTCGGTGTATATGTGATTTGATATGTAAGCTGTTTTGTTGTACTGACAACAAGCTTCAAAACTTCATATGTCAAATTTGCTGAAGGTGATAACATCATATACATCATATATTTTTATGCTTAAAAATGTCAAACTTCGTGCCAAAGAAAGCATTTGCGGGAAGTTTTAATTCATTACTTTATTTTGAAGAAAAGTGCTGCTGAATACTTCGGGAAGCTTATGGTGAACATGCTCCATCTCAAGATACTTGTGAACACTGGTTTAAATGCTTTAAAAGTGATTATTTTGATGTGAAAGACAAAGAACGTCCAGGTCAACCGAAAAAGTTTGAAGACCAACCATTACAAGCATTATTAGATGAAGCTGTGTGTCAAACTCAAAAACAACTTGCAGAAAGAATAAACATTGCTCAACAAACAATTCCCGATCATTTACAAGCAATGGGAAAGACTTTAAAGGAAGGAAAATGGGTGCCACATCAACTGAACGAAAGACAAATGGAAAACTGAAAAGTCATCAGTAAAATGTTGCTTCAACGGCACAAAAGAAAGTCCTTTTTTGCATCGAATTGTGACTGGCGATGAAAAGTGGATTTATTTTGAGAATCCCAAATGCACAACATCATGGGTTGATCCAGGTGAACCATCAACATTGACTGCAAGGCCAAATCGCTTTGGAAAGAAGATTCTGTGTTTGGTGGGATCAGGAAGGTGTGGTGTATTATGAACCTCTAAAACCAGGTGAAACCATAAATACTGATTGCTACCGACAACAAGTAATCAATTTGAACCATGCTTTGATCGTGAAATGACCAGAATGTTCCAGAAGACTCAGCAAAGTAATTTTGCTTCGTGATAATGCACCATCACACACTTCAAAACCAGTTAAAGACATATTAAAAGATCTTGCCTGGGAAGTATTAACCCACCCAGTGTATTCACCAGAAATTGCTCCTTCAGATTATCACTTGTTCTGATCGATGGCACATGCACTTTCTGAGCAGCATTTCAAAAGGTACGAAGAAGTGGAAAATTGGGTCTCTGAATGGTTTGCCTCAAAACAAGAAAAGTTCTATTGGGACGGTATCCACAAATTACCTGAAAGATAGGTGAAATGTGTAGCTAGCGATGGACATTACATTGAATAAAGCACTTTTGATGTTTCTCTTGAAATTATCGTGTTTTCTTTGATGACAAAATCTGCCATTATTAACCAGTACACCTAGTATATTCTATCTGATAGGTATTTGGGGATTCCTAGGATATATTCCTAGAAGTGGGATCACTGGGTCAAATGGCAGTTCCATATTTGATTTTTTTAGGAACCTCCATATTGTTCTCCATAATGGCTGCACCAGTCAGCATTCCCATCAGCAGTGTACTAGGGTTCCCTTTTCTCCATATCCTCGCCAGCACTTGTCATTTGTAGATTTCTTAATGGTTGCCATTCTAAAAGATGTGAGGTAATAACCTATTGTCATTTTTATTTGCATTTCTCTGACTTCGAACATTTTTTCATATGTCTCTCGTCCATCTGTATGACCACTTTGCCTATTTAGGTACTTTGCCCATTTTTTAATGGGATTGTCCTCCTTTTATTAAGTTGTATGAGATTCTTATATATTTTGGATATTAACACTTTATCAGATGTATCACTGCCAAACATGCTCTCCCATACAATGGGCTTTTTATTATGTTGAGGTCTGATTATTCCCACTTTGCAGAGAGTTTTAATCAAAAAGGGGTGCTGGATTTTGTTCAATGCTTTTTCTGCATCTTTTGATATGATCATGTGCTTTTTGTCTTTCAATCTGTTAATGTGATGTATCATGTTTATTGATTTGTGAATATTGTACAAGCCTTTCATTGCTGGAATAACTCCCACTCAGTCATGGTGTATGACCATTGTAATATATTGCTGGATCCAATTTACTAATATTTTGTTGAGGATTTTAGCATCTATGTTCATCAAGGATATTGACCTATAATTCTCTTTCTTTGTAATGTCTTTACCTGGTTTTCAAATTAGGATAATGCTGGCCTCATAAAAAGAGCTTGGAAGTGTTCCTTGCTCTTGGGTTTTTAGCAAAGGTTTTAGGATAGGTATTAGTTCTTCTTTGAATGTTTGGTAATACTCCCCTGGAGAAGCCATCCAGACCATGGCTTTTGTTTGCTGGGTTGTTATTTTAGTAAATGTTTCAATTTCAGTTGTTATTGGCCTATTCAGGTTTTCTCATTCTTTTTGATTAATTTTTAGAAGATTGTATTTTTCTACAAATTTGTCCATATTACCCATGTTGTCCAACTTGTTAACAGAGTTTGTTCATAGTATTTTCTTACAGTCCTTTGTATTTCTTTGGGGTCAGTTGTTACTTCACTGATTTCACTTCTGATTTTATTAATTTGGGTCCTCTCCCATGTTGTTTATCTTTTCAAAGAACCAGCTCTTGGTTTCATTGACTTTTTTTTTTTTTGCATTGTTTTTTTAGTCTCTATGTCATTTATTTCCACTGTAATGTTTACTATTTACTTCTTTTACTTACTTGGGGATTTTCTTGTTATTCTATTTCTTTACGTTGTATAGTTAGTTTAGTATTCATTTTTCTTATTTTCTGAGGCAGGCCTGTAGTGTTATGACCTTCCCTCTCAGAAATGCTTTTGCTGTGTCCAAGAGATTGTGGGTTGTTGTCATTATTTCTTCAAATAGGTTTTTAATATCTTGATCTATCTCTTATTCTGGCACCCCCATAATGCAAATATTGGCACACTTGAAGTTGTCACAGAGGCTCCTTACACTATCTTCATATTTTGGGGTTCTTTTTCCTTTTTACTCTTCTGGTTGGGTGTTTTTTGCTTCCTCATATTTTAAATTGTTGATTGGATTCCCAGAATCCTCTACTCTACTGTTCAATCCCTGTATATTATTCTTTGTCAGTCAGTGTTTGCTTAATTTCTGACTGGTCCTTTTCAATATTTTTTGGCATTCTTACTAAGATCCTTGAAAGTCTCACTAAGTCTTTGGAGGTCACAAGAAGATTATTGAGTAACCTTATAACTGTGGTTTTGAATTCTATATCCAGTAGTTTGCTTTCTTCCATTTCTTTCATTTGTGACATGTTTCTGTCTCCTCATTTTGCCTACATCCCTGAGTTTGTTTATATGTATTGGGTAGAGCTGTTATGTCTCCTTGAGTCCTTGAGTTGGTAGAGTGGCCTTGTGTAGTAGCTGTCCTATAGAGTCCAGTGGCTTAGCCTCCCCAGTCACCTGAGCTGGGCACTCTAGGTATGCCCCTTTGTAGGCTCTGTGCAAGTCTTGTTGTAGTTGAAACTTGAATGGTGTTGGTATCCCTGGGAGGAATTGACTTCCAGGCCAATTGGCTGTGGGGACTAGCTGCTACTACTGTGGGAGCGCTGCTGTGCAGAACACCCCTATGGAGCAGGACTTGCTTCAGTGGGGCTTTGGTCCTCACTGAGTCTGCCCTGTGAGTATGTAGCTTATGATGTGTAGAGTTGTAATTTCATATGATCTGACACTGACCATTGGGTGCACCGGCTCTTGGGTCTCCAGGGAGCTACAGAGAGATATGCAGATTTGTCCTGTTTGTGTTCAATTTGGAAGTGCCCAGGTGAGGCCAAGCTGTGAAGCAAGGCAGGCTGGTGCTGGTGGTTCCAGGTCTTGGGCCTTTTATTGATAGGTTTGGGGCTTCCTGACCTAATTGTAGCTTGTTTGACAGAGTTTAGCAAGGTCTGAATTCTGAGCAATGACAGGCCATTCACATGCAGAAGCCACTGCACATAGGTTAGATGGAGCTGCAAATTGGATGGGGCAGAGTCTCAGAGAATCACCAGAGAGGAGCAAACAGAAATGGCTGTCAGTCATCCCTGACACAGGTGAGGTCCCAGCATAGGAACAATGATGCCTGTGAACACCTTCGACTGGGAGATAGCCACCCCCGAGTTCCTGCCCCAGTGCCAGGCAATCCAGTTCCTCTTTGTATGTGTCTGTGTTCCCCAGAGCCTCACCCTGGCAATGGAGCTCAGAAGAAGCAGGACCTTGTAAGTTCAGTTTGTATGCCAGGCCTTTAAGAGGATCAGCTGGGTCTCCAGCAGCCTCCGTGTCACTGAGCCCCAATCCCCGCTGGTTTTTACAGCCAATAGTTATGGGGGGCCTACTTTTCCCAGCTCTAGGCTGGGGGTCTAATGTAAGGCTGGGACCCCTTGCTCCTCTCAGGGGGGCTACGCAGAGACAGTCTCTTTACCAGTTAAAACAATGGTACACTTGGGTTTCAGTCCAGCCCGTTTCGTGCCTCTGCCCCTCCTACCAGTTTCAGTGTGCTTTCTTATTTACTTCTCTAGTTGTAGGACTTCCATTCAGCCAGCTTTCAGGCCATTATGGATGATGGATGTTCTGTATTTTAGTTGTAATTTTGATGTGGTTGTGGCAGGCGGCGAGTACAAGCAGTTACCTATGCCACCATCTTTGTTCTCTGCCAGATATCAATCATTTCAAAATTGCTGAACTTGTAGAGACTTGTTCTGTTTCCTAACATGTGACACAGACTATCTTTGAGTATGACCCATATGTATTTGATAAGAATGTATATTCTGCATCCTTGGGGTGTAATGTTCTGTAAATGTCAATTAAATCCATCTGATCCAGTGTGTCATTTAGTTAGAGTCACTGTTTCCTTGTTTATTTTTCATCTGGAAGATCTATGCAGTAAAATCAGTGGTGTTAAAGTCTCCTAATATGACTGTATTGCTGTAGATCTCTCCCTTAAAGTCCTCCAGAATTTGTACTATATATTTCGGTGCTCCTATATTGGGTGCATATATGTTTACCAGGGTTATATCTTAGATCTATCGCTTTAGTATTATGTAGTGTGACCTTTATTGTCTCTTGTTACAGCCTTCATTTTGATGTCTCTTTTGTCAGATATGAGTATTGCTACCCCAGATTTCCGTTTCTATTTGATGGGAAATTTTTTTTTCCATCCCTTCACTTTTATCCTGAGTGAGTGTTTTGTTCTGAGGTGGGTCTCTTGTGGACATCCTATATTTGGGTCATATTTTTGTATCCATTCAGCTACCCTATGTCTCTTGATTGGAGCATTTAATCCATATACATTTAAGGTTGTTTCTGATAGGTACTTATTGCCATTTTAATTCTTTATGCCTATGTTTATCTCTATATATTTCTTACTATTATTACAGCAGTACTTATAGCATTTTGTTTTCAATGCTGGTTTTGTAGTGATAAACTCCTTTAGCCTTTTCTTGTCTGGGAAGCTCTGTAGTTCACAATCTATTTTGAATGATAGCCTTGCTGGTTAAAGTTTGTTTTCAGATCCTTGGTTTCATTACCTTGAATACTACATGCCATTCCCTTCTGGCTGTAGAGTTTCTGATGAAACATGAGCTAACAGACTTTTGGGAGCTCCTTTGTAGATAACAAATCGTTTTTTTCTTGTTGCCTTTCAGATTCTCTGTCTCTAATTTTTGGCATTTTATTTATGTCATGTCTGGGTGTGGGCCTGTTTGGGTTCTTCTTGCTTGGGACTCTCTGTGCCTCATGAACTTGTATGACTTTTAGAGAAGTAGGGAAGTTATTTTGCCATTATTACTTCAAACAGATTCCCTATCCCTTCCTCACTTTCTTCCCCTTCTGGTACTCCTATGATGTGCATATTGTTACGTTTCATGTTGTGCCAAAGCTCCCTTAACCTGTCCTCCTGCTTTTTAATTGTTTTTTTATTTTTGGTTTCTCTGACTTTTTTCTACCCTCTCTTCTAATTCACTGATTTGGTCCTTGGCTTCCCCTAATCTCCTATGTATTCCTTCCAATGTATTCTTTATTACAGCTATATCATTCTTCATTTCTGACAGGTCATTTTTCATCATTTCTATATAATTTCTCATGCTGTTGAGCATCTGTATAATCATTATTCTAAACTCTATATCTGATTAATTTCTTATCTTCATTATATTTATCTCTTCTTCTGGAGAATTATCTTATTCTTTCATGTGTGGCTTGTTTTTAACTCCCCATTTTGGCTTCCTGTTTGGGTTTGTGTCTATATATTAGGTAGATCTGCTATGACTCCCAGTATCTGGTGCAGGACAGTGTCAGACACTGTTTTTGACTGGCCCTGAGTACCGTTTGAAGCTATCAGCAATTCACAGCTTTTGGCTCCCTCTGTTGGTGCTGGTGCCTTCAGAAAGGACCAAGGTATTTATCCAGGTGTGTTTTTCCTAGCCCCGGGCAAAGAAGATCCAGCAAAGATGCAAAACCTCCAGAGATCCACCTCTGCCTGCAGGCTGATTGTTATTCTCATTCTTAAATTGTCTCAGGCTATAGACCACAGCAAGGCATAGACTCCACTGGGTGGGGTGAGGTTTTCCAACAGAGTGGGGCAATTGCTTCCTTCACCACCACCCCCCCCACACACACACACACACCTGGATGGCTGTGTAAGATATCCTCTATAGTATGGGGGAATGACTCAGCATAGGAAACTGGTCAAATGGCTTCCAAGCTCTAAGCCCAAAGCCGCCCCCCCAGCCCCCCCCCCCACATCCCCAATGATGGAGTGTCCTCACACATCTCTATTCCACTCTACCCTCCCTCTACTGGAGCCCAAGGTGATTGGCTGCACATGAAATCTTGTGTTTTGGCCCTTTAAGAAGGTGCCTGTATTTCCATCTGTCTCTCCCTGGCAGACAGTAACCCCGCTGCTTTTCACAGCCAGAAGTTATGTGGGCACCTTTTTCAGTCCTGGTGCTCTGGGATGGGGAGCCCTGCTTGGGGTTTAGACCCCAAAGTTCTCAGTGAGAAACCTCCACACCTGAGATATCCCTCTAGAACTTTAGCTGCTGCCTGGGGGAGTCCAGCCAGGCCTCTTTCACATCTGCATTTCCTACCAGTCTCTATGCAGTCTCCACTTTCCATCCTTAGTTATCAGGTTTCTCTCCAGATAGTCTTCAGTGGATTATACAGGATAATTTTTCTGTATTTTAGTTGTAATTCCATTTTGGTCCTTGGGTAGTGGCAGTGTAACTTCCACTTACTCCGCCACCATTTTGGGATGACATTGATTAATAAAATTATATAGGCTTCAAGTGTATAAATCTGTAATACATCATCTGTATATTTCATTCTATTTAGCACCCAAAGTCAAATCTCCTTACATCACCATATATTTGACCCCTTTACAACTTCTCCCTCACCCTCCGTTCTCTCTGGTAACCACCATACTGTTATCTGTGTCCATGAGTTTTTAATTTGTCTTGCTTGTTCATTTATTTTTTTCAGTTTTACATCCCACAAGTGAAATTATAGACTCATGATCCATCTATATTGTCACAGATGGTAGTATTTCAACTTTTCTTATGGTACATAGTATTCCATAGTATATATGTATCACATATTCTCAATCCAATCTTATATTGAAGAACACTTTACTTGTTTCCACATTTTGGCCAGCATGGACAATGCTGCAATGAACACATAGGTACATATATCTTTATGAACAAATGTGTTGAAATTTTTGGGGTGTATATCCAGAAGAGGAGTGACTTTGTCATGTGGTAACCTCTATTCCTAATTTTTTGAGGAACCAAAATACTGTTTTCCCTAGTGGCTGTATCGGTTTACATTCCCACCAGAAGTGAATGAGGGTTCCTTTGTCTCCATACAATCTCCAATATTTTATATTACTTGTCTTGTTGATAATGGCCATTCTTACAGGTGTGAGGTCATATCTCATTGTAGTTTTGATTTGCATTTCCCTTACAGTAAGTGAAGTTGAGCATCTTTCCACATATCTGTTGGAATTTGTATATCTTCTTGAAAGAAGTGTCTATTCAGGTTCTCAGCCCATTTTTAATTGAAATGTTCAGGATGTTTTTGATCTAGCCAGTGCCAGTCAGTTGGTTGAGGGTTGACCCATGCACCAAGAAGTTGCCAGTTCAATTTCCAGCTAGGGCACAAGCCCAGGTTATTGGCTTGATGCCCAGTAGGGGGCAGGCAAGTGGCAGCCAATTAATGTTTTTCTCTCATCAATGTATCTCTCTCACCCTTCTCCTTCTCCCTTCCTCCCTATCTAAGAATCAATTAAAAACATTTTTAAAAAAATAATATCATCTCAATAGATGCTAAAAAAACCACTTGACATCATACAACATCCACTTATAATTAAAACACTCAATAAAATGGGTATAGAAGGAAAGTACCTCAACATAATAAAACCACATATGAAAAACCCTTAGCCAGTATCATATTCAATGGTGAAACACTGAAAACCTTTCTTCTAAGATCAGGAAAAAGACAAGAATGTCTACTCTCACTACTCTTATTCAACAGGCAAGAGAAAGAAAATAATCAGCATCCAAGTTGGGAATAAAGAAGTAAAACTGTCCCTTTGTGAAGACAATGTAATTCTTTATATAGAAAATTCTAAAGACACCAAAAAACTATTAGAAAGAATAAGTACAATAAAGTTGAGGATAGAAAATCAATGTTCAAAAATCTACTGCAGAGAAGTTCCAAGACGGCTACAGACAAGCTAGGAGCTGCAGCCACTTACACCCAACCCCAAACCAGATGTACAGCTATATTACAGAACAATCAACCTAAAAAAACAATTGAAGACTAGCTGATCTGAAATATTTTAACCAAGGAGCACAGAAGCAGCTACATAGAGACTGGTAAAAAGTGCAGAGAAGAATAAAGGGAGAAACACCTCACATAGTTACAGTGGCATATGAGAAGCTGGAGGGAGACCATGGCTGCAGAACTCCTGCTCCCTAGGAGCCTGAGGTCTCAACCCCACAGGGGGATCCCCAGCTCAAAACAACTGAGATGGAAAGAGGATGCATGGCATCTAGCGGTGGGAGTCAGTGGAAATTTGGTCTGCCTAGAAAACTTGAACTGCACCCTCCCAGAGAAAGAGCAGTCCTAAAGTTACAGTACCAGCCTAGGGAGCTCACTCTGGACTCTGACTGCTGGAGAGTCCCCGCTGCTGTAATAGGATCTTTGAGAGAGTTCTGCGGGCTACTCCAGCAGTGATTTCTAGCGAGACCCTTGGCAGAGACATAGACAGTGACTAAACTGTGTGGCTTGGGAAAAAGGAACAATCTCCCCAACCTCCACCGCACAGTGGGCAACCTTATATCCACCTATTGAGCTGTTCAGACACTCAACCTGTCCCTTCCTGGTGGGTTTGATGGCGCAGGGGAGCGGCACAGGGCTGCAAAAATTGACCCTGTACTGCTGGGTTTGGCAGCATGGCCCAGCCGAACTTTTAGCCCCATCCTGCTGGGTTCACAGCCCAAGCAGGGCAGACAATTTCAGCCCTGCACTGGTGAGACCAGCCACATGGAAAAATGGAAGTGCCACACAAGGCTGACTTTCTGTCCATCCTCCTTGGTTTGGCAGTGTGGGGGGACAGGGAGCTTTACACAACTGGGATTTTCGGACTGTGTCTCATGGGAAGGCTTCTGTCTGGGAACCACATGGGCAACTACTGGACAGTGTGGCTGCATTGTGGGGAGGCAAATCCAGGCTCGCTTGTGAGTTCAGCCCATGCTACAAGAGGAAGGAGAAGCGCCTATGCCCATCCTAAAGGTTGTGAAAACCATGCCCAAAGGGAGACTGTTTGAATCAGCCCTGAAAAGTCCCAGATAGCCCCAAAAGGGTGCAGTGCCATGGAGGGAAGGGAGAGCGGCTCAGAGTAGGGACATTCAAAGTGTGAGTCCCTTGGGGGGGGGGCGCTACTGTCTGGGACTGGAATAAAGTGCTTAGCCCCCTCTTGTGGGCTGGGCCAACATCATCCTCAAGTGAAGAGTCTTTTTATCTATCCCCTAAGCCCAGAGAAGCTGAGGTTGCTCCTGCAGAGGGGACAGCTGGCTGTACCCAATCTGAACTTGTAAATGAGCCCCTCCAGGTAGAAATATGCTTGGAGGCTCTAGCAGAAACTAAGAGGTTGAACTTTGAAATGGTGCTGCTTTCTCCTCATTGAGTGCCTCATTGCATGATCCCCCAAGTATGGACCCATTAGGCCATTCTTGGTGAGACTGGGCTCATCCTACAATCTCTCTTTGGAAGGCTCTGGAGGAAAACCAAATGACCTCAGCAAGTGGCAGAGTAGCCCACAGCTGGAGGCTAATGTCAGAGAGCCTCAGTCTTTTTACAGAACTGCCCCTAGCTCTAAGATAGAATGGCCACTCCCATGCACACTCAGGTCCAGTAGATATAGACATGGTAGCCACAAACAGGTAGCCCAAGACGGGTTACATGAACCTTCTGACAGCAACCTGTGCCTGAATTACACTTAGTGGACCCAGAACCAACATAAACAGTGGTGGGCTTCAGACCACACCAAAGCTCAACCCAACCAACCACACAAGCTGGATACCAAAAGGGGGATTCCAGCAGGCACCTGACCCTGCTGGTAACAACCCAACCTCAAGGGGACAGTCGTGCACAATGTCACATACACAGTGATCAGGGTTTACCCTTATAGTCACCCAGCCTGTAGGGTTAACCGCATTCAAGATGCAACTACAATAAGGGGTGCACATAACCCACAAAAAGCTTTCGTGGAGCACAGAGCACAGATTATCTGGAAGATTGTGCCACTGAGCCCAAAAAGACAGCTCTAGATTAGGCATGCACAGCAATTTTCATGCCATCATCAGGAACGAGCCTCAAAGTCAGCCAGCCACAGGGCTGATCCCACCCACGAATGGGGCAAAAGCAATCAAGACCCAATTACAACAGGAAAGCCCACATAACCACACAAGAAACATTCCTAAAGCACCCATCTCAGGAAATAAAGGAGAATGCACCACTGGATCCCACAAGACACCTACTATATAAGAAACTACAATGAAGAATGAGAGCCACAGCAGTTCTATCTAATACATAGAAAAAAAAACACAGACAGCCAAAATGGGGAAGACAAAGAAACAGGTCCCATATGAAAGAACTGGAGGAACCTCCAGGAAAAGAGCTAAATAAAATGGAGGCAAGCAATTTATCAGACATGGCATTCAAAGCAACAGTTATATGGATGCTCAAGGAACTTAGTAAGAACAACAGCATGAAAAATGACTTATAAGCCATGAAGAAGTGCCAGTAGGAAATAAAGACATTAATAATACAATGGAAGGAATAAAAAGTAGGTTGGATGAGGCAGAGGACTGAATCAGCTATTTGGTAGACAAGGTAGAAATAAAAAACACCCAATTAGAGCAGTAAAAAGAAAAAAGAATGTCTCTTTTTTCAACGTCTTGTAGTTTTCCAAGTACAGGTCTTTTACCTCCTTAGTTAAGTTTATTCCTAGGTATCTTAATTTTTTGTTGCAATAGTAAATGGTTTTTTTAGTTTCTCTTTTTGCGAGTTCATTATTGATGTATAAAAAAGCCCTAGATTTCTGGGTGTTAATTTTGTATCCAGCTTACATTGCCAAATTCATTTATTAAATCTAGTCATTTGTTTGTTTTTTATGGAGACTTTAGGGTTCTCTATGTATAATATCATGTCATCTGCAAATAATGACAGGAACCATCATCATTTACATGGAATAAAAAAAGACACTGAATAGCTACCACAATCCTGAGAAAGAAGAACAAAATTGGCGGGATCAAAATACCAGATATCAAGCTATATTACAAAACTACTGTTCTAAAAACTGCCTGGTATTGGCATAAGAACAGACATATAGAGCAATGGAACAGAACAGAAAACCCAGAAAAAAGGAACACTAGTGTACTGCAGGTGGGAATGCAGAGTGGTGCAGCCACTGTGGAAAGTTTCCTCAAAAAATTAAAAATAGAACTCCCATTTGACCCAGTAATCCCATTTCTAGAAATATATCCCAAGAATATAGAAACACCAATCAGAAAGGATATATGCACCCCTATGTTCATAGCAGCACAATTTACAATAGCTAAGATTTAGAAACAGCCTAAGTGCCCATCAGCAGATGAATGGATTAAAAACATGTGGTACATCTACAAAATGGAATTCTACACTGCTGTAAAAAAAGAAAGAACTTGCCGTAGCTGATTTAGCTCAGTGGATAGAGCGTCAGCCTGAGGTCTGAAGAATCCCGGGTTCGATTCCCGCCAAGGGCACATGTCCGGGTTGCGGGCTCAATCCCCAGTAGGGGGCGTACAGGAGGCAGCCAATCAATGATTCCCTCTCATCATTGATGTTCCTCTCTCTCTCTCTCTCTCTCTCTCTCTCTCTCTCTCTCTCCCCCCCTCTCTGAAATCAATAAAAATATATTAAAAAATAAATAAAATTTTAAAAAAGGAAAGAACTCTTACCATTCGCAACAGCATAGACGGACATAGAGAGCATTATGCTAAGCAAAATAAGCCAGTCGGAGAAAGATAAATATCACATGATCTCATTTATTTGTGTAATATAATGAACATCATAAACTGATGAACAAAAATAGATCCAGAGACATTGAAGCATTGAACAGACTGTCAAACCTCAGAGGAAAGGCGGTGGGGGGTGCGGGTAAGAGATCAACCAAAAGACTTGTATGCATGCATATAAGCATAACCAATGGACACAGACAGCAGGGAGGTGAGGGCATGTGCTAGGGGGGCAGGGGGTGGGGGTAGGAGCGGCTGGGGAGAGGTCAATGGGGGAAAAAGGAGACATGTAATATTTTAAACAATAAAGAATTTAAATCTAAAAAATAATAAAAATAAATAAGTAAAACATTAAAAAGACTGCATTTCTGATATGCACTGAAAAAATCCTATATAATAAAAAGGTAATATGCAAATTGACCTTCACACCCTCACAAGATGGCTGCCTTCGACCAGGCTGGCAGCGGGGGGTTAGTGAGGGACGACCAAACGAATGAACAAGCAGACTCCGTGGGGCAACCAGGCCAGCAGGGGAGCCATTAGGGGCGACCAGGCCGGCAGGGGGTCAGTTGTGGGCAACCAGGTCAGTGGGGGGGGGGGGGACTAAGAGGTGACCAGGCCAGCGGGGGGAGAGGGGGGACAGTTAGGGGCAACCAGGCCGGCATGTGGGGGTGCAGTTGGGGGAGACCAGGGCGGCAGGGGGAGCAGTTGGGGCAATTAGGCTGGCGGGGGACGGTAGTTGGGGGTGACCAGGTTGGCAGAGGGGGGGGGGGAAACTGGGGGCAACCAGGCCAGCAAGGGGGGGGGGGCAGTAAGGGGCAATCTCGTAGGCACACAGAGGCAGTGAGGGGCAATCAGGCCGGCATGGGGGGGGCAGTTAGGGGCATTCAGACAGGTAAGCGATTAGTAGCCAGCGGCCCAGGACTGTGAGAGGGATGTCTGACATCTTCCAAGGGGTCCTGGATTGGAGACGGTGCAGGCTGGGCTGAGGGAACCCGCCCCCCGCCCCCATGCACGAATTTCATGCACCGGGCCTCTAGTAAATAAATAAAACAATAAATAAAACTGCATTTCTGATATACAGTGAAAAGAAAGATTAAAAAAGAATGAGGATAGTTTAAGTGAACTTTGGGACAACATGAAACATAAAAACATCCACATCAAGGTCACAAAAAAATACTAAAGAGATTGATAAGACAAGGGGATATAACCCTTGTAAACATAGAAGCCACTAAATATATAAAGAAAATCTTGGTGGACTTGAATGGAGAGATCGATAGCAATACATTCAAAATAGGAGATTTTCACACACCACAATCATCAGTGGATAGATGTTTCAGATAAAATATCAACAAGGAAACAGCTACCTTAAACGATATACTAGATAGGACACAATGGATATTTGGAGAATATTTTATCTCAAAGAAGCAGAATATACATTATTCTCAAGTGCACATGGAACATTCTCATAGACCACATGTTACGACACAAAATAAGTCTTAACAAATTCAAGAAGACTGAAATCAAGCATATTCTTGGGTCACAAGAGCATGAAACTAGAAATTAAATACAACAAACTCAAAATCATTCAAACACATGGAGGCTAAATAGCATGTTATTAAACAATGAATGGATTTCCGTAAGATCAAGGAAGAAAAAAAATTACCTGGAAATAAATGAACATGAATACACAACAAACCAAAATCTACGGGACATAGGGAAAGCAGTCCTAAGAGGGGAGTTCATAGCATGACAGGCCTACCTCAAGAAACAAGAAAAATCTCAAATAAACAATCTAACCCCATACCTAAAAGAACTAGAAAAAGAACAAACAAAGCCCAGAGTAAGTAGATGGAAGGAAATAATAAAGATTAGAGAGGAAATAAATTACATAAAGACTAAAAAACAATTCAAAAGATCAATGAAACCAAGACCTGGTTCTTTGAAAAGCTAAACTAGATTGATGAACTATTAGCCAGACTCATCAAAAAACAAAGAAAAAGGTCCCAAATAAATAAAATCAGATATGAAATAGAAGTAACAACTGACATCACAGACATACAAAGGATTGTAAGAAATTACTATGAATAACTATATGCCAACAAGTTGGACAACCTGGGTGAAATGGACAAATTCCTACAAACATACAATTTTCTAAAAGTGAATCAGGAAGAATCAGAAAACCTGAATAGACCAATTGCAACTAATGAAATTGAAGCGGTAATAAAAAAAACTCCCAGCAAACAAAAGTCCTGCACCAGATGGCTTCACAGGTGAATTAACACCTATCCTACTCAAACTATTTGTCCACTCTGGATATTTCATACATGTGAAATGATACAACTTATGTCATTTCTGACCAGCTTCTTTAACTTAATGTATGTTTTCTAGGTTGATCCTTATTGTAGCATGTATCAGCAATTTGTTCCTTTTGATTGCCAAACAATGTTCTATTACATGCATATATTACCTTAGTTTATCCATCTTAATGAACATATGGGTTATCTCTAGGTCTTGACTATAACGAATGCTGCTGCTATGAACACTCGTGTACACATCTTTGTGTGGAAGCATGTTTTCATTACTATTGAGTATATAGCCACAAGTGTAATTACTGGATCATATGATAACTCTATACTTAACTTTTCAAGGAACTGCCAAATTGTGTTCCACATCAGTTACACTATTTGACATTCCAAACCAGCAACACGTAAGGGTTTCAATATCTCTACACCTCACCACTTATTATTTTCTATTTTTAATATTATAGCCATCCTAGTGAGTAATGAAGCAGTATCTCATTGTGGTTTTGATTTATATTTCCCTTATGGCCAGTGAGGTTGAGCATCATTTACAGCAGTGGTTCTCAAGCTGAGAGTACACCAAAATCACCTGCAGGGCATACAAAAATACAGATGCTTGAGCCATACTCCATGTCCACTGAATCAATCTCTCAAGGGTAGCACTTGGACCCATGAATTTTTCAGAGACAAAAGCATGTTACTGCTCTCCATTTATAAGAGTACAATTCAGTGCCATTAATATTATTACAATGTTGTGCAACCATCGCCATTCTCTAATTCTAAGATTTTTCATCATCCTAAATAGAAAGAGCAACTCTGTACCCATTCAAAGTAACTATGTAGCCCAGCCGGCATGGCTCAGTGGTTGAGCATCAACCTATGAATCAGGAGGTCATGGTTCAATTCCTGGTCAGGGCACATGCCCGGGTTGCGGGCTCGATCCCCAGTGAGGGGCGGGGAGCGTGAAGGAGGCAGCCGATCAATGATTCTCATTATTGATGTTTCTCTCTCTCTCTCCCTCTCCCTTCCTCTCTGAAATCAATAAAAAACAATTTTTTTTAAAAAAGAAAAACAAAGTAATTATGCATTCTCTCCTCTCCCAGGCCCTGGTAATCACCATTCTACCTTCTGCCTCTACTACTCCAGTTATCTCTAAGTGAAATTACATAGTATTTGTCCTTTTGCATTTAGCATATTTCACTACTAAACATGATGTCTTCAGGATTCATTCATGTTGTAACCTGTCAAAATTTGCTTACTTTTTAAGACTAAATTATATTTTCCATTGTGCATATGTGTACACACACACACACACACATACACACCACATCACACTTTGTTCAATTATTATGGGTATATACCTAGAAGTGGAATTGCTGGATCATATGGTGAATCTATGTTTTACTATGAGGAAGTGCCACGATGCTTTTTGCACAACAGCTGCACCATTTTACATTCCCACCAGCAATGCACCAGGTTCTAATTTCTCCACATCCATTCCAATACTTGATATTTTTCTTTTTCTTATTCTTCTTATAGTAGTCATCCTATCAGGTGTGAAATGTATCTCGTGGTTTTGATTTGCATTTCTCTAATAACTAATGATGTTATATATAGCATCATTTCATGTGCTTCTCAGCCATTTGTATATCTTCTTTAGAAAAATAACTATTAAAGTCTTTTGCCCATTTTTTAATTGCCTTGTTTGGGATTTTTGTTGATGAGTTGTAGGAGGCTCTTTATATAGTCTGGATATTAATCCCTTATCCAATACATGATTTGTAAATATCTTATCTTGTCCCATTGTCTGAATTGTAATTTCACATGATCCGTACTTGTATGCTTTACAATAGTGTGTAGATTTTAATTTCCTTGAAATTAATTAAAAGTCAGTCTCTTATGACATTAATTCTGCAAATATTACAAATTATCACAACTAAAATTAACATCAAACTATTGCTAGTATTAAAAGCAAAATTTAAGTGAACTTCTTAAAATTAAGTAGAGTCTAAAAAGAGTCAACTAGAAAACCAAAATAATTTTTAGAATATATAACAGAAATGTAAGTGAAACAGGTGGGTGACATTTCAGAAGAAATAATGTAATAATGATTTGTAGTGAAAATATAACTCATTTGGCCTTTCATGGAAATTTTCTCAAGAGGGGCTATTAACTCAAGTTATATACTTTAAGAAAATAAAATGTCATATTTAGTATGGGGAAAACGCCGGTCCTTTTCATAACTGAGAGATTAATGGAACCAAATTGTTATTTAACAATCATACTATTCAGAGTTTTGAAGCTTTGGCAATTAGTGATTTAGATATTTATTCCTATAAATTAAAATCACAAGAAATCAGGCCACTTTAATTCTTAAATATTGCATTGCTTTCAAAATAGTACATTTTAACATCTATATATGAGCTATTAACATTTTGCTACTGGCTATTAAAGACAACTGATTCTCTAATATTTGAAAACACTGTGGCTAGCACTTTCCCTAAACCAAAATTTTAAATGGAAAAAATATTAAATTAAATGGACAAATTTAGCACCCTTTATCACTCAGAGATTAGTGAAAGAGAGATCTGAACATCTTCCTTTCTTAAACTACAAGGTAACTCTCTCCTTAGGATGTCTATATTTGGTTACTTAATTATATCTACAACTATTATCATTTAAAACAGTATGGTATAATAAATCTTATAGCTTCTGATAGATATACAAAGGAAAACAAACATGTGCTTTATTAGAAGTTATTTTCTTCCAAAAGTCAACAAGAAAACTCTGTTTTTAAAATATAGCAAAAAAGCAGTTCTATAAAATACTAACATTCAAATCCTATTTTCCCCAAAGCAGAACAATTCTTATAGACTGACAGCATTATTTTACTCTGTAAAATGCACTGCTGTTACAAACAGAATCACATTAACTATTAATATAATATAAAGTATCGTTTGAATATGTGTGCACACCCTTCCACCTTCCATTATTTTTTAATAAATTATTGTATCCAGAATGGCTGAAGGGAACCTACTAAAATATATCCCCTGAATAAATCTGACACATCACTTGGGGTAAGGTATCAGAATAAAGTGACCAATAAGAAATCCCACTCCAGGACAGAGACTAGGTTTTGTTCTCTGAACAGTGACGACCTTGGGCCACAGACACACACATACACAAGTTTATTGATGACAAAATGATACCTACTCATGGTATTTTGAAAAGCCCATAGAAAAGAATAAGAAATAAACCAAAATTTCATCATAATGAAATCACCCAGAAAACAATCTTTGTTAACATTTTGGTATATTTTAGGCATTTTTATGTATTTTTTTTATAACATTGGGATCATAACATATGCTCTTTGTATTTTGCCACTTTCTTTCCTTCAACCTTTGTCAATGTGATAACTAAGAAAATATTTCATGGATTTTATTTATATGCTTATTAATGTGGTTGAATGTTTTTTAATAATATACTGGAATTATATGTATTTTCTTTTATGAATTTATTCACATTTATAAATTTTCTGAAATAAAAGCTTTATACAAATTAAAGGTATTAGTCATATATGATGTGTATATTTTTTCAGCTGTTTATTCTAAATTGATTTTATTTTGACTAGTTTAGTGTTTTTGTAATTAAAAATATTTTGTACCTTTACAAAATAATCATACCAATTTTATTCAATTGAAAAATTGAAAAAGAACTGACACAGTAAAATTAGCAAGACAGAATTCTACAGAAAAGAATGTATTTAAAGGAAAGATAAAAACAATAAACCAATAGTGTTTGTTACCTGTTAAGTGATCTAAGTAGTACTGATAGAGCTTGCACTGAATAGGAGTCATTCTTACAGCTAACACATATTCATGTTTTGGAGGCAAGAACTTTGTTAATGCTGTATAATCTTTCCTCTGTAATTAACAAGAGAAAGAAAATTAGTTAACCTAAATATATGACAGGAATTAACTGTTCTAAGAATTATCACTGCTTGCAACTAAAAGATACACACACACAAATGGATACCAAACATATAAGAAAACATCTTCTGAAACAGATTTACCCACTTAAATCACACAATGATTCCCATATGAGTGCAGTCAATATATTTCATAGGACTATAGAATATGATACACTGGTAAAAAGTTACTGCAACACAGGTTTTAATTGGAAGTGGTCATATTACCAAGTGAGCAATTTAGGTTTTCAAATGGCCTCCTCTCTCTATATATATCTATAATAATAAAAGTGTAATATGCTAATTAGACCGGATGGCTGAACAACCGTCCAGACAACCTTTCAGACGAAGCTGGGGCTGCGAGGGCCGAGTCCCTTGCATGAATTTCGTGCAACGGGCCTCTATTATGTATATAAAAGAAGAGAAAAAAGGAGGGTAGGGGATGTAATAGGTAGTGCTAGCAAAGACTTGCTTTAATCATTTACTAAAATTGATGAATCAAAGTCTGATGAACTCTGAGTTGTGCTTTGTGTAAGATGTGCAAAATGCCAGAGAATAACGCATAAAGCAAGGGGCAATCTTTGCCCAATTGAGAAATCAAGCCACATATAAGCATTCTTGAAACCAATTATTGGAATAGGAAAGAAAAAACACTAATATGCAAGATACACATGACTACCTAATCCAGAAAAAAACAAAACACTGTCTAGGTCAGTGGTTCTCAACCTTTCTAATGCCGTGACCCTTTAATATAGTTCCTCATGTTGTAGTGACCCCCAACCATAAAATTATTTTCGTTGCTACTTCATAACTGTAATTTTGCTACTGTTAATGAATCGTAATATAAATATCTGAGTTTTCCGATGGTCTTAGGCTCTACAGCAGCGGTTCTCTTAGCAGGGTCACCTAAGACCATCGGAAAACACAGATATTTACATTACGATTCATAACAGTAGCAAAATTACAGTTATGAAGTAGCAACAAAAATAATTTTATAGTTGGGGCTCACCACAACATGAGGAACTGTATTAAAGGGTCACAGTATTAGAAAGGTTGAGAACCACTGGTCTAGGTAGTAGCATCAATACCGAAAGAGAATACTTGCTATTACCTGTGGCCAACCTGAACAGGATAACTTTGCCTTATATGATGGTAGCATACCATCATATAAGTATACCCAGGCATAAGGATGGCCTGTCTCATTTGTTACATCTGTGTGGCTACCATTAGTATCTAGTATTGAAAGAAAAAGTGCAGATCTTGAGATCTATTAACTGCTGGCTCAGTCTCTACGGAGTTATCTATTCATTAATATAGGTTCATTGAAAATGTATATATATAAAAAATAATACTAGACCATTCAGGTTTTTGTTTGTACTTGACAATAATAAAACCGTTCTTTTAGGATTACATTTAAAATGGCATTTCTTGCAAATCATAAATGCCTTTCCTACAACCATTTCAAATAAATGAGGTTTAGAATACTATAGATTTAGAATGAGCATAGAAATTTCTTAGTCATAATAGCTGTGTTCTTTTTACATAGTCCCTATCTTAAGGATAAAGAATCTAAACACTTACATATTCAAATATGAACATGTACACTAGGCAAATCAATAATGGAACTTTTTAAAAAGTCAATATTGCATACACTTTTAGAGACAATGCAAGGAGGTTTAACTGTAAACTATATACTGAAAAAGGCGGGGAGGGGAACAGAAAATAAAATTTAAATTCAAAAAACATTTTGGGATTGCAATATAATGAAGTAATAATATTTTATTACTATGGAATGTATTGGTACCTGAACACATCCAGCTAACATCTCATAGAGAATGTGAGCACGTTTTTTCATCACTCTGACGTCTACCATGGTAGAATCTGCACACTGACCATTTTGAATTGGATTTATAAATCGATTTCTGAACTCCTTAATGGAGCCAAGCAAATTTTCCTTGATAAAGTTAACCATGCAATGATCTAAAAGAAAAGACATTAGTTTATTAACAATAATGGCAAAAAGGTCTCAGAAAAATTTTCGATAAGATGCTTATATCAAAATATGCATGCCATGGAAGCATTATAATTAATCTACAAAGAAAGAACACCAAACTAAAGATAGATTAAACATTGGTTATAAGTCTGATCTAGAACGAGATTTGCTAAATCAGATGAGAAATTCAAATAAAAACCAGCCCTGGCCAGTGTTATTCAATGGTTAGAATGTTGGTTCATGCACCAAAGAGTTGTGGGTTCAATTTCCAGTCAAGGGTAAGTACCTGGGTTGCAGGTTTGATCCCCAACCCTGTTTGGGATAGGTCAGGAGGCAACCAATCAATGTGTCTCCCTCACATCAATGTCGCTCTCTTGCTCTCCCCCCCTGCCTCCCCTTTCTTCCCCCATTACACTGTCTCTTTTATTATAACTCAGTATTCTTTATAATATATGTGGGTATAAAACAAGTATTCTATTAATTTTAACCAAGATTTTATGATCAACAAGAGTATATTAGGAAAAAACAACAACACATAGAGACCGGCCAGCATGGCTCAGTGGTTGAGCATTGATCTATGAACCAGGAGGTCACAGTTCAATATCCAGTCAGGATACATGCCCGGGTTGCTGACTCAATCCCCAATGTGGGGCATGCAGGAGGCAGCCGATCAATGATTCTCTCTCATCATTGATGTTTCTATCTCTCTCTCTCTAAAATCAATAAAAATATATTAAAAAAAACATAGATACTGAATCAAAATAATAAAATCAGGTAATAAGCTACTATATAAAATTTTATATTACTGCTTTAGTTCTAGAAGTACTTAACAGAATTATCAGTTACCCCATACAAATCGGACCACAATGAGAAACAGAATTTGTGTAAGTATGGTAACAGAAAAGGGGGAAACCAGAACACATAAAAATAAAGTGAAATAATAACCAGTATTAAAAATAATAAAAAACAGTTAAATTAATATCTATAATAATAAAAGCGTAATATGCTAAATAGACCGGACAGCAGGATGCGAGGGCTGAGCCCCTTGCACAAATTTCGTGTATCAGGCCTCTAGTAAATACACTAAATGAATGAAAACAACATAAAAATAACAAAATGCTACTATAGTGGATTATAATAAGAAATTTCAATTTGTTACTTGCTAAGTAACAAACTCGTGTTCCCTTTTTAGCGTCACTACACAAATTAAAATGAGGAAATTTCACAAGTCATTTTCCTGTATTCACATCTATCCTCCCCCACCACAAACTCTATGCTGACATGGATTCAACACAGCTCTCCTTGCCCATCTCCACCTTCCTAAAATTTTCATTTCTCGCATTTCTTTTCAATTTCCTATCAGGACCTCTCCCAAAACTGGATATATTTTGTCACAGTATCTCCTGAATAGTCACAAATGCATTTGTGCTTTTAAAGCAAGCATGTCAAAGTCTCGACCCAAGGGCCGCATGCAGCCCACAAATATTTTTGCACCCCAGCCAATATAACAGTATGTAAGAAACATTTTAATAAAAATTCCGTAACTTAAGTTTTACAATATCCTGTTATACATAATTATTAATAACAAACTACAACATTCACTAATGACTGATTACTATAATCGTGTTGCATTCATTTCCCTTATGCGCCTTAAGCACAGGCGTACCATTTCTCTCCACTAATGCTAGCAGTGAATATTTTAGGAACCAATTGCCATGTTATTAAATCTTGGACTGACTTGTTTGGTGTGTGCAACAGGAAATATTTCACTTTCGAAGAACAAGAAAAGCATTACGCTTATTAATTTGTGCCGTTATTCAGTGTCTCCTAAGTTAATGTTCAAAAAAAATTAATTTTTATTAAAATGTTCTATTATTTTATGTTAATAATTATTCACTTATTTCAGCCCTTTGTATTCAGCATGTCTCTATCGAAATAAACCTACATTACTATGAAAATTACTAAAGTTTTTTTTTTTTTTTTTGCGGCCCACATAAACCTTGTTTATTTGGCCCATGTTAGCCTTTGAGTTTGACATGCTTGTTTTAAATCAATCATTAAAACTTCTGATACTGTTTATATATTTCAAGTTCTCTATTTATACTTGAAGATTTACAATGGAATACCACTTAACTGTGGTTTACCAGTCATATTGATAAAGCATTACATTTGAAATGTAAGGTATTCTCTCACAGTAGACTAAGATGGACCTATATAGTTCATGGTCAGAGAATATACTAGAAAAACAGAAGGTGAATGGCAAAGCGGCAAAGCTAATATTCTATAACATAACTCCAGATATTAACTCACACTCAATTAGATTATTTTGAAGTGGTGTTCCTGTTAAAATAATCCTCCTCCTTGATCGTATAGAATTCATAGCTTTTGAAACGGCAGATGCTTCATTTTTTAGAATATGGCCTTCATCACAAACAACAAAGTCAGGGCCTACAAAAATGTAAAGAAAAAACAATATTTAATTAATATATAACAAATAAAGTGTAATCAATTTAAGTAAATAAAGTTAATTCTTTCACAGCCCTGCTCATGTAGGAAGATAAACATCATTCTTACAAGAATAAAAACAGGTAAAAACAGTAACTATATAGTAACCTTGCCAATACTACGTTAATTAAGTGATGAAAGTTCACATCACCATAAAGACATGTGGATCTCATATACCCCTGACATAATGTAACTAGAAGGGTACTTTACCTCTGTTATATGTGTATTATTTAATTAAAACTTAATGTACATTTTTTATTCAAGTTGCTTCTCTATCACAGTGCCTGTTAATAACTTACCTGGATCAACCAAAGCTTTGTTAAATATTTCTTTAAGTTTCCTACTCTTCACATTCCTTCCTTGAGCAAGATTTCTGTACATCTCATAGCCTATGATCATAACACCACCATCTTCTTGCCACCTCTGAAGCATGTAGCTTCTCTCCTGAGGACGTTTCACAGTTGCTAATTCAGAGACCTTTTGTGGGAAAATAAAGATTTTTAAAAGTAGATATTAGTAATGTACAAATGCTAAATATCCCCACTGAAATATATGTCACTGGTAATAAAAAGTATTTTTCACTATATTAATTTCATGCTGTTATTTTAATAATAAAAACATTAAAATGATACCTCAAGCTTCTCATCATCTTTTAATCCCTCTTGCCACTTCTCAAATTCATTCATCCAATTCAAAGCAGTATTAAGAGGACAAACCACTAAAGCTGTACTGAAATCCAATTTCTCACACAGAAGAACTGTATGAAGAAAACTTACTACCTACAAGAAAACAAATGATATCAATCTCTGCAAGAAGTTAAATCAAGCAATCTTACAATTCAATAGCTGTTTCAGTTTGTTTCTTTCTACTTTAAACAATAAAGCAGCTAACCAAAGCTCACAACTTCCAAACCAGGCAAAGTAAAGGGGAAGAGATATCCTATGTAAAAAAAAAAAGTGGGGGGGGGGGGCGGGGGGGTTCAACTAGATAATGTATAATTATACAGTTCCACAATTCTTTAACCAGTAATAATAATCTGTAATAATAAAAGTATAATATGCAAATCGACCTAACGGCCAAAGAGCGGAATGACCATCCAGACGACCTTCCAGACAAAGTTAGGGCTGCGAGGGCCGGCTGAAGCAGTCGGGACTGCAATACCTAGTCTTGCATGAATTTTGTGCCTCGGGCCACTATAAGAAGTGACCACACCAAAACAGCTACTACTAGTAAGTTCCTGGCCTCTACAGAACATACAACCTTTCAGAAAATACCACTGCATCTAATAGACAATTATGTTATGGAGTACTTTTCCATTTTTAAGTGTTCTGAATCTATAATAATTACCTTATGGTATAAAATACATACATTCACTAATTTCCCAACTCTGCTACAATTCCTGACATTCAGAAATGTAGTACCTTAATAGTGAAAAATATTTTAGGTTCTCATTACTATGACAGACTGTTAAAAAGTTTTAAAGAAAGTTCATTTCTACCTCAGAATCTCAGCAGTTTTTACTGGCTATGCCTGTAATGCCATTCCTTTCTCTTTACTAGAATCTCTGCTCAAATATCACCTCCTAAAAGATGCTTTCCTCCTTATTTTCCCTTAACAGTTGTTATCTGAAAATATACATTCTTATTTTGAATAAAACCTCTCTCCACCACCAGAATATAAGTTTCTAGTTGGAGGGATCTTATTATTCTTATTTACTGCTTTATCTCCACCCCTATAACTGTCTGAAACATAATCCTATATTCTTAAATTCATAAATGCACAAGAACAGAATACCTTCATGTTCGTACCTGTAAAGTCTTACCAAGGCCCATGCAGTGGGCTAGAATACATCCTGAACCTGGAGATTTCTTTGTTTTTTTAACAGACTCACAGCAGCAATCCCACATAAACTGAACACCTGAAAATAACAGCTTCATTAAAGTTCAATTGAAAGGCCCAAGTTAAAAATCGTCCTTCATAAACATATCAAAAACATTAACAATAACAAAGCATCTAGGAAATAGAATTTTTAAAACAAATAAAGAATCTCTTAAATGTAAATGAGGATTCCCCCCAATGCAAACCTCCCCCAATTAACTAGAAAAAAATGACAGTGAAAACAAGCACACAATAAGGTTGCTTTCTTTCATTCACCTTATCTAACCTATACAGACCACCATTCCCTGGGATGGTCCAAAGAAACATACAAATGATCTAAAATAGAAACTTTACCCAAAGAAAAAACAGATTTCTATCAAATACTTTCAGGTTTATTGAGTAAGTCAATAAAATAACAGGAGATAATTTATCATTTCTCCCTTCACTCATTAGCAAAGAATGAACAAGAAAGGGGACTGGCTACCCAAGAGTAGCAACTGTAGAACTTCCCTTATGAATTCATTTACTAGTATATACACACTCAAAACTGACTTAATGATTCACTCTAACAAAGCAGAGGACAGAGGTAATTTTTTAACTTTCTAATACCAATATAAAAAAATTATTAACAAACGTACCTCAAAATGTTGAAATAGCATTCCCTGACAAAGTTTTTAGCTAACTAACTCCCCACCACCATGCTGCTGACCATAGTCAACCTGTGCAGACCAGGGGAGATACACTTGCCATATATATCCATTTGTAAGTGGCACTTACTTCCACTTTTGTTAACACTCACTATCATTGTAATCATTCAACTTTGTTCTTCCTCATTTGCTTATATGTTCCATAAGAGCCGGGATCATGTTTGTTTTGCTCATCAATGTACCTACAGTGCTTAGTAGAATATGAGGCACACAGAAGACACCAAATATTGGTAGAACTTAATTTAAAATGCTTTAATCATCTAACAGTTTCTTACCATCTACTTGATGGGGTTTCAATTTGATAACCATATTTCTATGAACCTGTACTAACGGTTCTTTAGTTTCTTCATCTTCATCTAAAACCAACTTGGTTGTTATTGGACACTTGGTAGGAGAAGCATCTTCTATTTCTATCACCTACAAGAAAGGGAACTATAGTTAAGCTCAAAGAAATCTTGCAAACAAGGGTAGAGTATTACTCTTAGTAAAGGAAATTTTTCAAAATATAAACATCTACTTCGAAACCACACATCCAATATTTTGGCTTAAGAAGACCAGGACAGATCACAGGTTTACATGTTTTCCAAAGTAAAAAAACCTCCACAAGACTTAGAAGCACTGTTGTAATGTCTGTGATTAAGCTCATCGTTTCTCACCCTGGATATCTCAATACATGTCATAAACCGAGTACTAGAGTTGTGCTGAGTTGAGGAAACAAAGGTCAAGAAACCTACAGAAATTACAGAGAACTATAGAGAGAGAAGAGCTACACAAAAAGACCTCCAGATATCAAGATGAGAGTCACTGAGAATTTCAGCTGAATATTAAAATGTATATGAGGAGTAAAACTGCACAAAGCCAGACAAAGATTGATTCAGGAGCTATGAGTTAAACAGTCCCCAATGATCAGAGGTCTAGAAAGCATGCAATTACAGACACAGCAGAGTAGAGAGTCTTCATGTATAACTGAGGGCATTCAATAGAGAACAGAAAAGGGCCACACATTAGCAATGGGGCAAAACCATACATAAAGGGTATTTAAAAACAACTTAACAAAGTTTTTAAATATATATGTATCAAAATAATTAAACTGAACTTAAAGTGACTTAAATGCCTGTAGAGAAAAATGCCAAGCACCCTCTAATAGAAGACTACAGACACTCAACATCCAAATTACAATGTCTACTTTTTTTAAAAATATATTTTATTGATTTTTTACAGAGAGGGAGAGAGACAGAGAGCTAGAAACATCGATGAGAGAGAAACACCGACCAGCCGCCTCCTGCACACCCCCCACCGGGGATGTGCCCGCAACCAATGTACATGCCCTTGACCGGAATCGAACCCGGGACCCCTCAGTCCGCAGACCGACGCTCTAGCCACTGAGCCAAACCTGTTTTGGCCAATGTCTACTTTTTAATGAAACATTATTAGATATGTCAAGAAAGAGTAAAATATGAACAACCAGGAGAAAAATCATTTAACAAAAATGGAACAAAAAGGGATAGAGACGCTGAAATTGGCAGACAAGCATAGTAAAACAGCTGTCAATTATGTTCCAATGCTGAAAGGAAAACATGAACACAGAAGAGAAATAAAAGATATAAAAATAACAAAGTGGAACTCCTAGAGACAAAAAATAAGTATCTCATATGAAAGAGTCACTGAATGAGAATAACACCACAATAGTACCAAAGGAAGTATCAATGAACTTGAAGCCAAAGCTAAAGAAATTATCCTCAGCCCTGTCAGCAAGGTTCAGCTAGTTGGAGTATTGTCCCATACGCCAAAAGGCTGTGGTTTTGATTCCCAGTCAGGTCATATAACTAGGTTGTGGGGTTTGATCCCCAGTCGCGGAGCTTACAGGAGGCAACGGATTGATGCTTCTCTCATACATCGATGTTCCTCTCTCCCCAAAATCAATAAAAAAAATACCCTCAGGTAAGGATTAAAAAAAGAAACTAGCACCTTAACTGGTCTGGCTCAGTGGATAGAGCGTCGGCCTGCAGACTGAAAGGTCCCAGGTTCGGTTCTGGTCAAGGGCATGTAACTTGGTTGCGGGCACATCCCCAGTAGACGGTGTGCAGGGGGCAGCTGATTGATGTTTCTCTCTCATCGATGTTTCTAACTCTCTATCCCTCTCCCTTCCTCTTTGTAAAAAATCAATAAAATATATTTCAAAAAAACAAAAAAGAAAAGAAACTATCTAAAGTGAAATACAGTAGGGGGGTGCTGAAGAAACCAGTGGGACAATTTCCAACAGCCTAATATATATGTAAATAGAGTCCCACAAAGGAAAATAATAGAAAAACTTATTTAAAGAAATAATAGTCGCCCTAGATCAGTGATGGCGAACCTATGACACATGTGTCAGCACTGACACGCGTAGCCATTTCTGATGACACGCGGCCGCTTGCCGAGGATGAAACATTTGCTGCTCCTGAGGATGAAACATTTGCGACTAGAGTCTTGGAGATAGTTTTTTCCTCAAAGTGACACACTACCCGAGTTATGCTTAGTTTTTTTGCGAAGTTTGACACACCAAGCTCAAAAGGTTGCCCATCACAGCCCTAAATGGTTTGGCTCAGTGGATAAGAGCGTCGGCCTGCGGACTGAAGGGTCCCAGGTTCGATTCTGGCCAAGGGCACATGCCTAGGTTGTGGGCTCAATCCCCCAGTGGGGGACATGCAGGAGGCAGCCGATCAATGATTCTCTCTCATCATTGATGTTTCTACCTCTCTATCCCTCTCCCTTCCTCTCTAAAATCAATAAAAATATTTTTTTTTAAAGAAAAAAGAAATAATGGTCAAAATTTTCAAACAATTTAATGAAACCCCTAGCCAGTGTGGTTCAGTTGTTTAGGCATTGCCCCAGGCACCAAAGGGTTGCCAGTTTGGGGTTGCCAATTTGACTCTCGGTCAAGGCACATGCCTGGGGTTGCAGGCTGAATTTCCTATAGAGGCCATGCAGGAGGGAACCAATTGATGTCTCACTCTCACATCGATGTTTCTTTCTCTCTCTTCCTCCCCCACCCTCTCTTTCTAAAAATCAATTTAAAAACTTCAAAAAATGTAATGGAAACATAAACCCACAGATCCAACAAGTTAAAGGAATTCCAAGAAGGATAAAAACTAAGCAAACTATAATAATCAATTCCTGAAAGCCAGTGATAAACAGAAAATCTTTTTAAAGTCATTAAAACAATCTTCTAAATAAAAAAGAAGACACATTACATACATAGGGGCAAAAATGAGGAAGACTATAAAAAACATGTCATAAAGAAATACCATCTTTAAACAGATAAAAGAAAAAAATTATCAACTTAGCATTATATAACCACAGATAATACCTTCCAAAAAATGAGCGGAAAGGGTAGATGTCAACAAAATGATGAACGGGGAAGCTCTAAGCTCCCATTTCCATACAGAAATGTCAAAGAAAAAATGATCAGAAACTGCCTGAAGCAACTTTGTCAGTGTTCTGCAAAACAGTCAAAGGTTTATAGCAAACAAGAAAATAACCAGTCAAGAAAAAGCAATCTTCAAAATGGTAGGAAAGTTTTATGTCATTTTACTTGCTCTTACCCCATTACCTCCTGGTCTTATACTTCAAACAGCTGCAGCTTGGTTGCCAGTTCTCTCCCTCAAACAAGGGAGCAACAGTAGACCTTATTTACAAATTACTGTGTGCTACAGGCCCAGTGCACGGATTTGTACACAGGTATGGTCCCTCAGCCTGGCCTGTGGGGATCCAGCTGAAACCAGCTTTCTGACATCCCTTGAGGGGTCTCGGATTGCAAGAGGGCGGTTCTCAGGTGACGCACCCTGGAATTGTGCTCGCTCCTCTGGTTCCGGGTGCGTCACCCAAGAACCGCAGTTGCCAAGTCACCGCAACTCAGCACCTCCTGTGTTGAGCATCTGCCCCCTGGTGGTCATTGCATGTCATAGCTACTAGCCTTTTATATCATAACTAGAAGCCCGGTGGACGAAATTCGTGCATGGAGGGCGGATGTCCCTCAGCCCAGCCTGTACCCTCTCCAATCTGGGACGCCTGGAGGGATGTCCGACTGCCCTCTCACAATCCAGGACTGCTGGCTCCCAACTGCTTGCCTGCCTGCCTTCCTGATTGCCCCTAACCACTTCTGCCTGCCAGCCTGACCACCCCCTAACCACTCCGCTGCCAGCCTGGTTGATGCTTAACTGCTCCCCTGCCAGCCTGTTTGCCCCCAACTTCCCTCCTCTGCCGGCCTGATCACCCCTAACTGCCCTCTCCTGCAGGGTTGATCACCTCCAACTGCCCTGTCTTGCAAGCCTGATCCCTCTCAACTGCCCTCCCTTACAGGCCTGGTCCCTCTCAACTGCCCTCCCTTGCAGGCCGGGTGCCTCCCAACTGCCCTCTCCTGCTGGCCATCTTGTGTCCACATGGGGGCAGGATCTTTGACCACATGGGGGAAGCCATAATGTGTGTTGGAGTGATGATCAATCTGCATATTACTCTTTTATTAGATAGGATAGAGGCCTGATGCAGGAGTGGGGGCCAGCTGGTTTACCCTGAAGGGTGACCCAGATCAGGGTGGGGGTTCCCTTGGGGCGTGGGGCGGCCTGAGCGAGGGGCCTGTGGTGGTTTGCAGGCCGGCCACGCCCCCTGGCAACCCAAGCGGAGGCCCTGGTATCTGGAATTTATTTTCCTTCTACAGTTGAAACTTTGTAGCCTGGAGCGGAGCCAAGCCTGCTGCTCCCTCCGCGTCCGACAGCCATTTCTGAGGCAGTTAATTCACCTTCTATAATTGAAACTTTGCAGCCTTAAGCTGAGGCCTGGGCCCGGACAGGGTGTGCGGAAAGCTTTGCTTCCCCTGTTGCCGGCGGCAACCCTGACTTACTCTCTCAAGCTCCGTTCTGCCACCATTTCTGTTTGAATTTGTTTACCTTCTATAATTGAAACTTGGTAGCTTGAGTGGAGGCTTAGGCCTGGCAAGGGCAGGCGGAAAGCTTGGCTTCCTCTGTTACCTAGGAAACCTTGCTCTCTGTGGCTGTAGCCATCTTGGTTTGGGTTAATTTGCATACTCGCTCTGATTGGATGGTGGGCGTGGCTTGTGGGTGTGTCAGAAGTATGGTCAATTTGCATATTTGTCTATTATTAGATAGGATTTTTCTACCCCAGATAAAACACAATAATGTTGGACATCATATAATTATCTTAACTCTTTCCATGTACCTAATTATATTAATAAAGCATTAAAGATTTTTAAGTGACTAATAGAATAAAACCAACTATCACTTTAAACCTATGGTTGATTACAACATTCTATTGTTGTAATACTGAAATATATCTATGAATCTATATTAAGTCACATGTTAAAAAGAAATCATAAATAAAAACTGATTTACCTCTCTTAATTTCTCTCGCTCCCGCTCCCTCTCAGCAATACGTTTCCGCCTCTCTTCCTCTTCTTTAAGAGCATTTTGTGTTTCTGTTCTTAGTTTATCATCTTTTAGAATCTTTCTAATTTTCTTTCTGCCTTTTCCAGGTGACTTGGAATCATCATTTTCATCTTCTTCTTCTTCCTCTTCATCATCTTCTTTATCTCCTTCAGAATTACTCTATGGAAATTAAATGATCAGAGGTAAAAAACAAAGTAGTGAACTTATCCATTTCATATGAAAATAAATAATATAGCAAGAAAAGGTAGAAGAAAACAGACTGAAAACCCTCAGAATTATACTTTGCAATAAAGAAGAGTATTAAAACACAAACAACCCCAAAAAGGGGGCAAGGAACTGGCATAGATTTTTCTCTGAGGAAGATATAGAAATATTCAGTAAGCACATGAATAGATAGTCAACATTATTTGTCATTAGGGAAACTTAAATCAAAACCACAAATGAAATACTATTAGGATAACTATTTAAAATTTTAAAAAAGAGAGAAAATAACAATTGTGAGGATGTAGAAAAATTGAAAGCCTGGTGCATTAGGAAAATCATGTGACAGTTCCTCAATAAGATAAACACAGAATTAATACATGATCCGGGCATTCAACTTCTCAGATTATAATCAAATGAATCAAAATCATAGACTCAAACAAATATTTGCACACCCACGTTAATAGCGCATTCTTCACAATGGCCAGAGATGGAGACAATCCAAATGTCCATCAACAGATAAATCAATAAACACAATGTGCTATATACATACAATGGAATATTATGCAGCCTTTAAAAGAAAGGAAATTATGACAAATGCTACAACATGGAAGAACCTTGAAAAACATTATGTCAATGACTATAAGCCAGACACACAACGAGAAATATTATGACTACACTTAAATGAAGTACCCAAAAATAGGCAAATTCATTGACACAGAAATTAAAATAGATGTTATGAGGGGCTGGGGTTAGTCAGGAAAGGGGAGTTACTGCTTAATGGGTACAGAGTTTTCCAATTCTGAATGTAATTAAGTCCACTGAATTGTATACTTAGAAATGGTCTAAAAGGTTCATTTAAAACAATGAACCCTCCCTAAAGAGAATAGTGTTGACCTAATAAAATATATTACAGAGAATTGTACTTTACCTAATTCTGTTTATATACAAGAAACTCAAATTGGCAAACTTCATTGCTAGAAGAAATAATTTACATATGAATCATTATGCAGAGTAAAATATGTCTTCAGAAAATAGAACACTACATCTATTCTACAGCCCTCGGAATGTAAAATAATGAAATTAGAACAGCTTAAAATTTCAATTATATTTAGATAAGAAACAAAACAATTGATGTCAAAATTAATACCTCTGCATATTTATACATTCAATAAGTCAATCCTTCCACAAAAAGTATAAAAAAGAAATTAACCAATAGAATGTGACAAATGAATGAAATGCTGAAGAGGTAATAACATACTTTCATGGTCTAGTGTACCAGTTACAATTAAAGCACATAGTAAATATCATTATTACCTTGTTTTCACTGGATGAATCTTCTTGAACCTTAATGCGTCGCCTTTTCTTTTTTTGTTTATAACTCCGCTGATTTTCTTCCAACTCTGCTTTCTTTGCAGACCTAAAGAACATATAAAATGCAAAATAAAATACTTCATTATGAATTTCCTTAAATGAATTACCTACTATTTTAGAACTGCTTCACCTTTGTATACATTCTGGAAAATGATAGAGAAAACAAAAAGCAAAATAACTTCACTAGGTTCGAGAAGAATAACTCTCAATTCTATCCAAAGACCAGTATTTAAGCTATTCTGAGAAGAGATTTAGCATATAAGTAATAAGATGGGTGAAGGGCCAATATACACATAAAAACATTCACCATCTCTAAAAAAAGCTGATTATGAGAGTTGGTTGCTAATTTTTATCACCTCATTTAATTTTTTAAAAGGGAACAACTTTTGATGAGAAAAGTTCTCTCAGCTTAGAAATTGGTACACAAAGTTACATTAATCCAAACAATCTCTTCCTAGCATCAAGGATAGATATACAGATCAATGGAAGAGAAATGAATGTCGAGAAACAAAACTTTTTATTTATGGTCAACAGATTTTCCAAAATGGTATCAAGACAATTCAATAGGGAAAGATAGGCTTTTCAACAATCTGTGCTGAGACAACTCTATGTCTATAAGCAAAAGAATAAAGGTGGACCCCAATCTTGTATCATTTACAAAAATGAACTCAAAGTGAATCCAAGTCCCTCAAGATATACATTATAGCTAAAAAACTGTTCATTGTTTTAATTCTTGAAGATTGAGGAAATGGCTAGTTACACATTCTGTTGGGAGTAGAAATATTGGCTCTATAAGAAGTTTAAAATATGTATGACAAGTCTTAAAATTGTACAACTTTGACCCAACAATGTCACTTTTAGGAATATACTCTAAGGAAATAATCAGACATATGTGTGAATACATACAAAAATATGTGTCTGTGTGTATGTGTGTTATTACAAGTGTTAAATAAAAATATTTCTAAATATCTGTGTAAGTATGCAAATATTTTTACAACAGTATTTATAATAGAAAATTTGAGAACCATCTAAATATACAAAACTAGAAGATTACTTAAATAAAATTTCAAAGATATTATAAAGAAAGGATCACAATTCTAGATGTAAGAACTAAAACTACAAAACTTGTGAAAGAAAACACCACCATATCAAAAAAATAAAATAAAACACCAACATAAATCTTTGTGAGCTTGAATTAGGCAACGGATTCTTAGATGTGACATCAAAAGCACAAGCAACCAAAAAAATTGATAAACTGGACTTCATAGAAATTAAAAACTTTTGTGCATAAATGGATACTCTTAAGAAAGTAAAAAGATAACCCAAAGAATGGGAGAAAATATTGGCAAATCATACATCTGGGTATGGGTCTTATACCCAGACTATATAAAAAGATGGTTAATTAAAAATTGGGAGAAGAATTTTTATAAATGTTTCTCCAAATAGGATATGCAAATCACCAGTAAGCACATGAAAAATTACTCAATAGCCTGAGTCATTTGGGAAAAGCAAATGAAAATCATGAGATGCCACCACACACCACTAAGTTGGCTCTAAGCAAAATAACAAAAATGACAAAAGCTGGTGAGGATGTGGAGAAAGTGGGACCCTGATGCATTGAGTGAATGTAAAATGGTAAGCCATTATTGTTAACAATCTGGCAGTTACTTAGAAATTAGGCACAGTGTTACCATATCACCAAACAATTCCACTCATAGGTATATTCCTATGAATGAATATGAAACATATGCCTATGCAAAAATTTACACAAATGTTCATAGCAAGGATTACTCATAATGGCAAAAAAATGGGAACAACCCAAGCATTTAACTACAGATGAATGGAGAAACAAAATGTAGTATTAATACAATGGAATATTATTCACCCATTAAAAGTAATGAAATACCAGGTGACCTCAGCAAGATGGTAGACTAGGAAACTCCAGGCTGTTGTTCTCCCACACAAACAAAGAATAAGCAACAATATATGTTGAAAATTAACTTTGTGAGAACTCAGAAACCAGTTAAAAAACTGCAGTAAACAAATAAACATCTAACCAAGAGTCACACTTAAAATGGTAGGAAATTTCATATCATTTTTACTCACACTTGCCCTACCCCCTCTTCCCTGATCACCTCAACAAGGTCTGAAGGAAGCTGCCCAACTCCCAGATAATTCTGCAGGAAGAAACAAAAATGTGGAACTTCCTTGCACCTTTCGGGACTGAGAGATACCCAAGGGACATAAATATATCTCATCTAACTCGGAGACCATAAAAGAACATGAAAAGATGCTCAACATTACAGCATTTTATATTCCTGAGGACACACTGCCCTACTGAGATCCACAAGTCCCAGTAGTGCAGATGAAATAAAAATGTGCACTATAAAAACATCAACTAATAAACAAAAGAAAGACGTCTACTTATGAATCAGCTAAATTGTTTTAAAAAAAAGTATCTAAAAAATATTTTAAAATCTCAAATAACAAGGCAGTGAAAAAAAACCATCAAGTATTACGAATAACCAAGTTAACAAGGTAGTTTAGAAATTAATTAAAAGTCTCCAGACATGGAAGACTGATTTAAGTGACAGAAAATTCAAGATTGTAGTTCTGAATAAACTGAACGAGATATAGGAAATCAGAAATGCAGTTCAATGAGCACAGGAATAAAATTAATGAACAAAAGGAGTACTTTAGAGATTGAAACTATGAAAAGAAATCAAATAGAAATTCTGGAACTGAAGAAATCAATAAATGAGATGAAGAATGAATTAGAGACCTCAGACCATATGGAAGAAAGAATGAGTGATCTTAAAGTTAGACATCTAAAAATGACTCAGGTGGAAGAGAATTAAGAGTTAACAAAAAATAAATCAACTCTAAGAAAACTATATGACTCTATTAGAAATAGCATTATAAAAATAATGGATATAGCAGAAAAAGGAGAGAAGGAGAAGGGACCAGAGAGCCTATTTAAATAAATAATTGATGGAGAATTCTCAAACTTATAGAAAGAGCTAAAACATCAAATCCAGGGGATTAACAGAACAACTAATTATCTCAGTGCAAAGACAAGCAAACAAACAAAAAACCCACTTTATCCAAGAAACAATGCATTCCATGTATTAAAACTCTCCAAAGTTAATGACTATGAAAGATTTCCCAAGATCAGCAGGGAAAAAGACTGCCATGTATTAAGAAAATCCCATTAGATTATCATCGGATTTCTCAGAAGAAACCTTACAAAATAGGAGACATTGAAACTAAATATTGAAAATACTAAAGGAGAGAAATCAACAGCCAAAAAATAATGTATCTAGAAAAGTTTTCCTTTAGATATGAAGGAGAAATAAATACGTCTCCAGCCTGGCCAACATGGCTCAGTTATTGAGCGTCAATCGATGAACCAGGAGGTCATAGTTCAATTCTGATCAGGGCTCGATCCCCCGTGTGGGACATGCAAGAGACAGCCAATCAATGATTCTCTCTCATCATTGATGTTTCTATCTCTCTCTCCCTCTCCCATTTCCTCTGAAATCAATAAAAATATATTTTTTTAAAAAAGACTTCTCCAGACAAACAAAAGCTCAGGGAATTTACCACCACAGGATAAGCATTATAAGAAATATTGAAAGGAGCAATTTTACTGGAAACAAGAAGACAATACAAAACTGTAAGATGACATATAGACAGACAGAATAAAAATATTGCAACTCTATTTCAGAATAGGGTATTAAACGCTTCAATATAACATAAAGGTTAAAATAGGGTAAAATAATTTTTTGAAAAGACTCGTTTTTTCTATTTGGAAATGAACACTCAACATAAACTGGGACAATTTGTGAGAACAAAAACATAAAAGTAGAGGATGAAAAAGACTGAACTTTCATAGGCAAATGGAGATGAGATGGAATTAGAAGAAAAAAGACTACTGTATATATAAAAGGTTTTTATATAAACCTAATGGTAACCATAAAACAAAAATTAAGCATTGAGACCTGTAACTATAAAAAAAGAAAAATGGCCATAGCAAGACTTTCCCAGTGGTTAGATCATCAGTTTTGAGGACTGAAGGGTCTCAGGTTCAATTCTGGTCAAGTTCACATACCTCACTTGCAGGCTCGATCCCTGGCCATGAGTTGAGGCATGAACGAGAGGCAATCAATCAATGTTTATCTCTCTCTGTCTCTCCCCCTCCCTTGCACTCACTCTTAAAAAAAAGAAAAATCAATGGAAAGGGTATCCTTGGGTGAGGATTAACAAAACAAAAATTTTTTTTAAAAAAGAGAGAAAAACGGAGGGACAAAAATCATACACTACAACCAAACTAAAATACAAATAAGTACAAGAGAAAATTAACAATGGAGATACAGAGAAGTAAGAAAACAAAAGATAAAATGGATACAGAAAGTTATCATACACCAGTAATATTCCAAAATGTAAAAGGACTGAACTCACCCAAAAAAAGGCACACTGTAGCACAATGGATTTAAAAACAAGACCCAACTATATGCTGCCTACAGTGATCTCATCTCAGGTCCAAAGACAAACACTGGCTCAAAGCTAAGGTAGAAAATGACACTTTAAGAAAATGGTATCTAGAGTAAAGCGGGAGTAGGGGTACTGATAACAGTCAAAAAGGTAACAAAAGACAAAGATGGAAATTTTATAATTGATAAACAGAAAATTCATCAAGAAGACATAACAGAGCACTAGCCAGTGTAGAGCAGTGGTTAGAATGCTGTCCCTCGCACCAAAATGTCACAAGTTCGATACAGGTCAAGGGAATGTACCTGAGTCACAGGTTCGATCCCCAGCCCCAGCCCAAGCCGAAGCGGGAGGCAACCAATCTATGTGTGTCTCTCACATTACTGTTTCATTCTCTTTCTCTCCACGCCCTCCCTTCCATTCTCTCTAAAAAAAATAATTAAAAATCAATAGAAAAAAATATCCTTGTGTGAGGATTAAAAAAGAAAAAGAAGACATAACATAAATATACTATATGCACCCAATATGTATAAAGGACAAATATATATATATATATATATACACACACACATACATACATATATATATATATATATATATATGTACATATATATATATATATATATAGATAGATAGATAGATATAGATATATATACATATATATAGATATGTAGATATATACAAATATATATATATATACATATATATATATATATACACACACACACATATCAAATACTAACAGACCTAAAGAGAGAAAATAACAAAAATACAAATATACTAAGGGAACTGAATACCACATAGACAACAGACAGTCTTAAGGATACACCATATGTTGAGGAACAAAACTAGTCTCAATGAATTAAAGAAGACTGACACCATACCAAGGATATTTTCTGACCACAAGAATATAAAACTGGAAATCAACTACCTATAAGGAAAAAAGCAGGAGAAAAAAACAAATATGTGAACATTAAACAACATCCACATGATAGGGGGCCAGAAGGACAAGAAAGCGAGCAAGGGACAGAGAACCTGTTTGAAGAAATAATAACAGAAAAAAAATACTAGATATAAAACTACACTACAAAGCCATTGTAATCAAAACAGTCTAGTTCTGGAACAAGAAGAGGCAAATAAATCAATGAAACAGAACAGAGACCCCAGAAATCAACCTAAGCCATTATGGTCAATTAATATTTGATAAAGGAGAAAAGAGCATACAATTAAAGATAGTCTTTTCGATAAATGGTGGTGGCAAAATTGGACAGGTACATGCAAAAAAAATGAAACTATACTACCATCTTATACCATACACAAGAATAAACTCAAAATTAATAAAAGACTTAAATATAAGTCACAAAACCATAAAAATCCGAGATGAAAACCTAAGTAGTAAAATCTAGACACTTCACGTAGCAGTATTTTTTCCAATGCATCTGCTAGGGCAGGAGAAAGAAAGGAAAAAAGAAACAAATGCACAATTTACAATAGCTAAGATTTGGAAACAGCCTAAGTGACCATCAGTATGAGTGGATTAGAAAACTTGGTACATCTACACAATGAAATACTAAGCTGCTGTAAAAAAAAGAAGGAATTGTTACCATTTGCAACAGCTAGGGTGGAACTGGAGAGCATTATGCTAAGTGAAATAAGCCAGTCAGAGAAAGATAAATATCACATAATCTCACTCCTTTGTGGAATATAATGAACATCATAAACTGATGAGCAAAAACAGATACAGAGACAAAGAAGCATCAAACAGACTTTCAAACTTCAGCGGGAAGGCAGGGGAGGGTTGGGGCAGGGAAAGATCAACCAAAGGACTTGTATGCATGCATATAGGCATAACAAATGGACACAGACACTAGGGGGGTGAGGGCATGTGCAGAGGGTGGGGGAGGGGGAGGTCAATGGGGAAAAAAGGAGAGGTATATACTACTATTTGTAATATTTTGAACAATAAAAAAAAAAGAAACAAATGGGACTACATCAAATTATAAAGCTTCTGCACAGCAAAAGGAAGCATCAATAAAATGAAAAGGGGCCGAAGCTGGTTTGGCTCAGTGGATAGAGCGTCGGCCTGCGGACTGAAAGGTCCCGGGTTCGATTCCGGTCAAGGGCATGTATCTTGGTTGGGGGCACGTCCCCGGTGGGGGGTGTGCAGGAGGCAGCGGATTGATGTTTCTCATCGATGTTTCTGGCTCTCTGTCTCTCTCCCTTTCTCTCTGTGAAAAGTCAATAAAATATATTTTAAAAAATAAAATAAATAAAATGAAAAGGGAAGCCACTGTATAGGAAAACATATTTGCCAATGACACATCTAATAAGAGATTAAAGAACTCATACACCTCAACACCAGGAAGACAAACAATACAATTTAAAAAATGGGCAAAGGACCTGAATAGATACCGCTCCAAAAAGGACATACGTATGAAAAAATGCTCAATGTCACTAATCAACAGAGAAATGCATATTAAAAGTATTTATGAGGGGAGAAACCAAGATGGCAGCATAAGGTATACACCTGTACGTGCTGCCTCTCACAACCACACCAAAACTACAACTAAAAGACAAAATGACTATCACCCAAAACCACGGGAAAGCTGGCTGAGTAGAAGTTCTACAAGTAGAAGGAAAGAAAAAAGCGCATTGAGACTGGGTAGGAGGTGCAGAGACATGGAAGAGCAGAGGTACGAAGGCGTGCGAATCGAGCTGGCAACTGGGTGTGCTGTTTTTTTCAATCAGAAGGGAGATATAAGCTCCCAACTGCTCTGAACTCCAGTTTCCAGCGAGACTCTGGGGACCCAAAGTCCTACGGGGAGAAACTGGACTGTCTGGCATCGGGGTTGAAAAGTGAGGGTGGCTTTCTCGCAGAGGAGCTCGCAGGAATCGTTTACTGTGCAAGGGCACAGGGCACGGGACATGGGGACGCGGAAACGCGGAGACGAAGAGACGGCTCACTGGCAGACATCGCTATTTGCTACACCTGAGTGATTCCCTGAGACCCCACCGCACCCAATTTACAAACCCACCCAAGCTGTGCGCATAGGCTTTTGCATATGAATGGCCTGCCCTTTCGCAGCTTAACCTAACAAACTGCAGCTGGGTCAGAGAGCTCCCAAACTCCCAAACCCCAAACAAAGAGGAGAAATCTGCAGATCTCGCTGTAGCTCCTGCTGGGTGGCCTCAGACAGTAGCTAACTTGCACCTCCTTGGAGATCCAGGAGCCAGTGTACCTAGTGGTTAGTGTGAGACAACACCAGATTTCAACTCCTCACATATATAAGTGACAAACTCAAGAGGCAGACTCAGTAAGCAACAAAGCCCCAATGAAGCCATTCCGGCCCCATAAGGGTGTCTCCAGCACAGCAGTTCTTCCATTATACACACAGCGGGTCCTCACAGCCAATTGGCCTGGACGTCAATTCCTCCCAGTGTACCAACAGCAAGCAAGACTTAACTACAACAAAACTGTGCACCCAGCCCACAAAGGGGTGCACCAAGAGTGTCCACCTCAGGTAATTGTGGAGGCTGAGCCACTGGGCCCTATAGGTCACCTACCACAACAAAGCCACTCCATCAACACAGGGAAGCAGCCAAAATGCCGAGACAAGGAAACATGTCACGAATGAAAGAAATGGAGGAAATAAAACGACTGGATATAGGGTTCAAAACCACAGTTATAAGGTTACTCAAGAATCTTCTAAAAACCTCTGAGAAACTTAGTGAGACCTCCGAGGAACTTAAGTGAGACCTTCAAGGATCTTAATGAGAATGCCAAAAAAATGGAAAAGGACCAGTCAGAAATTAAGCATACACTGACTGAAATAAAGAATAATATACAGAAATCCAACAGTAGACTAGAGGACCCCAAGAATCAAACCAAAGATTTGAAATATGAGGAACCAACCAGAAAAACAAAAAGAAAAAAGAATCCAAAAATATGAAGATAGTGTAAGGAGCCTCTGGGACAACTTCAAGCGTACCAATATCAGAAAGGGGGTGCCAGAAGAAGAGAGAGAGCAAAATATTGGAAATCTATTGGAAGAAATAATGACAGAAAACTTCCCCCACCTGGTGAAAGAAATAGACTTACAAGTCCAGGAAGCACACAGAACCCCAAACAAAAGGAATCCAAAGAGAACCACACCAAGACACATCATAACTAAAATGCCAAGGGCAAAAGACAAAGAGAGAATCTTGAAAGCATCAAGAGAAAAACAGTTAGTTACCTACAAAGGAGTACCCATGCATTATCAGCTGATTTCTCAACAGAAACTATACAGGCCAGAAGGGAGTGTCAAAAAATATTCAAAGTGATGAATAGCAAGAACCTACAACCAAGATTACTCTACCCAGGAAAGCTATCATTCAGAATTGAAGGTCAGATAAAGAGCTTCACAGACCAAAAAAAAGCTAAAAGAGTTCATCACCTCCAAATCAGTATTATATGAAATGCTGAAAGGTATTCTTTAAGAAGAGGAAGAAGAAGAAAAAGATAAAGATAAAAATTATGAACAACAAATACTTATCTATCAACAAGTAAATCTAAAACCAAGGGAATAGCCGAAACCGGTTTGGCTCAGTGGATAGAGTGTCGGCCTGCAGACTCAAGGGTCCCGGGTTCGATTCCGGTCAAGGGCATGTACCTTGGTTGCGGGCACATCCCCAGTAGGGGGTGTGCAAGAGGCAGCTGATCGATGTTTCTCTCTCATCGATGTTTCTAGCTCTCTATCCCTCTCTCTTCCTCTCTGTGAAAAATCAATAAAAAAAATAAAAATAATAATAAAAAAATAAAACCAAGGGAATAAAAAATCTGGTGAACAGAATAAACTGGTGAATATAATAGAATCAGGGGCATAGAAAGGGAGTGGACTGACAATTCTTGGGGGGAAGGGGGCGTGAGAGGTGCGGGAAGAGATTGGACAAAAATCTTACACCTAATGAATGAGGACAGTGGCAGGGGTAAGGACATGGGATGGGGGGGAATCAGGTGGAGGGGAACTATGTGGGGGGAAAAGAGGAACATCTGTAATAATCTGAACAATAAAGATGTATTTGAAAAAAAATAAAACTATGAGGAATTACTTCACACCTGTCAGAATGGCTACCATGAATAAATCAACAAATAACAAGTGTTGGGGAGGATGTGGAGAAAAGGGAACCCTAGTACATTATTGATGTGAATACAATTGGTGCAGCCATTATGGAAAACAGTATGGAGTTTCCTCTAAAAATTATAAATGGAACTGCAGCTTGACCCAGAGATCCCAATATGCCCTAAGAATTCTGAAACACCAATCAGAAAGAAATATATACACCCGTATGTTCATAGCAACGTAATTTACAATACCTAAGATCTGGAAACAAAGTATCCATCAGTAGTTGAGTGAATAAAAAAGCTGTGGTACTTTTAGGCAATGGAATACTATGCAGCAGTAAAAAAGAAGGGTATCTTACGCTTTGCAGCAGCATGAATGGACCTGGAGATAATTATGCTAAGTGAAATAAACCAAATAAAAATATCCCATCATCTCATTTATATGTGGAATCTAATTAACAAAGTAAACTAACAAAATGGGTCCAGAAGAATGGATGCAAGAAGAAAGCTGAGAGATCTTAGAAGGAAAAGGGTTGAGGGATACAGGAAGAGAATAATCAAAGAACATATGTGTATATATGCATATGCTATGGAAACATACAATAATAAGGGGAGGGGGAATGGGGGACATCTGTCATTCTGTCTACAATTAATAATAAAATTAACAATAAAAACCTACTATATGCTATACTTGAAAATTATTAATTTTGTGTTATATGAATACTATCTCAGTTGTAAAAAATTATCATTGCATCGTGCTATTACATTACATCTCTCTAAAACACATTAAATTGCTACACTCCAGGCACAACATTGTACGCAAAAATCTAACAGAAAAATCTCACATTTTAAAATTTAGATGTGTTGACAAGTATGTGGACATAAATATACGCACTCACACCAACACAAACAGATTGCCCACTCAGTAAGTTATAGAAGAACTAGTGGCCCGGTGCACGAAATTCAAGCCCGGTGCACGGGGGGGGAGTCCCTCAGCCCAGCCTGCACCCTCTCCAATCTGGGACCCCTCAGGGGATGTCCGACTGTCGGTTTAGGCCCGATCCCTGTGGGATATCCCTCTTGCAATCCGCAACCGCTGGCTCCTAACTGCTCACCTGCCTGCTGGCCTGCTCACCCCCAACTGCCCCCCTTGCCGGCCTGCTCACCCCCAACTGCCTCCACCCCCCGCCGGCTTGATCACCCCAACTGCCCTCCCCTCCTGGCCTGATTGCCCGTAACTGCCTATGCCTCGGCCCTGCCACCATGGCTTTGTACAAAAGGACGTCTGGAAGATCTCCCGGAAAGTCTCCCCGTCTAATTAGTGTATTACCCTTTTATTAGTATGGATCATATTATTCTGAAATAAAGAATTCTTAGATTTGTTAATATTATTCTAAAATACTATGCTACAAAGCAAAATTTTAAATAACTAATAATCTAGATCAGTAGCTTTGTGAATTGAGAGAACAAACACATCTTAATTACTATCATACTAGTACCACTAGTTCAAAAAAATAATTACTATTCATGGAGCACTGTTTGCCCAAGTAAGCACTATTATAAGCCCTTTAAATGAATGCACATAATAATCAACAAGGAAAGTACTATCACAATCTCCCATTTTACAGATGATGGAACTGAGGCACAAGTTACTCATACAAAAAGAAAGTAGTAAAGCCAGGAGATGGATTGAGGTAGCTTGTCTACAGTCTCTCCTACTATAACTCCCTACCACAACAACGAAAAATTACAGTCAAGAGTGTTTTGCACGTTGACAGTTCACTTTGTTTAGCACACATAATTCAACTACACATATGTATATATACACTTTTTAATTAATAATTTGGAGTAGGGAAAGGTGGGCAAAAAGAAAAAAGGAAGACATATGTAATATTATTTACAATAAAAAATACCAAAAAAATTAATTTTAACAATTAGGTACAAATCAAAATATTAAATATTTAGTTAACTACTAAGAGCAAAACTTCTACAAATAATATAAACATAGTTACTAAGATTAAATCCTAAAAATTTTAAATTACATATACACTAGAGGCCTGGTATACAGATTTGTGCTCTGATGGGGTCCCTCGGCCTGGCCTGCGGGGATCGGGCCGAAACCAGCTCTCCAACATCCCCTGAGGGGTCCCGGATTGCAATAGGGCACAGGCCAGGCTGAGGGACCCCACCAGTGCATGATCAGGGACAGAAGGGACTGCGAGAGGACTCCAGGGCATGTCCAACCTGTCTTGCCCAGTCCCGATGGGGCAGGCAGGCCGGGGAGAGACTGCAGGAGGTTGAGCTGGACAGGGAGAAACCCCGGAAGGGCTACAGGGCATGTCCGGCCCGTCAAGCCCAGTCCAGATCAGACAGACCCCAGCAGCAAGTTAACCTACCAGTCGGTTCACCTGCCCTCTGGTGGTCAGTGCACGTCATACCGACTGAGTGAATAGTCGGAGGGATAATTAACATATTAGGCTAACATGTTACCTATTATATAGAGAGAGATACTGCCCACTCGCAATTCGGTACACCTCAGGGGATGTCAGAGGACCACTGCACAGAATCGGCCCGATCCCCACAGGCCAGGCCAAGGGACCCCACCGGTGCACCGGGCCTCTAGTCCTATATAATAAGGAGGGAATATGCTAATTGACTCTAACACTGTCACAAAGATGGCAGCGCCCACCACCAATAAGGAGGGAATATGCTAATTGACTGCCCCGCCCTCAAAGATGGTGGTGCCCACGGCCAATAAGGAGGGAATATGCTAATTGACTGTCCCACCCTCAAAGATGGCGGTGCCCACAGCCACAAGACGGCAGCGCCCAGTCCCCTCAGCCCCGCTGGGGCAGCTGGTGCGCAACAAGGCCGGGCCCACCTGGGGGCCTGGCTTTGCCACACACCTGCCTCCGGAATCCCCCAGTCCCCTCAGCCTCCCAGCCGCCCAGAGCTGGCCTAAGGCGCAGGCAAGCCTCGGATGGCAGCTGTCCAGCTGCTCAAGGCCGGCCGAGGCGCAGGCAAGCCTCAAATGGAGGCTGCCCAGCCGCCTAGGGCTGGCCCGAGGCTCAGGTAACCAGGGTGGGCTGACGCGCTGCCGACAGTGGCAGCAGCAGAGGTGTGATGGGGCGTTGCCTTACCCTGATTGCAAGGTTGCCTCCTGCCTCTGATGGCTCCCGTACTATGAGAGGGGACAGGCCGGGCTGAGGAACGCCCCCCTCCAGTGCATGAATTTTCATGCACCAGGCCTCTAGTATGCATATAAGATCTTTGGTTAATCTCTTTCCACCCTCCCCCTCCCCCTTCCCTCTGAGATTCATCAGTCTGTTCTATGTTTCCATGCCTGTGCATTTAGCGTCTGCTACCTGGTGGTCAGTACGCATCATAGCTACCGGTTGAATGGTCAAAAGGTCACGCACTTAGCATATTAGCCTTTTATATAGATAGATAGATAGATAGATAGATAGATAGATAGATGATTTTATATATAAAATTTAATATTTACCTTGTTCTGGGCCGTTGTTCATCTTCAGATTCACTAACTTCTTCACTAACTCCTGATTCCTGAAAATCCGAATCTTCCGAATCTTCACTGCTCACTTGAACAAAAAAATATATAAAGTTTCTAAATACTTCCCAATGCAACTATAATTCACTTCATTTGTCAATAACTTCACATTAAACTTAGACCACTGTGAGAATATGTATAATATGTACATTAATGATGCTACATCATAAACATTAGATCAGTTAATAATTGAAATGGTATTTGTAAAAATAATTCAAAGCTATTCCAACTATAATTATAAAACTATGGCTCTACATAGAAATACAAGTATTAACTGTATATGAATTTTAAAATTAAGAATTTACCTGTCAATAAAATATATCAATAATTATCAAAAAAATAAAGTAAAATAAAATAATTCTGATTATTCAAAGCAAGCATAGTAGGCTGGCCATGGTGAGTACAGACTCTCTGCCATTTATGAGAACAAAAAATTATGGACAGAATACATAAAGAAATGACAAATGGAAAAAACAATGTATTTGATGATGACATTCCAAAATAGCGGTGGAATAAGTGGAAGCTACACTGACACTCTCCCAGGACTAAATTGGAAACATAACTAAAATACAGAAGAACCACCCTGAAAATTCAAATAAAGACTAACTGGAGAGAACACTGATAATCAAAGACAGAAAGTGGAGATCACATAGAGACTGGTAGGAAGTACAGAGGCCCTAAAAGGGCTAGCCGGGCTCCACAGACAGTAGGTGAAGTTCTAGAGCAGTGATGGGCAACCTTTTGAACTTGGTGTGTCAAACTTAGCCAAAAAACTGAGCATAACTCGGGTAGTGTGTCACTTTGAGGAAAAAACATTATTTCGCAAATGTTTCATCCTCAGGAGCAGCAAATGTTTCATCCTCGGCATGAGGCGGCCGTGTGTCATCAGAAATGGCTACGCATGTCAGTGCTGACACGCATGTCATAGGTTTGCCATCACTGTTCTAGAGGGATATCTCAGCTGTGGGGGGTTCTCACTGAGAACTCTGGGGACTCAAAACGCAAGATGGGCTCCCCAGCCCAGTGTACGAAAATAGAGAAAAGGTGCCCACATCCTGTTGTCAAAAGCAGCAGAGTTGCTGTCTGCCAGCAAGAGACAACTATAAAGGCAGGCACCCTCTTAAAGGGCCCATGCACAAAATTTACTGTGCAGCCACTCACCTTAGGCTCTGGCAGAAGGAGGGCAGAGCGGACTGGAGCTGTGTGAGCAGAAGCCAGAACTGGTGGCTCTGAGGTTGGAGCTCAGAGGGCAGCCACCTTGGTTTCCTGTGCTGAATCATTCCCTCAACCAGGTCAGAACTTTGTTATCCAGGTGGAATGTGCCTGAGGGGGATTCAGCTGCCCCACCCTGTTGGAAGACCTCTCCCCCCACCCTGTGGTACATAGCCTGAGGACAGTCAAAGATGATAAAAATCAGACTGTCAGCAGAGACAGACCTCAGGAAGCTTTGAGGCTTTGCCTGATCTAATCCAGGAACCAGGGCTGGGAACCTGCTAAAATCCTCAACAAAATATTAGCAAATCGGATCCATCAATATATTAAAAAGATCATACACCATAACTAAGTGGGATTTATTCCAGGGATGCAAGGCTGGTACAATATTCGCAAATCACATAAACTAAAAGAAAAAAAAAATCACATGATCATACCAATAGATGCAAAAAAATCATTCAATAAAATCCAACACCCATTTTTTATAAAAACACACAGCAAGTGGGAATAGAGGGATCATAACTGAACATAATGAAGACCATCTATGACAAACCTACAGCCAACATCATATTCAATGCGCAAAACCTAATACCATTTACCCTAAGAAGAGGAATAAGACACGATGTCTACTTTCACCAATATTATTCCGCATAGTACTGGAAGTCCTAGCCACAGCAATCAGACAAGGAAAAGATATAAAAGGCATCCAATTAGAAAGAAGAAAGTGAAACTCTCATTATTAACAGATGACATGATATTGTATACAGAAAAACCTAAAGACTACACCACAAAAATGCTATATTTAATAAATGAGTTTGGCAGAGTAGCAGGGTACAAAACTAACATCCAGAAATTGACGGCAATTATACATAACAATAATGACTCTCAGAAAGAAAAACTAAACAAACAATCCCACTTACCATTGCAAAAAAAATTAATATGCTTAGGAATAAACTTAACCAAGTAGGTAAAAGACTTGTACTCAGAAAACTACAGGATGTTGAAAAAAAAGATAAGAGGAAGATATAAACAAATGGAGGAATATACCATGTTCATGGATTGGTACAATTAACATCATTAAAATGTCCATATTACCCACAGCAATGTATAGATTCAATGCAATCCCTTTTAAATTAACAATGGCATACTTCACAGATCTAAAACAAATACTCCCAAAATTTATATGGAACCATTTAGACCCCAAAAAGCCACAGCAATCTTGAGAAAGAAGAACAAAGATGGAGGGATTACAATACCAGATATCAAGTCATACTACACAGCCACTATAATTAAAACAGGCTGCTACTGACACAAGAACAGACATATAGATCAATGGACCAGAACACAGGCCCTAGAAATCAACCCAAGCTATTACAATCAATTAATATTTGACAAAGAAGGCAATAGCATACAAGGGAGTTAAGACAATCTCTTCAATAAATAGTGTTGGGAAAATTGGACAGATACATACAAAAAAATGAAACTGGACCACCAATGTACACCATCCACAAGAGTAAACTCAAAATGCATAAAAGACTTAAATGTAAGTTTAAAAAACCACAAAAATCCTAGAAGAAACCATAGGTGGTAAAATCTCAGACATCTCTTATAGTAGTATGTTTACCGATACATCCCCTAGGACCGGGGTCGGCAAACTGCGGCTCGCGAGCCACATGCAGCTCTTTGGCCCCTTGAATGTGGCTCTTCCACAAAATACCACGGCCTGGGCGAGTCTATTTTGAATAAGTGGCATTAGAAGAAGTTTAAGTTTAAAAAATTTGGCTCTCAAAAGAAATTTCAATCGTTGTACTGTTGACATTTAGCTCTGTTGACTAATGAGTTTGCCGACCACTGTCCTAGGACAATGGAAACTAAGGAGAAAATAAACAAAAGTGACTACATCAAAATAAAAAGCTTCTGCACAGCAAAAGAAACCAACAAAATGAAAAGGAAGCCCACTGTATGGGAGAACACATTTGCCAATAATATATCTCATAAAGGACCAATATCCAAAATATATAAGGAACTCATACAATTTAACAAAAGGAAGACAAACAATCCAATTAACAAATTGGCAATGGACCTAAATAGACACTTCTCCAAAGAGGACATACAGATGACTAAGAGACATAAAAAAAATGCTCAAAGTCACTGATCATCAGACAGATGCAAATTAAAATGACAATGAGGTATCACCTCACACCTGTCAGAATGGCTACCATCAACAAATCACCAAATGATAAGTCCTAGTGAGGATGTGGAGAAAAGGGAACCATAGTACACTGCTAGTGTGAATGAAGACTGGTGCAGCCATTATGGAAAACAGTATGGAGTTTCCTCAAAAAATTAAATATGGAACTGCCACTTGACCCAGTGATCCCACTTATAGGAATATATGCTAAGAAACCTAAAACATCAATCAGAAAGGATGTATGCATCTCTATGTTCATTGCAGCAAAATTTACAATAGCTAAGATCTGGATACAGCCCAAGTGCCCATAAGTAGATGAGTGGGTAAAAAAGGTGTGGTACATTTATACCATGAAATACTATACAGCAGTAAAAAAGAAGGATCTCTTACCCTCAGAAACAGCATGGAGGGACCTGGAAAGTGGTATGCTAAGTGAAATAAGCCATGCAGAGAAAGACAAGTATCACATGATCTCACTCATATGTGGAATCTAATGAACAAAATAAACGAATGAACGAAATAGATCCAGATACATAGAAGCATGCAACAGACTGTGGAATCTCAGGGGGAAGAAAGAGGTGGATTGGGGGGGAAAGAGATCAACCAAGGAACTTGTATACATATATGTATAATCCATGGACAGAGACAATAGGATGGTGAAGGCCTGGGGGGACAGGTGCCGGATGGAGGGGGTGAAGGGGGACATCTGTAATACTTTCAACAGTAAATGTTTGCAAAATAAAAATTAAAAAGCAATATAAAAAGACCTGCTAAGCAACTGTGAATTATGAAAGAACATGTGTCCACATGCATGCAAACACAATTTTGTGATTAAGTATAATTTTAAGCCTAGGATCAAGTTCTCACCAATCCTTTTATTTTGAAATTTTCAAACCTACCAAAAATTTTAGAGAATTGTTGAATAAACACCTGCATCCCTTCTTCTAAATTCACTTATTGTTAACAGTTTACCACATTTGCTTCATCTCTTTGACCATACAAACTGAACCATGTGAAATTAGGGAAGATATAATGACACTTTACCATTAAGCATAAGGATACTGTCCAACATAACTAAATATCACTATAACACTTGAGAAAAATAACATCAATTTAATATCATCTAATATAAAGGCATTAAGTATATTTTTAAATTATCACCAAAATAACTTCTAGAACTTTTTTCAAATTTAGGTGAAAATTAAAGTTCGAATGTTGCACTTGATTATGTAAGCTATTCTCTTTTAATTTCTTCCCATCACTCAATTCAAGTTTTTACACAATATAAGGATACAAGAGTATGCAAATCTTAGAAAATCATTCCATTTCAAATATAGTATCAGTCACTACATTTAAAAAGATAAATGATGGGATTTTAACTTACTCCCTCCTACACAAACACAAACCACTAGGCTAATAAGTTACCCACAGAAGAAGACAGTGAAAACACAGGCCACAGAAAACCTGGGTTTTAATAAAGCACTTTGAATATAATTGTGCCCACTAATATACTCTATCCTAAGCTCAGCCTTTGATGCGAAATCAGTATTTCTCTTTATGTAACTGCTAAATTGTTCAATTACTTTTATGGAATCTGAAAGACAAGTCTGTAGTCATGCTGCAAAGAAATTTATGACATAAACATTCACAAAATGATGTACTGTTATTTATTTATTAACATGGAAATGACCATGACATACTAGTATTAAGTATGTCTATGTAGAGGGGGACTTCCTCTTCTTTAATGGATAACTATTGCTCAATAGACCTTTAAATGTTCAGAATTCCAAGATTTTTTTCCTTAGCCCTCCATTTGCTCAACATTACAGTTCCACTAGGCCCGTGGTCGGCAAACTGCGGCTCGCCAGCCACATGCGGCTCTTTGGCCCCTTGAGTGTGGCTCTTCCACAAAATACCAAGGCCTGGGCGAGTCTATTTTGAAGAAGTGGCGTTAGAAGAAGTTTAAGTTTAAAAAATTTGGCTCTCAAAAGAAATTTCAATCGTTGTACTGTTGATATTTGGCTCTGTTGACTAATAAGTTTGCCGACCACTGCACTAGGCAATCTCAAATATTCTGTGGTTTTAAAAATGTACTACTACAACTCCAAAAACCTGAAAGTCATCCTAAACTTTTATCTTTAATATCAGCTAGTAAGGCCTAACAATTCAGCCTCCTATATAACTCAAGTCAATCCTACTCCAACATCTGCACTTGGCATCAACTACAATAACCCCCAAACAGATTCAAAGGCTTCAGTCTCAAAGAAGAACAGGCAACTAACCTGATCTTACTACATCGTTTAGTGACTTGTGCTGGGGTTGTGATTCTTGAGTACCAGTAATAAATGCCCTGTGCCTTTATCTAGGTTACACATGTGTTCACCAAGTTGTCAAATTATGAAATGCACAGTTCTTTCTATTTATAGTATACCTCAAATAAAAAATTTTAAGTGATAGCATTCCTCTTTAGATATACTAAAATAATTAAATTGTAAATAGGTACATTGTACTGTCTGTGAATTATATCAATACAGCTATGATTTTAAAAATTAAAAAAAATTATATACTTTTCTTCTGTACATGAATGTTCATAGCTTTATTTATAATTATATACTTTTTAAAATAAAAATATTTTAAAAAATAAACCTTTCAATAGCGCTCCAGCCTATAGAGACTACTGGACTTCTCAGTCACTTCCACAAATGTTTTCCTATTTCTAGTGGCAAAGAAGAATTAATCTACCCTAAAGGAATTAGGTAGATTCCCAGTCTGCTCCTAAGAAGCAAAACACTTTCTTTGAACTTTTTGTTAGCCAAAATTCTTAGGCAAATTTAACATTTAGTTGCTCAATATACATGTGATTACTTCATATAAGAATGCTCTCCCCCAACTCTCAAGTAAAACGAACACACCAATGAGAGGTATCATGTTTTATTCTATAGCAGGAGTAAGGAATGTCCCACCTGAGGGCCCTAAAAGGCCTGCGATATCATTTAGTCTGGTCCTGCCAAAGTATTAGGGGTGAGTTAATTAAATATTTGACCAAATATAGCAGGCTAATTTTTAAGTTGATAATTCTGTAGACACGTGAATGATGTTATAAATATCTAAACGGCTCTCAGCAGAAAAAAGGTTCCCCACCCCTGCTCTACAGCCTCATGTATCCCTGGGTCCACTGCCAAGTACTCCAGTATGAGAGGAACAGGCTTACAAGAATTTCCAGCATCAAGTTTCTGTCTTATTGGCCCAGCCTCATCTCCTATAGTTCCTTTTCCTCCTATAGTCCAACTCTAGCATATTAACAGCATCTTCCCCTCCATCATTTACCAAACATGTTGCAGAGGCTTTTAAAATTTCTTCCCTGCTTACATTAGAAATCTTCAAAATACATCTACTTGTTCCCCATGTACAACTTGATGTTTTAGGTGAACCTCCTCATATTTAAGAAGTCTTCTCTGGGGATACCCCTACCCACACCCAAGAAGCTAAAAAAAAATCCTCTTTTGTGACACACTATACAATACTTCTGTTGTGCAAGACATTACCACGGTATTATAATTTCTTATAATATTAGTATCAACAGTTCTTACTAAACCAATGACTGCCAAACCTGGCTATTTATTAAAATCATATCAGAGATGCTTTTAAAACATATGGAGCCCTAGCCTGTGGTTGGGCTCCATTGGTTGGGCATCATCCCATGCACCAAAGGAATGCCAGTATAATTCACAGTCAAGGAGCATGCCCAGTTTGCAGGCTCAATGCCCTAATAAGGGGCATGCAGGAGGCAACCAATTGATATCTCGTTCTCATGCAAATGTTTCTCTCTCTTCCTCACCCTTCTTCTCTCTGTAAAAATAATTCAATTAAAAAAACATGGATAGCTACATCCCACCACCACCTATCCTACCTAATAATAGACAAATATGCAAATTGATCGCACCTTTGCTACACCCAAGCCACGCCCACCAGCCAAAGCCACGCCCACCAGCCAATCAGGGTGAGTGTGCAAATTACCCGACCAAGATGGCGGTTAATTTGCATACACTGAGGGAGGGAGGAGTGAAGACTGAAGACAACTTAGAAGGAAGAGGGAGGAAAAGCGGAAAGCAAGGTGGCTGCCAGAGGGAAAGCCCGGGCGGGGCGGGGCGGAGCGGAGCGGAGCGGGGCAGGGCAGGGCCAGGCAGAGCGCGGCAGGCGGCAGCGGCGCGTGTGTGCAGGCGCTGCGGCTGCAACGGTGGCAGCAGTAGCAGCGCACGCGGCCGCAGCGGCTGCTTGCAGGATTCTTCCTGCAAATGGGCTACTAGTTATACTATAATTGGCTTGGGATGGAATTCTGTCATAGGTATATTTTAAAATGCCTCAAGCAATCTTCATGTATAAACAGATTTAAAACCACCATACTAAACAATAATCCAAATTCATTTTTATACCCTCAATGTTTACCATGATACTGGAAACATGTAAGCACTCATTGCAGAAGAATTCAGATTTTTTTTTTTTAAGAATTTAGTGGAGAATACCAATTCTTTTTTTTTTAATATATTTTATTGATTTTTTACAGAGAGGAAGAGAGAGGGATAGAGAGTTAGAAACATCAATGAGAGAGAAACATCGATCAGCTGCCTCTTTCACACCCCCTACTGGGGATGTGCCCGCAACCAAGGTACATGCCCTTGACCGGAATCGAACATGGGACCCTTGAGTCCGAAGGCCGATGCTCTATCCACTGAGCCAAACCGGTTTTGGCAGGATTCAGATTTTTAATGTAATGAAAATTTAATCTGACTTCCCAGTTTTGCATATAAGCAGGCATAAATCTACCCAAACTAATTATATCTTTTATCTTTTCTTAGGAAAATCTTATTTCTTCCTGCAGTTATAGGCAATCCTGTATTTTCTATATAACCTTTAACTAAATTTTACTTGTTGTCATACTTTTTAATGTAAATGTATGAGTACTAAAGGTTAAAATGATTTTTTTTGTGTGTCATCTCTCAAGTTTCTGGGTTATTTTCCCACTTTACATTCTTTATTTAACTCTCATATAAGGAAATAATTGTTGCCAGTGTGCTGATATTTACTTAATGTAGGTGGTCAATTGTGGGAGCAGATATCCTTAAATTTCATTATTATAACTAGAGGCCCAGTGCACGGGACTCATGCACTGATGGGGGCATGGCCTGCAGGGATCGGCCAGCTGTGGGAGCACCGCTCTTCCCAGTCAGCCAAGCGGCTGTGGACCCACCCTCTGAGCAGCATCTCCTGCTGTGGGAGCGCACTGACCACCAGGGGGCAGCTTCTGCATTAAGTGTCTGCCCCCCGTGGTCAGTGTGTGTCATAGCAACTGGTCAAGGGGTCATTCTGGTCATTCCTGTTTGGTCATTGGGTTTTTATTATATAGGACTAGAGCCCAGTGCACGAATTCGTGCACGGGTGAGGTCCAGCAGGCCCACCCCGATCGGAGCCCAATCAGGACGGGGCCGGCCAATTGGGGGGGAGGGGGAGGAGGTATTACGGGAGATTGGCCAGAGGGCCCCACCCAATTGGTGGGTGAGGGGGCCATCGGGGGGCAGGGCCAGCTGGGTGGGGGGGCCACGAGTCAAAGGGGTCGGGGGCCAATTGGGGGCAGGGCTGGCCAGGGGAAGGGCCCACAGGCAGTTGGCCGGCCGGCTCCACCTCTAATCGGGGTGGGGGGTCAATCTGGGGTGGGGCTGGGCGGGGAAGAAGGGCTGAAGGAGGCTGGCCACCCAACTCCACCCCCTATTGAAGTAAGGGGGTGATCATGGGTGGGGTCACCTTGGGGGAGGAGCTCCGGGCTGATCGTGGTGGTGGGGGCCCATCTGGGTGGGGCCAGCCAACTGGAGGGTCTGCATGAGGTTGGCCGGCTGGCCCCGCCCCCTATTGGGGTAGCGGGGGCAATCGGGGTGGAGCTGGCCGTGGGGAGGGGCCATGAGAAACAGGTTAGCCAGACACGCTGCCCTTGATCGGGGTGGGAGAGGCTGATTGGGAGCAGAGCCAGCTAGGGGGAGAGGCTGCAGGAGGTTGGCCAGCTGGCCCCACCCCCAATCGGGCCAGTTCACTGGCCACAATGGGCGTGATAGCGACCAGTCATTCTGGTCATTACAGCATTCCTGTCGCTGGCTTTATATATATATATATATAGACTAGAGGCCCCATGCACAAAATTCATGCACTGGGGGTGGGGGAGGGTCCCTCTCGCAGTCCAGGACCCCTCGCTCCTTACCACCCGCCTGCTCACCATTCTTTATCTCTTGGCTCACTGCTCCTTAGCACTGCCACAGAGGCAGGAGAGGCTCCTGCCACCACTGCTGCACTAGCCATCTGTGAGCCTGGCTCCTGGCTGAGTGGCGCTCCCCCTGTGGGAGCGCAATGAACACTAGGGGACAGATCTTGTGTTGAGCATCTGCCCCTTGGTGGTCACTGCACATCATAGCGACCAGTAGTTCCACCGGTCCTTCCACAGTTCGGTTGATTTGCATATTAGGCTTTTATTATATAGGATTTGTGTGAGCTCTTTGCTGCAAATACATTTTTCCCAGTTTGACTTTTAAAATCTAGGCTCATTAGCAATTTCCCCTGTAGCCACATGGATTCCTTTAGATGCCCGTTTTCTTCCTCATTGGAATTCTATGTTATTTTTATTGTTATAATTTCTTTTTTTTTTGAGTCTCTTATTCTTGTTGAGTTATATTTTCTTCTAGTTTGCAGCCATGGGACCATAATGGCTTCACCTCTAACTTTATTTTTTTTTAATATGTTTTCATTTATTTGAGAGAGAGAGAAGAAGAAAGAGAGAAAGAGAGAAACATTGAGCCCACAATCGGGGCATGTGCCCTGACAGGGAACCTAACCAGCAACCTATTGGTATACAGGACAAACATCCAGGCCCAGGCCTCAGGCTTTTTACTCTTTGTTGTTAATGCTTATAGGAGCCAAAAGGTCCTTCACAGGTGGTTTATTTTGCTAATGAGCTCATAGTTTCTGAAAGAGGCTGAAGATTCTCATTCAGGGTTTTCACAGGACAGTAGCACCTCGTAGAACCCCTACTTCTAGGAGACTCGCCTTTCAACAGTAATAACAGAACAACTGACACTGAATGGCCACTTAAAACAGGCCCCAGCTCTCTTCTAAGTGCTTCACCTGGTGACCGGGTTTGATCCACAACCCCAGGAGGCCGGCACTATTATTTCCAGCTTTCAGATGAGAAAATAAAGGCCGGAGTGGTTAAGTGATTTGCCCAAGTGCAGGGTAGAGCTGGGAGGCACACAGAGTAGGAGCTGCTGGGGAACAGATGTGCACACAGATGACGCAGAGATTCCTGGTGTGAGTGACAACTGAAGCAGGACAGGACAGTGCCGGGAAGAGAGGGAAGGCAGCGCGTATTGCCCTGGAGACCCAGGGAGCACATGCTAGGACCCGGCTGAACTCCTGACCCTCAGGGGTTTCATATTGCAGAGCCATCTTGCCTGGGAATCTGGAATCTGGAATCCGAGTTCTCCCAGGGGCCCCCAGGACACAGAGCAGGCAATTTCCACACCTGTCTACATTGCTAGTTAAACACTGGGGTTCATAAGCCCAGTGAGGCCAGGAGACAGATAATCACAGTGACAACAGTGAGTGCTTAGTACCTGTCAAGCACCAGGCTGAGAGCCTTACGTGCATAATCTTATGCACACCCAGTAACATTCCATTGAGGCTGGTACTATTATCATACCCATTTTATAGATGAAGAAACCGAGGATCAGAGAGGTTACACAGGTCTAACTGGCAGAGTCTGTGTGACTCCAAAGTCACCACGTCCCTCTGCTACACCCAACCCTCGGGTAGGTGGCATTGCTAAGTCCAGCTTTTCTCTCCCTCTTGCTCTGGGACACCCGATGATCAGCGGGGCTGAGCAGAGGAGGAGAGACGGGGCTCCAAGGGACCCAACAGAGGACCTGGCCATTATTTCTCTAGAGCCCAGCGATAAAGAATCAATAAAGGAAAAGACTTGCCGTTTCCAGGCTGCTCTATTGTATCTTCTTCCCACTAATGGAAACTGGTATGCCATAGGCAATCAGAGCCTGTGGGCCAGGGGGAGGGCCAAGAGGTCGGCCATCCCCCGCCCCAACTCGCTGGCCTTGCCCTTGGTGCTGGTAGACCTCTATGTGTGGGGTGATGGTGGGCGGGGCCTTGGCCTAGAGCCGTCACATGCCCTGCCACACACCCTGGGTTCCCCCAGTTCCCCATTCACCATCAGAGATTGGAGCCTGATTTCCAGGGGGAGGGACAGAGAGATCCGAGAGGTCCGCCATTCCCACCTACTCGCCAGCCCACCCCTACTGAGGGTCGCCCTCTTTGTGTGGGGGGACTGGTGGGGCAGAGGCCTTGGCCTGGTTTGGCCTGCGTCCCCTACCACCCACCCCTGGCTCCCCATTTGCCATTGGGGGATGGGAGCTGCTGGTGAGGAAAGGGACAGAGAAGTGGAGTGGTCATTCTCGCCGCCACGCCCCAGCGGCCCAGGGCCCATAGATCGCTACTGCCGCCACACCCCAGCCACTCGGGGCCCACTGTTTGGTCCGAACGGTTATTATTAGTATAGATTATGTTGTAAAACCAGTATGTTACATACATTCAAAATTAAAATGTCTTACCCTTCCTTCTATTTCTGCCTTTGGCTTCTTTGTACTCTTTAGGCTTCGTCTTTTTTTCTTCTCCAGAGTCTCCATCACTCACAGTCAGTTTGTGCCTCAAAAGCCTATGTCTATATCTTGGTTTCTTAGATTCTTCAGAATCTGAATCTGATTCAGAATTGACTTGATTTTTTCCTTCTAAATTTGTGAAAATAAATCAGTAAAACCTTCAGCCTTTTTTCCTTTAAAATGTTTTGTAAAATTATTTTGTTTGCTGACAATGATCATGATTTAAGGAAAAGCTTAGAGTTGTATATTTACCTGGGTATCATTGGTGAGACCAGGCAATCTCATACATCAGACCTGATCTATTTCTATTATTAAATATTGATGAAATATTTGTAGATTTTTAAAGGTGAAAATTATCTTGTTTTAAAATCATCTGTTTATTACCAGTAACTGAGAAAACATGCACAATTATTATCATTTACTCAAAAGGAATAAAGGTAGTAAAGTTTTAAACATTTTAATAAACTTTAAATGCATGTATTAAGGAATGTCATGCATGGTCAGATAGTCTTCAAAGACTGAATTGGTCTAACAATTAAATTATGATATCGTATACATTAATTTGGGGAGCTCACCCTCATCTCCTGGATTTACTTCATTATGTTTTCCAGTTCTTTTTTTCCCTTCTTCTGGTTCATCATCTGAAGATCCATCCTCCTCAGAGGAAAGATTGGCTTTAATTTCTTCTAAAAGCATCTTCTTGGCAATTCTTGAAAGTAAAAAGACAATAAAAAACTATATTGGTGGTGAAGTGTAACAAATTAAAAACTAAGAATTACCTCCTTCAAAAGAGACAAATGTGTTAATATATTTTATATTATGAATAAAAAATCATCAAAACATTGTTTTAACCCAAGTTAACAACCAAAACTTTTGAAAATGCTCTTAGAACTTATATTTTCCCAATGCTATGTAATTCTGCAATATATTGAAAAGTCTGATGGACATTTCTACTATTTTAACCAATTTCAACTTCATACTTGATAACCTTCCAATCCTATACTTGCTCTGCTGTCATCAACCAGTAACTATCATATCAGACATGCCCACAATAGTGAATTTACTTATTCAGACAAATGGCATTCCAAGACAAAACTCGACATGAAATTATTTATTCCATAGCAAAACATATTCTTAAAAAATCAATCTGTAATAAATTACTTCATTATAAAACAGTGCCTCAAACTGAGGAATAATATTTTTGACGCTTTACTTCATAAATTGTTAACCAAATGAAAGCATACACTAAATATTAAGTATTGAAGCAATCAGAAAGCCCTAATAATACTCAAGCTAAGGCAGAGAAGGGACATCAGTGCTATTAATTACACACATGGTAAAAGAACACAAATTATCATAACTGAGTTTTCATCTTCCAAAAAAATAGACAGTGCTATAGCTGTACACATACCAAAATTTCTCAAGATACTCGAAGAACTTACTAGCCCAGCCAGCATAGCACAGTGGTTGGGCATTGACCTATGAACCAGGAGGTCACGGTTTGATTCCCAATCAGGGCACATGCCTGAGTTGTGGGCTCGATCTCCAGAGGGGTGTGTGCAGGAGGCAGCCTATCAATGATTCTCTCATCATTGATGTTTCTATCTATCTCTCCCTCTCCTTTCCTCTCTCCAAAATCAATAAAAACATTTAAAACATGCTAATGGAAACTCCAATGCTAAAAACATAAAAAAGTATTTCTTTAACACCACCTTGTGTTAAAATAAAATATATTCCTAATAAATTTCCATGGTTACACTAATCATGCAGCTTTTGTGCAAGATGAGCTGTTTTGCACTTAGTGTCCTTTCAAAATAAATTCATAAATCACAGTAGCAAAGGAATACCTGTAGAAAGGTTCAAAAGGAAGGGGGCATGATTCTGTTTTCCATGACATTTTATAGAATAAAGTTCTACTCTGCTATCCAATGCTCTAACTAATTCAAAAACTTGCAGCTGGAATTGCAGAACTTTTGTTATTTTTGGATTTCAAATTCTTTTTTATATTTCTTAACATGCACTACTTTTCAATCAACAATTCATTTAATGGTAGGAAATGCTAATGCATGTTAATATCTTAATGTTATATCAAAGGTAGAATTGCACCCAGGCCAGTTCTACTCATTAAGAGTGTCAGCCCACAAAATGAAGGGTCACAGGTTAAATTCCTGGTTAAGGGCAGGTATCTTGGTTGCAGGCTTGATCCCCGGCCCTGGTTGGAGGAGTGGGAGGGGGGGAGAGAAGAAATGTAGGAGGCAACCAGTCTATGTATCTCTCTCACATTGATGTTTTTCTCTGTGTTTCCCTCCCCCTCCCTTCCACTCTCTCTAAAAAAAATTAATGGAAAAAAGATCCTCGGGTGAGGATTAACAAAACCCAAAAAAGGGAGAATTACAATTTATATTAAAAGACATATATATAGCAAAGACACTTAAACAGAGTGAAGCAAAATAGGCAATTACTTACTCAAATGCTTATTATATGCCTTTTGGTACCCCCTTCCTTAATAGAGAAATCAAAAATATTAAGACAACACAGAGAATTACCATGTGCTAAAAGAAACCATATATGATGACTTTGCATTTCTAAGGTTTTCTGCCCTAATTTGCACTTTACTAGAGATTAGATCATTCCCGTTTAAATCATACAGGAGTTGAGTTATAAAATGTAGCTCTTAACCTTCTAGATCCATGGTTTGCTGACTTGGATTGCAAACAATAAACTTTAAAATGGGGAATAATATAGCATTGCCAACTTTTCATTTTGCCAAGAAAAAACATTTAAGCCCAAATATCATTTACGTTCATCATTTTATAAAATAAAACAGTATTGTCCAGCCAGTGTGGCTCAGTAATTTAGTGTGCACCCATGAACCAGGAGGTCATGGTTCTATTCCCAGTGAGGGCACATACCCAGTTTTGGACTTGATTCCCAGTAGGGGGCATGCAGGAGGAGGCCAATCAATGATTATCTCTCATCATTGATGTTTCTATCACTCACTCCCTCTCCCACTCTCTGAAAGCAATAAAAGCTTTTTTTTTTAAATGTTACAATTAATCAACAAAAGTCATGAATAAATACTTCCAAAAATGACCAAGAGTTCCTTTGGTCATTCATAAATAAATAAATAAATAAATAATAAATATTTCAACACACCCTACACAAATTAGGAACGAGTTTCAGAATAAAGGGTGGTTCGTTTAAATTTCATAAGCATCTCTCTGGGAAAATTCTAAAATCACCTTTAATAGCCACCATATTGTCCTTTCCCATAGACAAGGAAAATGTTCCTCAAGCCAATTTGGGTAAAACCAGTTTTGGGATAATAAACATGCATAAGCATGGGCTTGTGCAGTTTGAAGTATTAGATACAAAATTACAAATAAAAAAGCATGGTTCACTTGCAGTTACAAGATATTCTATCACTATTTAGGTGGTGCAATAATGGCCAAGAAAAATATAACTATTAATTTAGTTACCCTATAGGTTAGTTGAGTCACCTGATTTTAGTTTGTATTTACAAGCTTTAAAAAAGTCTTAAGTGCCATATAACCTATAAAGGCCTGGTTGTTAATTGTAAAAACCACATAATTTTTCTTCTTTCAAACTCTGGACTCCTAAGACTATGTCTAAATTGGAGATCAAAATATATAAACCTACCTAATTCATACTCCAGTACTCAACTATCGTCAACTAAGAAATGTGATATGCATGAGATAATAAGATAAAATTCTATATCAACTAATCCTACCTAATAATAGACAAATATGCAAATTGACCATACCTCCGACCCACACAAGCCACGCCCACCATCCAATCAGAGCGAGTATGCAAATTAACCCAACTAAGATGGTTACAGCCACAGAGAGCAAGGTTTTCTAGGTAACAGAGGAAGCCAAGCTTTCTGCCTGCCCTTGCCAGGCCTAAGCCTCCACTTAAGCTACAAAGTTTCCATTATAGAAGGTAAACAAATTCAAACAGAAATGGCGGCAGAATGGAGCTTGAGAGAGCAGGCCAGGGTTGCTCCCGGCAACAGGGGAAGCAAAGCTTTCCGCACACCCTGGCTGGGCCCACCCGCTTTAAGGCTACAAAGTTTCAATTATAACCCCAACAGAAATGGTGGCCGGCCACGGAGGGAGCCCCAGGCTTGGCTCCGCTCCAGGCTACAAAGTTTCAATTCTAGAAGGAAAATAAATTCCAGATACCAGGGCCTCCGCTTGGGTTGCGAGGGGGTGTGGCCGGCCTGCAAACTACCAAAGGCCCCTCGCTCAGGCCGCCCCACACCCCAAGGGAACCCCCCTGATCTGGAACACCCTTCAGGGCAAACCAGCTGGCCCCCACCCATGTACCAGGCCTCTAGCCTATCAAATTAAAAGAGTAATATGCAGATTAATCATCACTGCAACACACAATATAGCTGCCCCCATGTAGTCAAAGATCCTGCCCCCATGTGGACACAAGATGGCCACCACAAGATGGCCAGCAGGAGAGGGTAGTTGGGAGGCACCCGGCCTGCAAGGGAGGGCAGTTGAGAAGGACCAGGCCTGCAAGGGAGGACAGTTGAGAGGGACCAGGCCTGCAAGGGAGGGCAGTTGGAGGTGATCAACACTGCAGGAGAGGGCAGTTAGGGGTAACCAGGCCGGCAGAGGAGGGAAGTTGGGGGCAAACAGGCTGGCAGCAGAAGTGGTTAGGGGCAATCAGGAAGGCAGTCAGTCAAGCAGTTGGGAGCCAGCAGTCCTGGATTGTGAGAGGGGTCCCAGATTGGAGAGGGTACAGGCTGGGCTGAGGGACGACCCCCACTCGGTGCACGAAATTCGTGCACCGGGCCTCTAGTAAATTATATAATAAATCATAGGAAATGGAATTAAATCCACACACTGATGAATTATACAATTTATCAACAACCTTCAGTAAGACCATAATACACAGAACAATCACAGCCACTTTAAAAGCAGAAAACAATTACTAACTTCAGAGAATGGTCACCTTTCCTTAAATTGAAAGTTACACACAGAGTAATGGAAACTACTTAAGATTTACCTCACTAAGATGTTTTAGATTTGCCGTCTAACACCTTTTTCTTTTTTGCTGTCTAACACCTTTTGACCAAAAGAGAAACTCATGTATAGCCATATACATTAAGCAGTAAAAAGGATAACAAAGCTAAATCAATTTACATAAATTGACTCATGGCTAAAGTCCACTACGTCAAAGACCTTCTGTATCATAAACCTAGACTATCACATAACCTACACCTCAAAATTAAAAGTTAATTAGAAAGATGCAAGGGTAGATGCTGACATTCAACCTCAGCAAACATGTTGAAGTAAGATGTGTCCCATCTACAAAGCCTGCTGTGAGATGCTTTAAGGGAACCTCCACCACCTTAACTCTTGAGTCACAGGCCACAGAGACTTCAAGCACATTGTCACTTGAGAACCAGCTGAGGATGGCAAAGCATCACTTTGGAGGCCTTGACTATACCCATGCTGGTATGCATGTGACGGATGTATAGTAATTATCCATAATTGATTCAGTTTGCTCTAAAGCTTTCTTTCTTGAGGCTTTCCAGGACATTTCTGAAGAAATCACTCAGGCACGGAAATATCAATGCTCAATATTTTATCTTGGGGCAGGTGGAACATTCAAAGCAGTCATGACTCTATCAGAATCACTAGAGGCACAGGCTATGACACTCTTGTGACAGAAAACCTAGGCCAAGCTGGGAGTAATGGAACCAGTCCTCCATTTTCCTGAAAGGGAGGGAATGGAGAGGGGGGAAAGCAAAACAATGTGGGAGGGTAAAAACCCACAAACAATGAAGGGAACTGGTGGATGAGAAAATAAATATTAAAATTCCAAAACTAAGCACGCTAAGTCTTCTAAATCTCATAATGAATATCAAAATAATGCCTTATTATACCTTACACCTTCATCTACTAAAAGAAAGCAAAAATAAGGAATGACCCCAACAATGAAAAGACAAACAAGCAAATAGAAATAGAGAGAAAGCAAAGAAAGCCTTTTTAGTAATTCTGATCCTATCTACAAAGGGAATGAGTAATGTCTCTTATTTAAGCATTCAAATAGGAAAAGAAAGCAAACTGCCTCTTGCTGGTAGGTAGATTGACAATTCAAATTGTTGTTAATTAAAAAGGAATGATCAAGAGATGGGTCTCCAGGACCAGGGAGCTTTAGAGAAATGGCCATTAGAAAAGCAACACAAAATGCTAGACCTAGAAGGGGCCTGAGAGGCTAATTTTTGTCATTTTACAAGTAAAAAAACATGCTAAAAGAGGGGAAACTTGGCCAAAAAACAAAGTTAGTTTGTGGCAAAGCCAGGAGTAGCGCCTAATATCTTTAGTCCTAATTTTTTACGAATTTTACTATTCCAGTGCTATGTTATCTACTCATTCACTGCTTCTGTTCTAATGAGTGCTTTGACAAATACACTATAGTCACATTCTTAAAGATATCTGTATTTCACTGAATGATAATACATGTATTTAGAAATAAACTAATTCAAGCTTTTATTTTTAAAGATTTCTTTTAAAAGGTGTTCTAAACATCATTATTCAGGATGTTCCATATCTAAAATGCACTGAGAGGACATCTCAGATTTATGCTCCAAGCTACTGTTTTATCTTCTAAGAGGCTCTAAAAACAGGTTTAAAGAAAACTATTAAATAAAAAAATGCATTTTAGAAGTCCACAATACTGTGTATCCATACACAAAAAGTTACAATTTTTTATTGTTTTTTCATTTGTGCACAATATCCTCTCTAATAAAATGGTAATATGCAAATTAACCATCACTCCGCTACATAAGCCACGCCCACCAGCCAAGCCACGCCCACCAGCCAATCAGGGCGAGTATGCAAATTAACCCCAATCCAAGATGGCTACAGCCACAGAGAGCAAGGTTTCCCAGGTAACAGAGCAAGCCAAGCTTTCCCATAGCGGTTGCAGGCCTAAGCCTCCACTCAAGCTACAAAGTTTCAATTATAGAAGGTAAACAAATTCAAACAATTGGCAGCAGAATGGAGCTTGAGAGAGCAGGCCAGGGTTGCCAGCGGCAACAGGGGAAGCAAAGCTTTCCGCACACCCTGGCCGGGCTCACCCGCTTAAGGCTACAAAGTTTCAATTGTAGAAGGTGAATTAACTGTCCCAGAAATGGCTGCTGCCCCAGGCTACAAAGTTTCAACTGTAGAAGGAAAATAAATTCCAGATACCAGGGCCTCCGCTTGGGTTGCCAGGGGGCGTGGCCGGCCTGCAAACCACCACAGGCCCCTCGCTCAGGCCGCCCCACACCCCAAGGGAACCCCCACCCTTATCTGTGAAACCCTTCAGGGCAAACCAGCTGGCCCCCACCTGTGCACCAGGCCTCTATCTTATCTAATAAAAGAGTAATATACAGATTGATCATCACTGCAACACACAATATAGCTGCCCCCATGTGGTCAAAGATCCTGCCCCCATGTGGACACAAGATGGCCAGCAGGAGAGGGCAGTTGTGAGGGACCAGGCCTGCAAGGGAGGGCAGTTGTGAGGGACCAGGCCTGCAAAGGAGGGTAGTTGTGAGGGACCAGGCCTGCAGGGAAGGGCAGTTGAGAGCGACCAGGCTTGCAAGGGAGGGCAGTTGGAGGTGATCAACCCTGCAGGAGAGGGCAGTTAGGGGTGACCAGGCTGGCAGAGGAGGGAAGTTGGGGGCAAACAAGCTGGCAGGGGAGCAGTTAAGCATCAACCAGGCTGGGAGCAGAGTGGTTAGGGGGTGATCAGGCTGGCAGGCAGAAGTGGTTAGGGGCAATCAGGAAGGCAGGCAGGCAAGCAGTTGGGAGCCAGCAGTCCTGGATTGTGAGAGGGATGTCCGACTGCCCGTTTAGGCCCGATCCCACCGATCCCTCCAGGAGTCCCAGATTGGAGAGGGTACAGGCTGGGCTGAGGGACAACCCCCCGCCGTGCACGAATTTCATGCACCGGGCTTCTAGTAACAGAATAATTACTTAAAACAGAGAATTCTGAATAAGATTATAGGTTTAAATACATGTAATTCATAGTAATAAAACAAGTGTCTATGTAGTGCTAAAATATAATATATTTAAAAGGTTGATATGCAAAACTATTCAAATGACTACAACCAAAGAATGTTGGATAATTTTTGGATGATGAACAAATATCCTCCTAGCAGAGTTTGAGGCTTTGTTTTAATAAATGTTTTCAGCCCTGCCTCCGAAACCGCGGCATGAGCCACGGATCCAGCACATCGCAGCAAGCCTGGGACTGCACCCCTGCCCGCCAAACCCACAGCATTTCCCCAACCTTGCGGTCTTGCAGGCGAGCTTCTGACTGAGTTCCCTGCCCACTAAGACTGCAGCGTCGCCCCGGCCATGTTCCCACAGGCTAGTTTCTGGCTGAGTTCCCTGCCTCCAAGATCGTGGAGTCGGTTGCTGTACTACATGTCCCACAGGCAAGCCTCTGTCTGCATCTCCTACCTGCCAGGCCCACAGTGTGGACCCTGGCACAGCGCATCCTGCCGCCAACAAGCCTGGGACTGTGCCCCCTATCGACCAAGACAATGAAGTCAGCTCCGCCATGCACGTCCCACAGTTCAGCCCCATCTGCATTCCCTGCCCACCAAGCCCGTGGCGTGGGACCCAGATCCAGCGTGTTCCACCAGCAAACCTGGGACTATATTCCCTGTCAGCTAAAACAGCAGCACTGGCTCAACCCTATGCTTCCTGAAGGCAAACTTCTGACTGCTTTCCCTGCCCGAGAAGACCAAAGCATTGGGCCAGGCCCTGTGCATCCATCCAGCGAGCCTGGGACCGGTGTTAACAAGAATGGGGAGACAACGAAACAACCATCAAAGGAAAGAAAAGGGGTGATCGTCCCCCCACCAAAAAAAAAGAAGAAGAAGAAGAAGAAACTAAATGAAATGGAGGCGTGCAATATGTCAGAAAAAGAATTCAGCGTACTGGTCATGCAGTTCATAAACCAGATGGATGAGAAAACCAACAACTTATGTAAGAATCAGGAGGATATCAAAAATGATATAGCTACAATAAGAAACATGATGAAAGGTTTCAACAGTAGACTAGAAGAAGTGGAGGACCGAATTGGTGAATTAGAAAACAGGGCAGCGAAACACACACAATCTGAACAGCTATTGGAGAAAAAAACTAGAAAGCAGGAGGAGAATGGAGGAAAATGGCAGTGGAGGTGAGGGAGAGGGTGTGAGTGAGTGAGGGGGTGAAAGGAGAGTGTGTGGATGTGTGTGGTGCGCGTGTGAGTGAGTGAGGGACAGTGAAATCCGGCAGGAGCAGCAGGGGCTGGCAGATCATGCTCTCTTGGACAGGGAGAAACTACCACTGCTGCGGGCACTCCCTGGGCTGCGGGATTTGGGCACGGAGCCCACGCCGTCTTGAAGGGGAGAGCGGCCTATTCTAGGAACTCATCAGCAGCAGCACCCAGACAGGCCTTGGACGCTGCCTGCAACCCGGCAGCCACTCCAGCCAAAATCCTGCTGCCCCACCCGCAGACCCACAGACCCTGGGTGCACGCTCCTGCAGCAGTAAGTGCAACCTTCCCCTCCCCAATGGCTTAACTCCTGATACCACAGTCGCACTTCTCCAGCGCCATAGTCATGCTTCTCAAGCGCACAGGCTGCCTGAGCCTACCACTCCATGGGTCGCTAGTGGGTGCCACCGCGGGGCACACACTTACCCAAACAAGGGCCCACTGCCCGAACAGTAGAAATTCTGGATTCCCCCTTCCTGGATACCTCCCCGCAGCCACCTCGGTCACATGGATTCAGTGCCAGGGCTCCTCTGGGTGCCTGAGCGCATCGCTACTTGGCCCGCGCAAACCCAAACAAGGGCATAAGGCCCCCGGCGGTAGAAATACAGACTTTCCCCACTCCCGGTTGCCTTCCCAGAGACACCTCAGTCACGCGGCTTCAGCACAAGGGCCTATCTGAGTGCACCGCCGGGGCAATCGACCCCGGGGTACCCCTGGGAGTCACCACTGGGCTCACGCAAATTCAACCAAGGGCACAGCAGCAAAAACAGTTTTCCCACTTCACAGCTGCTGATATCTGGATGCCACAGTCATGCTTCTCAAGCGCACAGGCTCCCTGAGCCTACCACTCCACAGGCCGCTAGTGGGGGCCTCCGCGGTGCACACTCTGACCTAAACAAGGGCCCACTGCCCCGGCAGTTAGAAATTCTGGATTCCCCCTTCCTGGATACCGCCCTGCAGCCACCTCGGTCACGTGGATTCAGCGCCAGGGTTCCTCTGGGTGCCTGAGCGCACAGCGACTTGGTGCCCACAAACCCAACCAAGGGCATAAGGCCCCCGGCAGTAGAAATACGGACTCCCCAACTCCCGGCTGCCTACCCACAGATGCCTCAGTCACACGGCCTCAGTGCAAGGGCCTATCTGAATGCACCGCCCTGGCAATCAGCCCCGGGGTACCCTGGTGAGCCACCACTGGGAGTGCGCGAATTCAACCAAGGGCACAGCAGCAAAAACTGAGTTTTCCCAATTCACAGCTGCTGACCTCTGGACACCACAGCTGCGCTTTGCCAGTGCACAGGCATCCTGAGCCCAAGGCCGCAAAGGCAGCTCATGGGTGCCTCTGTGAGCCCCCGCTGGGCACGCTCTTATCCAAACAAGGGATCACTGATCCAGCAATAGAAATTATGAGTCCCCCCTTTCCAGATACCTGTCCACAGACTCCTTGATCTCACGGCTTCAACACGAGGGCCATGCTGAGTGCACTGGCCCGGCAAACAGCTCCCGGGTACCTCTGTGAGCTGCCAATGGGTATGCACAAACCCAACCAAGGGCACAAGGCCCTCAGTAATATAAATTTGGAATTGCCCCACTCCCGGTTGCCTACCCAGAGACACCTCAGTCACACAGCTACAGCGCAAGGGGCTCTAAGTGCACCACCCTGGCAAACAGCCCCGGGGTACCTCTATGAGCCACCACTGGGCGCAGGCAAATTCAACCAAGGGCTCAGCAGCAAAAACTGAGTCTACCCAAATCAAAGCTGCTGACCTCCAGATACCACAGACGTTCTTTTTCAGCGCGCAGGCCTCCTGAGACCACCGCCCCAAAGGCGGCTCTTGGGTGCCTCTGTGAGCCCTTGCAGAGCGCACTTGTATACAAACAAGGGTGCACAGCCCCAGTAATACTAATTCGGACTTTCCCCCGTTCTGGCTGCCTGCCCATAGACACCTCAGTCACGCAGCTTCAATGCAAGGGCCACGCTGAGTTTGCCACCCTGGCAAACGGCTTCCAGGTGCCTCAGTGAGCCACAGCTGGGCGCGCACAAATCCAAACAAGGGCACAAGGCCTCGGCAGCAAAAACTGAGTCTTCTCACCCCACAGCTGCCAACCTCAGGACACCATAGTCACGCCTTTCCAGAGCGCAGGCCCCCTGAGCACCACCACCCCGATAGACGGCTCCTGGATGCCCCTGGGATCCACCACTGGGCACATGCGATTTCATCCAAGGACACAGGGTAGCAAAAATTGGGACATCCCCCTCCCTGGCCGCTGACCTCTGGACACCGCAGTTGCGCCTTTCCAGCACACAGGCCTACTGAGCTTGCTGCCCCGATAAGCAGCTCCTGGGTGTCTCATTGAGCCCCAGCTCAGCATGCTCGTATCCAAACAAGGGCGCAAGGCCCCGGCAGTGGAAATTTGGACTTCCCCCTTCCCGGTTGCCTACCCACAGACATCAGACACCGCGTTGCATGGTTTCAGCACACAGGCCGCCTGAGGACACTGCCCCAGCAGGCAACTCCTGGGTGCCTCGGTGAGCTGCCACTAGGCGCACTTGTATCCAACCAAAGGCTCAAGGCCTCGCAGCACAAACTCGGACTTCCCACTCCTCAGCTGCTGACCTCTGGTCACTGCAATCGCACAGATCCAGTGTGGAAGCACCCTGAGCCCACTGCCCTGGCAAGCGGCCCCCAAGTGCTTCTGGGAACTGCCACAAGGCACAACCCTGGCCGCTGTCATCCAGTCCCTGTAGTAGTGCTGCTCTGGCACAAGGGCCTCCTGAGCCCACTACCCCAGCAGACGGCTCCTGGGCGCCTCTGTAAGCAGCCTTTGGGCATGGATATCCAACCAAGGGCGCACATCCCCTGAAGCAGAAACCCGGACTTTTCCCTCCACGGGGCTGGTGGCACACCACAATCACTCCAATCCAGTGTGTGGGCACCACAATATCACACCCCCAGCAGAAGGCGCCTGGGCTCCTCTGTGTGCTGCCACTGGGCATGTGTCTCTCCAACCAGGGGCGCACAGCTCCCTCAGTAGGATCCACGACATCCCTCTCCTGGCTGCCTACCTCTGGACACCTTGGTGAATTACTGAGGACTTGCCTCCCTGGACAAGGTCACATTATTTCAGCCACAGACCTTGAGATTCCCACATCCCCAGCCACAGGAACCTGAACACCCTCATGATTCAGAGAGGGAAATTACTTTGGCCAGAGTACCACTGCCTCAACCACAGACTAGGAGACACATGCCCCCCCACTGTCATGGGCTCAGTGCCCCTCGCAGTAAGTTGCAGAGTGACACTAACACAGCAGGAGTCAGATCACACTGGCCAACGTCACAGTACCTGAGCCTCAGACCCCGGGACTCCTTCCTTCTAAACTGTAAATTCTGGGAACCCACAGTGAGCACATCCCAGTGAGACATCAAACAACCTTTAGCATAAGAGCCGGAACCACAATCACATCCAAAACAGCGTGCACAACAACGCTGGGGGAGAGTCACATTGCCAACCCGAGAGGAGAATTCATCCACGAATAAGAAAACTAACATTCAAGATTCAACTACATTATGAGAACCCAAATGGCTCAAGTAGGGAGCTCCACTAGATCACCAAGCCCAGGAGACCTGAGAGATCGCACCTCTAGTACCACCCCCAAAAGAACCTGGGTAGTGAAGCAGTTGGATCTAATAAACAGAAATAATTAAAGTGTTACAGCAAAAAATGGGGAATTAAAAAAAAATCCCCACAAAAAAAGAAAATGACTCACCAGAAAGGGAATTAAATGAAATATAGGCAAGCAACATGTCAGAGAAAGAATTCAGAGTAATGGTTATAACGATGATCAAACAGCTGGATGACAAATACACACAATTCAATGACAATTATAAGGAGTTGAATGAGAATGTCACCACCATGAAAATGATCCAAGCCCTAACTGGTTTGGCTCAGTGGATAGAGCATCGGCCTGTGGACTAAAAGGTCCCAGGTTCGATTCCAGTCAAGGGCATGTACCTTGGTTGGGGGCACATCCCCACTAGGGGGCGTGCAGGAGGCAGCTAATTAATGTTTCTCTCTCATCAATGTTTCTAACTCTCTATCCCTCTCACTTCCTCCCTGTAAAAAAAATCAATAAATATATTTTTTTTTTAAAAAAGAAAGAAAATGAAACAAGAGGAAATGAAGAATGACATAGCTGCAATAAAGAACACAATGGAAGGCTTAAACAGTAGACTAGAAGAGGCTGAGGAACACATCAGCGAATTAGAAGACAAGGTAGGAAAAAACACACAAACACAGCAACAACTGGAAAGAAAACTTAAAAAGGAAGAGGAGAGCCTAAGGGAGCTTTAGGACAACACAAAACGAAACAAAATCCGCATAATAGGGGTGCAAGAAGGAGTGGAAACTGAGCAAGGAATAGAAAGCCTGTTTGAAGAAATAATGACAGAAAACTTTTCTGAAAATGGCAAGAAAAAACCACGCAAGTCTAAGTAGCACAAAGAATCCCAAACATGATGAACCCAAAAAGACCAACACCAAGACACATCATAATTAAATTGGCAAATATCAAGGAAAAAGTAAGAATCTTAAAGGCTGCCAGAGAGAGACAGAAAGTTACCTACAAGGGATCTCCCATTAGAATATCAACGGATTTATCAATAGAAACACAACAGGCCAGAAGGGAATAGAATGAAATATACAAAGTGATGCAAACCAAGGGACTGAATCCAAGAATACTATACCCAGCAGGACTAACATTCAAAATTGAAGGTGGAATCAGGAGCTTCACAGACAAAAAAGGACTAAGAGAGTTTATTACCACCAAGCCAGCAATGCAAGAAATGCTAAAGGGACTGCTGTAAAAAAAAGAAACAGAAAGGCAAGAAGGAACAAAAACATTAAGAATAAAAATGATGACAAACAAGTACATATCAATAATAACATTAAACGTAAATGGATTAAATGCTCCAATCAAAAGACATAGGATAGCTGAATGGATAGAAAAACATGACCCACATATATGCTGTCTGAAAGAGACACACCTCAGAACAAAGGATTCACAGAGATTGATAGCGAAGGGATGGATAAAAAAGTTTTGAGGCAAATGGAAATGAGAAAAAAGCTGGGATTGCAATACTTATATCTGACAAAATAGACCTCAAAGTAAAGGCCATAAAACAACTTCTGGAAGATATCAAAGGAGAGATCGATAGCAATACAGTCATAATACGGGTCTTTAGTACCCCACTAACACCACTGGACAAATCCTCTAAACAAAAAATCAGCAAAGGAACAGCAATCCTAAATGACTCACTAGATCATATGGACTTAATTGTCATCTTCAGAACATGTCACTCCAAAGCTACAGAATATATATTCTTCTCCAGTGCACATGGAACATTTTCAAACATAGACCACATATTAGGACACAGGCAAAGTCTCTTCAAATTCAACAAGATAGAAATCATAACAAGCTTCTTCTCAGGTCACAATGGCATAAAACTAGAAATCAACTACAATAAAAACAATGAAAAAAAATCAAACACTTGGAGGCTAAATAGCATGATTTTAAACAATGATTAGGTTACCAAAGAGATCAAACAAGAAATTAAAAGCATCCTGGAAACAAATGACAATGAAAACACAACAATCCAAAATCTGTGGGAAACAATGAAAGCAGTCCTGAGAGGGAAGTTCATAGCTCTACAGGCCTACCTCAAAAAACAAGAAAAAATGGTAATAAGTTATCTAACCTTGCAACTTAAATAACTAGAAAGAGAGCAATAAGAAAAGCCCACAGTAACCAGAAGGAAGGAGATAATAAAGGTCAGAGCAAAAATAAATAACATAGAGACCCCCCCAAAAAAAAACAAACACATAAGATCAATGAAACCAAGAGTTGGTTCCTTGAAAGTATAAACAAGATTGATGAACCTCGAGCCAGGCTCACCAAGAAAGAGAGAGGGCCCAAACAAAAAAAATCAGAAATGAAAGAGGTGATGTAACAACTGACCCCACAGATATACAAAGGATTATTAAAAAAAATACTATGAAGAACTCTACTCCAACAATCTGGACAACCTCAACAAAATGGACACATTCTTGAAAAATACAAGCTTCCAAAACTCAATCAGGAAGATTCAAAAAACCTGAATATACCAATAACTAATGATGAAATTGAAACAGTAATCAAAATGCTTCCAGCAAACAAAAGCCCTGGACCAGATGGATTCATAGGGGAGTTTTACCAAACATTCAAAGAAGAACTAAAACCAATCCTTCTCAGACTATTCCAAAAAATTCCAAGAGGAAGACACACTTCCAATCTCTTTCGATGAAGCCAGATTTACCCTAATCCCAAAACCAGATAAAAACACCACAAAGAAGATAAAAACACTCCAGCCATGAAGACAGAAGAGAAGCAGTCCAGAGATGGAAGACGCAGATGTGGCCTTCCCATACTAGCAGGTAGCAGCTGTGCGTCACTGCAGGTTGCCCAGGACCAAACCAAAGAGTCGGACCTGCATTACCACCATTTGTCCACCATCCAGAACTGTAATGTCAGTGCTGACATGTACACATAAGGAACTGTTGGACATTGAAATTGGATCTCAAAAGAACTGTTGGCCCAGAAAGAAACTCACTACAGACTGATTCATTTGCCTGTCAGCATAACCATTATTGCTTGTCTCATTTTCGGTTCTTATAAGTGTATTTCTAATAGCACATGATCTCATTCATCTAGGGGAAATAATGAACATAGACGGATGAACAAGAACAGACAAAGAAATAAGGAGGCATGGATCAGACTGTCGGGCCTCAGAGGGAGGGTAGGGGAGGGTGGGGGTAAAAGGGGAGAGATCAACCAAAGGACTTGTGTGCAAGCATATGAGCCTATCCAGCGGTTAAGGGCAACAGGGGTGTGGGGGCATGTGTGGGGAGGGGTGTGGGATGGGAATGGGGGGATGAGGACAAATATGTGATACCTTAATCAATAAAGAAATTTTACAAAATAAATAAATGAAATAAAAATAAAAAAACACCACAAAGAAAGAGAATTACAAGCCAATATCCCTGATGAATATAGATGCTAAAATCCTCAACAAAATTCTAGCCAAATCGATCCAGCATTACATTAGAAAGATCATACACCATGACCAAGTGGGATTTATTCCAGGAAAGCAAGGCTGGTGGTACAATATCCTCAAATCAATAAATGTGACACATCACATAAACAAAGTGAGAGACAAAATCACATAATCACATCAATTGATGCAAAAAAGGCATTTGACAAAATCCAACACCCTTTTCTGATAAAAACGCTCAGCAAAGTGGGAATAGAGGGATCATACCTCAACATAATAAAAGCCTTATATGACAAACCTACAGCCAACATCATACTCAACGGGCAAAAACTAAAACCATTTCCATGAAGAACAGAAACAAGACAGGGATGCCCGCTTTCACCACTCCTGTTCAACATAGTACTGGAAGTGCTAGCCACAGCAATCAGACAAGAAGAAACAAAGGGAATACAAATTGGAAAAGAAGTAAAATTGTCATTATTCGCAGATGACATGATACTGTACATAGAAAACCCTAAAGACTCCATCAAAAAATTATTAGACTAGCCCTAACCGGTTTGGCTCAGTGGATAGAGCGTCGGCCTGTGGACTCATGGGTCCCAGGTTCGATTCCGGTCAAGGGCATGTACCTTGGTTGCGGGCACATACCCAGTGGGGAGTGTGCAGGAGGCAGCTGATCGATGTTTCTCTCTCATTGATATTTCTAGCTCTCTATCCCTCTCTCTTCCTCTCTGTAAAAAATCAATAAAATACATTTTTAAAAAAAGAATTACTGCTATAGAAAATTCATTTAAAAAATTATTAGACTTAATAAATGAATTTGATAATGTAGCAGGAAACAAAATTAACACCAAGAAATCTATGGCATTTCTATACACCAACAGTGAACTTATAGAAAGAGAGACTAAGAAAACAATCCCATTTACCATGGCACCAAAAAAATTAATATACCTAGGAATAAACTTAACTAAGGAGGTAAAAGACCTCTGCTCAGAAAACTATACAGGACATTGATAAAAGAGATAGTGGAAGACATAAATAGATGGAAGAGCATACCTTGTTCATGGATTGGTAGAATCAACATCATTAAAATGTCCATATTACCCAAAGCAATCTATAGATTCAATGCACTCCCCATTAAACTACCAACGGCCTATTTCACAGACCTAGAACGAACTCTCCAAAAATTCATCTAGAATAAAAGACCTCGAATAGCTGCAGCAATCCTGAGAAAGAAAATCAACGTAGGTGGGATCTCAATACCAGATATCAAGCTGTATTACAAAGCCACTGTTCTCAAAACTGCCTGGTACTGGCACAAGAACAGACATATAGACCAATGGAATAGAATAGAGAACCCAGATATCGACCCAAACCACTATGCTCAATTAACCTTTTGCACTCGGATGTCGAGTGCAAATTACTCTTTGAATGTATCAGTAATTTGAAATATAAAAAATCCAAATAAATAAGTTTGTATGAAAAGAAACTCCAGTTTTTTATTCTAGTGCCGCACTTTGTAAAATCTGGGGTATTTAAAAAATTAAACCCTGAGTAGAATAAAGGAATCGAGAAAAAAGCAAGCGAGTGCAAAGGGTTAATATTTGACAAAGGAGACAAGAGCATACAATGTAGTCAAGACAGTCTCTTCAATAAATAGTGTTGGGAAAATTGGACAGATACATGCAAAAAAATAAAACTAGACCACCAACTTACACCATACACAAAAATAAACTCAAAATGGATAAAGGACTTAAATGTAAGATGAGGAACCATAAAAAACTTAGAGCAAACCACAGGAAGCGAAATATCAGACATTTACCGTAGCAGTATCTTTACCGATACAGCTGCTATGGCAATAGAAATTAAGTAGAAAATAAACAAATGGGACTACATCAAAATAAAAATCTTCTGCACAGCAAAAGAAACCATCAGCAAAACAACAAGAAAGCCCACTGCATGGGAGAACATATTTGCCCATATTATCTCTAATAAGGGTATAATCTCCAAAATTTACAGGGAACTCATACAACTTAACAAAAGGAATATAAACAATCCAATCAAAAAATGGGCAAAGGACCTAAATAGACACTTTCCAAAAGAGGACATACGGAAAGCCAAGAGACATATGAAAACATGTTCAAAGTCACTAATCACCCTTCCACCAATATTTACAGGGTAAAACAAGATTATTGTTAGAGTAATAAATTTGACAGTAAAATAGTAGTCAAGTTTTCAGGCAAATTTAAATTGGCTAGTTGAAACAAGTGAATATTCTAGAAAAATTAATTGTACCAGACAAAAAGGTGTTCCTAAAGAGTCAACTAAAATTTTTATTGGTACTTCATCTCATGATAAAAGTGTGCACCATATAATGAACCTAAAACAGTAATATTATAGTGCAAAAAATTAAAATTTAAAAGCCATCAAGAATACATTATAAAATTTTCAAAAGCCTCCTAACATTTAAATCAAAAAAGGAGGGGATAGTAGAGGAATATCATGTAAGGAAAAATATCCTGTAAGTAAATTACATCTAGAAAATTAATACTTTAGAAAATTAATTGTAAGGCTAAAAGCAAGACACCCATGAAAAACACACAAGGTGACAAAACAAGCCAGAGGAAAATCATTTGGGCAAAAATTGAAAAAGGATCCCCAGTCAAATTTATAGAAAATATTCCTTTATTAACCTTTGGTCGAGAATATGTTTGTATATTTTCAGAAAACAACTCCGAGACCATGTGGATTCCAGCAACAGAGAGGAATCGACAGGACTACTCCAGCCATGAAGACAGAAGAGAAACAGTCCAGAGACGGAAGACGCTGATGTGGCCTTCCCATACTAGCAGTTAGCAGCTGTGCATCACTGCAGATTGCCCAGGACCAAACCGGAGAGAGTCGGACCTGCATTACCACCATTTGTCCACAATCCAGAACTGAAATGTCAGTGCTGACATGTACACATAAGGAACTGTTGGACATTGAAATTGGGTCTCAAAAGAACTGTTGGCCCAGAAAGAAACTCACTACACACTGATTCATTTGCCTGTCACCATAACCATTATTGCTTGTCTCATTTTCGGTTCTTATAAGTGTATTTCTAATAGCACATGATCTCACCCATCTAGGGGAAATAATGAACAACATAGACTGATGAACAAGAACAGACCCAGAAACAAGGAGGCATGGATCAGACTGTCGGGCCTCAGGGGGAGGGTAGGGAAGGGTGGGGGTAAAGAGGGAGATCAACCAAAGGACTTGCGTGCAGGCATATGAGCCTAACCAGCGGTTAAGGACAACAGGGGTGTGGGGGCATGTGTGGGGAGGGGTGTGGGATGGGAATGGGGGGACGAGGACAAATATGTGATACCTTAATCAATAAAGAAATTTAAAAAATAAATAAAAAATAAATAAATAAAATAAAATATATTCTTATTTCTATTAAAAAAAAACAAAACAAAGTCACTAATCATCTGAGAAATGCAAATCAAAACAACAATGAGGTACCATATCACACCTGTCAGAACTATCATCAACAAATCATCAAACGACAAGTGCTGGCAAGGATGTGGAGAAAAGGGAACCCTCATGCACTGCTGGTGGGAATGCTGATTGGTGAGAATGAAGACTGGTGCAGCCACTGTGGAGAAAAGTATGGAATTTCCTCAAAAAACTAAAAATGGAACTCCAATTTGACCCAGTGATCCCACTTCTAGGAATATATCCCAAGAAATCAGAAATACGAATCAGAAAGGATATATGCACCCCTATGTTCATAGAGCACAATTTACAATAGCTAAGATTTGGAAACTGCCTAAGTGCCCATCAGCAGATGAGTGGATTAAAAAACTGTGGTACATCTACACATATTATGCTGTAAAAAAGAAGGAACTCTTACCATTTGCAACAGCATGAGAGCATTATGCTAAGTGAAATAAGCCAATCAGAGAAAGATAAATACCGCAAGATCTCACTTATTTGTGGAATATAGTGAACAACATAAACCGATTAACAAAAATAGATCCAGAGACAGAGAAGCATCGAAACTCTCAAACCTCAGAGGGAAGGCATAGGAATGGGGAGTGGGGTAAGAGATGAACCAAAGGACTTGTATGCATGCATATAATCATTACCAATGGATACAGTCACCAGGGGTTGAGGGCATGTGCTGGGGGATGGGTGTGGCCAGAAAGAGGTCAATAGAGGGGAAAAACAATATTGTAATAGCTATGTATGGGCCAGTGGGGGTATTTAAAATATTAGGAGGACCACTCTGTAAAGTATATGATTGTCTAACCACTATGTTGTGCACCTGAAACTAATACAGAATAATACTGAATGTGAACTATAATGGAAAAATAAGATGGAAAATTATATGTTTTTCATCATAAAAAAAAGAAGTGATCAGCCTACAATATATCTAACTTCAGGAGGAGAAAGAGAGGAGGGCATCAGGGATTCTGCTAACTCCGGGCTTAGCAATAAATATCTTTTGGTCCTAAAAAAAAAAAAAATTTTTCCAGGAATAAAAATAAAAATTTCATAAAATTACTATGGATTTCCTCATCTTAAAAATCTGTATTAATATTTTTTTAAACTCTGTGATTCAAACTTAGTATCTTGATATGAACATTTTTATAAAAATGACTAAGATGCCCTGGTTGGGTGGTTCCCCTGGTTGGAGCATCATCACAAAAAAGGTTGCAGGTTCAACTCCTGGTAAGGGCACATACCTAGGTTGTGGGTTTGATCCACAGTCGGAGCGGGTCGGGAGGCAATCCATCAAAAACTAGCATTGATGTCTTTATCTTGCTCTCCCTTCCCTCAGACCATCCTCCAATCCCTCCCTCCCTCCAAATTTTAAAAATAAAAATAAATAAGTAAAAATAAAAACATACTCTTACATGAGGATCATTTTTAATTTTTTTATAAAAATTTAAAGAGCCCTGGCTGCACATACTGGGGTTGTGGGCTCTATCCCATGTAGGGGGCATGTAGGAGGCAGCCAATCAATGTGTCTCTATCATCAATGTTTGTCTCTCTCTCCTTCTCCCTTCTTCTCCCTCTAAAAAACAAAAAGTACCTAAATAATTATATCTCTTCCCTTCAAAGCCACTCCCTTCAGACAAAGAAAATATTAATATACTCTGGTCTCTACTAGCCCTGCGTTATAACCAATATAGTTGTCCAAATAAGCGGAGCCATGCCACACCTTCTGATGTCACCACACATACAGAGATCTTGGTGGCTGGCACTGCAAGCATCCCAAGCCAAATGACAGGAGTCCTCCGGCCACTAGGCCTAGTGCACAACCCCCAACCTCAGAGATCACAGAAGTTAATTCCACCATGATCTTTGTTTTCATCAGAAACTTCGAGATTTCCCTCTCAACACATCTCACCTCAGCCCAATATGATCTCTAGGCTATTCTGAACGCATATCCTTGCCAATGACCCCTCCTTCTAGTCTTCCCTGATCTTGCAGGGTTTGAGGCATAATTGGCATTTTCAAACAATCACTCCAGCTGCTGTCTTGAGAATGAAATTGCCATTTCATAATCAACAAATTTCCCCATGTCCCCAACCTCTTCTTGAGCCGTCCCTTCTACCTCATGGCTTTACCTGAAACGAGCCTGCCCCTAGGTGCTGCTTCTCTCCCTGTGGACTCTCATGTAACAAGGTTGCTTATTCTCTCACATCTCAGGGTAAAGAGGTAGGATCAACGTTCTCTTTACTCCCCAAAGCCGTGTCTTAACCATTACTCACCAACCCTCTTGAAAAATTCCATCTCTTTGAGACACATACAGCATTCAGCTATAGTCCCATCTCTCCTTCCTTGACCTTGTAATTTATAAATTTCCTTTTGATAATCCCCTCCTCCAAACATTCACTGAAGATGTCAGCACCTAGTTCACAATCTTCCTCTCCATCCTCAGAAACTTCAAAGTCCACATGGACTCCATGATTGTCAAATCTTGATTTCTAGCCCAGAATTTGCTCTTGAGATCTGGATGCATAAAGTAATCCACAAAGTCACTTGTTCATTCATGCATCAAATATATATTGAGTGCCTACTATGTGCCTGATACCTCAGATCGAGCTAAGAAAAGGCTGACAAGATTCCTGCCCTAATGGAGCTACAAATGGGTTACTTACTGGTATAGCAGGCATCTATCTCTACACATTCAGTCAATTCTATATCCTTCATACTTTTATCACAATACTCGAGGCCTGGTGCATGAATTTGTGCATGGGTGGGATCTGGCCGGCCCACCCTGGTCAGGGCCAATCAGGCCAGGCCGGCCACAGGGAGGGGCCATGGGCAGTTGGTCAGCCGGCCCCACCCCATGGTCGAACTCCCAGTTGAACTCCTGGTCAAGGGGACAATTTGCAAATTAGCCTTTTATTATATAGGATTAGTGGTTTCTTAATGCATCTCCATGTCTTTACAACCCCTCCTAATCAATTTTCCACTTAGGAGCCAGATTGAGCTTCCTAAATGCAATCTCGACCATCTCACTCCTCTGCTTAAAATCCTTCAAGAGCTTCCAAATGCTTAAGCATGGCACACAAGTATCTTCTCACCTGTACACTGTACACACACAGAGCTACTTCAAATGTGCCATACACACCCAGGGTGTTGTGCTTTTAGAAATGTTATCACTGCTTAGAATATTTTTACCCTGTCTTTTTTTGATTGCCTACTCCTACTCATCTTAATGACCATGTGAGGCATCATATTCAATGTGGTGCCTTCTTTGACCCTAAATTTTCTACCCAGGAACTAATTGCATCATATTCAAATCACCTGTGCATTTGTCTTTGTCCATCCTAGACCAAGTATCTTCAGGACAAAGATTTTTTATATGGTTATAAATCTCTGCATCTTTAGCATATAATAGATGCTCTCAATAAATGAATAAGTAAAGCTAAAAAAAAAAAAAAAAAAAAAAAAAAAAAAAAAAAAAAAAAACAGAGCCCTGGCTGGTGTGGCTCAGTTGGTTGGGTATCATCTCATGTATCACAGGGTGTTGGCTTGTAGACTAAAGGGTCCTGCACTTGATTCAAGTCAAGGGCATGTATCTGGGTTGCAGGCTTCGTGCCTGGCCCTGGTCAAAGCACATGCGGGAGGCAACTAATAGATGTATCTCTCTCATATTGATGTTTATCTCTGTGTCTACCCCTCCCTTTCAATCTCTCCAAAAATCAATGGAAAAATATCCTCGGGTGAGGATTAACAAATAAATAAATAAATAAATAATCCAACCACACTGAAAGAGAAATTATGAGAAAAACTATAGAGTATTACTATACCCAATTGAGCATTTTTCAATTATAAAGTAAATATATGTATGTGTGTAGCAGGGGAGAATATCCATATAAAAATCTCAGCTTTTAATCAAACTCCAGGTTAAAAAAAAGAATGCTTATTTAGAAAAATACCTAGCCATATGATTTTTCTCCTAAAAGCTCAGTTTTAAATATGCTTCACACCGTGTAAAAATACAAATTAAGAATATTCCAAAAATAACTATTTTTACAGGAGGAATGGATTCTTCAATGATCGTTTTAGTATGCAACCTCTAAAGACAAAGTTTGGTTTAATGATCCACAACACTAACAATGTTGAACATGAACACAATACCATCTTATCGCTGGGACTAATTTACAGTAAAATATAGAACATTCTTAAAATTTTTTTGGTCAAAATATTTCTATTAAAATTTAAAACATTAAGGAATCATAATGCATTTTCAATGCCAGGCTAACTGTAGAACTGTAACAATAAAAAAAATTATGTGAATAAATGTCTTTTCAATGAAAGAACCAATTTAAAACACAATTAAAAGGGATTCAGAAGACAACATTAAAATAATTGTACATTTGCCGGCCCAGTGTGACTCAGTGGATGAACGTCAACCTATGAAGCAGGAGGTCAAGTTCAATTCCTCGTCAGAACACATGCGTGGGTTGTAGGCTCGATCCCCAGTAGGGGACGTGTAGGAGGCAGCCAATCAATGATTTTCATCATTGATGTTTCTAGCTCTCTCCCAATCCCTTCTTCTCTGAAATCAATAAAAATTTAAAAATAAAAACGAATATTGTAGCCGAAACCGGTTTGGCTCAGTGGATAGAGCGTCAGCCTGCGGACTGAAAGGTCCCAGGTTCGATTCCGGTCAAGGGCATGTACCTTGGTTGCAGGCACATCCCCAGTAGGGGGTGTGCAAGAGGCAACTGATCGATGTTTCTCTCTCATCTATGTTTCTAACTCTCTATCCCTCTCTCTTCCTCTCTGTAAAAAAATCAATAAAATATATATTTTTTTTAAAAAGAAAGAAAAAGAAATGGCTACACGTGTCAGTGCTGACACGTGAAAAAAACACAAGAAAAAACCGAATATGGTACATTCAAATAACTGACTGTAACATTACATGTATAAGTTAAATTATCTGACAAACTGGTATTATTATTCTCCCTTTCAAAAAGTACATAAAGCTTAAATATAAAGTAGAATTCTCAGTTACAGAAAATTCAAAAGATAAAGGTAGTCTACTACTTACATTTTTTTAAAGGCTCTACCAAAAAAGTAATGAGCCCTGACCAGTTTGGCTCAGTGGATATAACGTCAGCCTGCGGACTCAAGGGTCCCAGGTTCGGTTCTGGTCAGGGGCATGTACCTTGGTTGCGGGCACAACCCCAGTAGGGAGTGTGCAGGGGGCAGCTGATTAATGTTTCTCTCTCATCGATGTTTCTAACTCTCTATCCCTCTCCATTCCTCTCTGTAAAAAAATCAATAAAATATATTTAAATATATATATATACATATATATAAAGTAATGAAAATTAAACTGCCAATCTATAATATTTTTTCGTTTATTAAATATATGCAATTATACAGAAATAATTTACAAGTTACAGCTATCAAATCTGAATGATGCCATCTAAGTGTAGGCTAAATAGAAACTTATTTATTCATACCCACTAACATATTCAGGGTACGGCTAAGTCTTTTATATTGACCTCAAAAGCTATCACTGCTTTAAAATAGAGAAGAAAAGTAAGAGTGAAATCTGTTGTAAAACTTTCACACAAATATATAAGTACATAAGTCATATATAAGTATATGTTATATAAAATAAATGTTTTGGGAATTATAAAGTATTTACTTCCTCAATTTCAGAAATATTAAAATATCTTTGGCTATAAACTAGCCTGCATTATCTCAATTCTAGCAAATTCTTTCAAGTGTCATAAAAAGATGCATTATAATTAAAATCAAAAGCTTGAACAAAGAAAAAGTTTTACAGCCTGGCCAGCAGGGCTCAATGGTTGAGCATCAACCTACGAATCAGTAGATTACAGTTTGATTCCAGGTCAGGGCACTTGCCCGCGTTGTGGGCTCAATCCCCAATGCGGGGCATGCAAAAGGCAGCTGATCAATGACTCTCTCTTATCATTGATGTTTCTATCTCTCTCTCCCTTTACCTTCCTCTCTGAAATCAATTTAAAAGAATTTTTTTAAAGAAAAAGTTTTATAGAAATTTATTGCATTCAATTAGTTAAGCATTTGCCTTAATACACTACTTAATTCTCCATAACATCAACGCTGAAAATGTATTACAATACTGCTAAAAAGCAATCATAAAATATATACATAATTTATATAATTATACAACTGTGCACAAATTTACACACAAGTACAACATGCTATCTACCAAAATACATCCTGATTCCAAAATGTAAAATTGGTAAAAATAAATTCTAAGACTTAATCATGATCTACAAATTTCTAAAAGCTGCTTAATTCTTATTCAAATATGCTCAACCACACCACCTAAACTAAAATAGTTCAAAAAGGTATTTGTATCACCATCATTAGATAATCCATGAGTAATAGATACCTCTTTGATATATGAGACAAGTTATTAATGGTATATATCAGTGATTTTCAACCTTTTCATCTCATTGCACATATCTGATTACTAAATTTCTGCCTGGCCTGCATGGCTCAGTGGTTGAGCATCAACCTATGAAACAGGAGGTCACCGTTCAATTCCTGGTCAGGGCACATGTCCAGGTTGCAAGATCAATCCCCAGTGTGGGACATGCCAACCAATGATTCTTTCTCATCATTGATGTTTATATCTCTCCCTCTGATGGAGGCAGCCAACCAATGATTCTTTCTCATCATTGATGTTTATATCTCTCCCTCTCCCTTCCTTCCTCTCTGAAATCAATAAAAATATTTTTAAGAAACTTATTATAATTACTAAATTTCTACAACACCAAAAAGTAGCCCTAACCGGTTTGGCTCAGTGGATAGAGCGTCAGTCTGTGGACTGAAGGGTCCCAGGTTCGATTCCGGTCAAGGGCATGTACCTTGGTTGCAGGCACATCCCCGGTGGGGGGTGTGCAGGCGGCAGCTGATCGATGTTTCTCTCTCATCGATGTTTCTAACTCTCTATCCCTCTCCCTTCCTCTCTGTAAAAAAATCATTAAAATATATATTTTTTAAAAAGTATGTTATATTTTTTGCATATCTGACAAAAAATAGGTATGATTCTGATTCATTTACACTGGAAGGCTATTGTTGTGTTGGCTGGTGTCATTTTTTTTTATTTGACAATCAAAGGGAAAAGAGATCAATACTCCTGACTTAGTCAGGTATTGCATGTTTTAAAAATTCTTGCAGCACACCAACATGCCACAGCACACAGTTGAAAAATTGCTGGGTATGTGTATATTAAATTGAGTATAATGAAAAACATGCTCAAGACAAAATTGAATTCTTCTCAAAATACTCAAAAGGGTTGTATTTTTTAACTACAAGCATAATATGGAATTATATACACCTTCAATAAAATACTTGCCAGTTACAGACAGATGTAATAAAGTACTTAAAAGATGAAAATGATGTTTATATTTTGACAAGCTCTAACACAAATAAAAAATTATCATACCTTAATGATACTCTCAATTGGTGGTTAGATATGAAATTAAGGTTCATCACTCAAATTAAAATTATAATATAGTATGTTTTAAACATCCTTAGTCTTTCAATAATATTTGAGGCCTCATGTTTTGTAGGAAAACAAATAGCATAAATAAGTGAAAAGGAATTAAAGAATTTTAAAATAATACATTTTAAATGCTTTCATAATCTCTCTGTGATCATGTACTACATAAATCCCTAATGAATAAAATATATGTCCTTACCATCCCATTCTGGACCCCACACCTATCCCATAAAATAATTGGATATATAATAAAAAATAGCCCTAGCTGGTTTGGCTCAGTGGATAAGAGTGTCTGCCTGTGGACCAAAGGGTCCCAGGTTCGATTCCAGTCAAGGGCACATATCTTGGTTGCAGGTTCCTCCCCGGCCCGGGCCCTGGTCAGGGCATGAGTAGGAGGCAACCAATTGATGTGTTTCTCTCACATTGATGTTTCTGTCTTTTCCTCTCTCTTCTACTCTCCCTAAAAATCATTGGAAAAATATCCTTGGTTGAGGATTAACAAAAAAATAATAAGTAGCAAAGCAGCATCTGTCTTTGTATACATGATTAAACGCTATTCAAAGTGCAAAATAAAACTGTTGATTTACCTTAATAAAAATGTTTTCCTGCTAATTAGGAGAATGCTGATCTTTGAAACAGAAAAACGTATCATCATCAGCAAGATATAAAACAGAGCTAGAATAACAGCTATCCTTAGAAAATTATGACACAAAAAATACATATATATTTTCATGTTTTCTTAACATTAGAGCTTACTAATAGGAATAAATGGATGGTTAATATAGTGTTCTTTAATAAAACCCATCAAGTCTATCAGATTTTAGGGACTTAGAATTAATCAGAGAAAACTTCATCCAACACTTTCATTTTAGAGATCAGAAAATTTTGGCAAAGAGTAGTTAAGTCACTTGATCAAGATTACAGAGACAGTTGTTATAAAAATTAGAAGTCAGATATTCTTATTCCTATTACTTCAAAATTCCATCCACTTCACCACACTAGGCTGAAGATTATGAATGTGGGGTATACTGTAGAGCAGGGAAAGGTTTAAAAGCCATGAAAAACATTATGGTTATATTCTTTAATATTTGTTTTTATTCTCCATTGCTGGAATATGAACGTGCCTTTATAAGTTTCTCTTCTCCCAGCCATCCCTTAGTTAATAATATCTGTACAGGCTATACTGTTCACATTTACACTTATTGTTTAAGTCTTATTAAAATTATCATACTGTCTATTTCTATTTTATTTGAAAAATAATTAAAATCTGTATCAGTCTGGACACTCTGTAAATTAATACTAATTTTGAAAGCAATTTCTTAATCTTAAATACCTGAGTAATGTCCCCTTTTTTTTACTTTGAACAGATTTTAATAAATAGGACTACCATAATGGATAGCAATTAAAAACAATACTCAGCCCTGACCAGTGTGGCTCAGTGGTGCGCAGGCAAAGGGTCAAGAGTTCGATTCCAGATCAAGGGCAGGTACCTGGGTTGCAGGTTGGATCCCAGGCTCCTCCCTCGTAAGGGCGTGCACAGAAGGCAACAAATCAATGAGTCTCTTTCACATTGATGTTTCTCTCTCTCTCTATTTCTCTCTCTCTCTCTCTCTCTCTCTCTCTCTCTCTCTCTCTCTCTCTCTCCCCCTCTCCCTCACCCTCTCTCCCTCCCTTCTACTCTTTTTAAAAATCAATGGAAAAAATACCCTCACTTGAGGATTTTTTAAAAATCAAACATTAAGGAGTTGTCACCAGTTTGATATAATTCACTTTCATCAATAAAATAATCTTAAAAATTAAAATATTCTCAAAAATTAGCAGTTTACATAAAAATATAAAATTGACAGTGCTACACATATTTATAACATACCCTATGCTAGGTGTGTCAATATTTACATTTACTTTCTCTTAAAGTTTCTAAGTTTTAGCCTATTTTCTGGCCGTTCTTTCAAACTTGAGGAAAGACTGTGAGCAGAGTCTTTCTAATGCACTCCGGGTTTTTACAACCAGCTTGAGGTTCCATTGTTGCTGTTTGTGCCCACTCATAGGGTGTGTTATAATCTTTTTAATGTCCTTACAGATAGAACCATACCTATTCTCAGGATCATTGTCATCATCATCATCATCCACTGTGACAGGCACTGATTTAGATAAGTCTTCATCTCCTTGAAGGAAAAAAAAGCATACTTAAAATTAGTTTTAAGTTATCTACATAAGTAAAACCATGTAAAATAAAACAGAAAGCCTAAAACTTTAATAACAACTAGGTGGTTCTAAACTGTACTGTGGGGTCCAAAACATGATTTAAAAGAATTTATAAGAAAAGCACATGGATAATTTTAAAAGTGCCAGTAGTAAAATGATAAATAAGTTGGATCTTATATATTTCAAAGTTCCTTTCCAGAGCACAAGGGTTTTACTGCTCATCCTTCAGGTAGCAAATCTTTTATCATTTACCATCACATTAGCATAAGTTTCTTACTAAATAAGCTTCATAGTGATCCATTTTAAGTTTAAAGCTAAGAGATGCCTAATTAATTTTTTTCTGTATTACTAAAGAATTGCTATCAATATTTTGGTGGTACCAAATAATTTCAAATATACTTGAATTTGTATAATATTAATGAGTAGAATTATACAGATACATTCAAGTACAGTATAACTTACGTCCTCATAAAAAGCTACTCTTCTTTCCTTTGATTAAAACTCTAAAGACATTAACATTTGGCATTGCATTATATGTAAACTGGGCCTCAAAAACAAACTTAGCCCTAGCTGGTTTGGCTCAGTGGATAGAACGTCAGCCTGCGGACTGAAAGGCCCCAGGTTCGATTCTGGTCAAGGGCACATGCCTGGGTTGAGGGCTCAATGCCCAGTAGGGGGCATGCAGGAGGCAGCCGATCAATTATGTTTCTATCTCTTTCTCCCTCTCCCTTCCACTCTGAAATAAATAAAAATATATTTTTTTTAAAAAAGAAACTTAAATATTAAACTCTCATTAATACTATATATGCTGATGTAATTGGGAAGATGTATGCTGATGTTTATTATTTCTTTTGAAATGCATCCAAAATTTTAAGAGCATTACACTGAGTGAAAGAAAGCCAATCTCAAAAGGTTACATACTTCATGATTCATTCTCAAAATAACAAACATAAAAATCAGGTTAATAAGTTGGTAGGAGTTAATAGGGAGGGGATAAAGAAGGAAGCTATGCATAAGGTGTAGCACAAGGAAAACTTGTGGTAACGGGACAGTTCAATACCTTGGTTGTGATTTACAAAGCTACACATGATACAATCTCATAGAACTATATTTATACATACATGCATATATACATACATACATACACAAAAGAATAAATACATGTAAAACTGGTGAATCTGAGTAAATATTTCATTTCCTGGTTTTGACATTGTACTACAGTTATGCAAGATGTTACCGGTAGGATATCCAAAATTTCCCTGTACATTTTTTTGGTTGCAAATTCCTGTGAATTTATAATTATTTCAAAATAAACAGTTAAAAGGGCAAACAAAAGTTAGTTACATTGATGGATAGAAGAATATATAGATATCTTGAAAAACAGTACTCTTTACATATGCAAATACAGTACAATAGTAACAAAAGAAACTTTTCTTATTAAATTTTTTTCATAATAAAATATTTGAAAAAAATTTTGGAGAGAAAAAAATCCATAAAGAATGCAGACAGCTACATGTTCAGGACAGAAATACAGAAAGGAAAAATTAAATACAGAAAAGCAAAAATAAATCTCAAAATATCCTAGCAAACTCAGAATACCTCATTCAAGCAGACCAATCCTATAAAATGAAGAGCTAATATGCAAATGGTTGTCATGCCCTCATGCCATCACACCATAATGGCTCAGACACTCAACACTGGGGAGAGAGGTATGGGGAACAGCCAGGCACAAATGAGCTCGTGAGAGAGGAATGGGGACCAGCCAGGCACAAGTGAACTCACGACAGAGGAATGGGGACCAGCCAGGCTGCGGCCTGGGAGAGGGACAAGCCACCTGCCCTGCGGTTCCAGGCCCCAACAGCTGTGCCTGCACCTACGGCCAGGGAGAGGGAAAAGCCACCAGCCCCGTGGTCCTGGGCGCCTGCGGCCAGCCAGAGGAGGGAATCCTGGGTCCCAGGTGCACAGCGAGGCAGAGGCGGTTAGGGGCAATCAGGACAGCAGGGGAGCAGTTGGGGGTGATCAAGTCAGTAGAGGAGCAGTTAGGGGAAATCAGGCAGGCAGGCAGAGGTGGTTAGGGGTGATCAGACAGGCAGGCAGGCAAGCAGTTAGGAGCCAGCAGTCCGGGATTGCGAGAGGCAGTCGGATATCCCCCGAGGGGTACTGGATTGGAGAGGGTGCAGGCCAGGCTGAGGTACCCCCCCCTCCCATGCACAAATTTCATGCACCAGGCCTCTTAGTCTTCAAATGAAATATCACTAGTAATATTACTATCATTCTTCTTTACTATAAATTTGACCCATTCTTTAAACTATTGTTTAAATGCTATCTGTTTACCTCCAACAGTTAGATTAAGTAGCTCACTTGCTTTTATCACACAGCCCCATTTTACTTTTATATCTTTTTTCTATTATTTTTTAATGATTTATCTATATCCATCTTGCTCATTAGACTGCAATCTCCTAGCACCGTGCTCTTAATCTTGGTTGCTTACACCATTCCCAAGCCCCAATTTCTTTTTTCTTTTTATAATGAATCTTTATTTCTATAAAAAGAATCTGAGTTTCTAAAAGGCAGTACAGATATGCTGGGAGATAATACATGCTATTCATATCCTCAGTATGAAATATATGGTATATCTGTATACAGATTCTTGCCTTCATAAATGAAAACAGTAATCAGTAACACTGATTTACAGCAAATTAAATTGTATAAAGTACAGTTCAGTTTACAAAGAAATCATTCTACTCCCCTCTACAAGCCCCAATTTCTAACAAAATGTTGTACCATGTAATAGGATAACCAACTTTGCTGAATAAATTAGAATCCTCTAAATCCATGAAAGCAGGTGAGGCTTTTTAAGAGCTCATAAAAATTGTCACCTAAATTAACTTGGACATAGTAGGGAAACAAATAAATATAGCTTGCTTATGTATGCATGCAAGCAAATTCTTAAAGAATGCCACTTTTTTATCATTGGCTTATATCCAAACTTATCTTGAAAAACAGCACTTTTTACATAGTTTTGGTATTAAATACCCTTCAGATTCTTTTCTGTTTAAGTATTTCTTTGACCAAGTCCATTTTTTAGGTGTGTTAACTCCCTAGCAAATTTACCTTCTTTTTTTCATCTAAAGTAATCAGTTCCAAGAAATATACAGGGTAAACAAAATCTGAACAAAACTTATGACACCAAATAGTTGAGAGACTAGCATCTGCTGAAGTTCTGAATTCTTAAGGCTTCTCTGGATATACATATAAGAAAGGATTCACCTCCCCATCAGGACACTGGTCCTTCAGAATAAAGTTACGTAAGTCCAAACAGAACACAATGATCTAGACTAGGGCTGGGTTAAGAAATTATTGGGCAATGCCCCCTCTGAGTATTTGCCATATGTTGCCACCTCTTCTTAAGATCTGATGAATACATATTGCATATTACACTAGGTATTAACAGTTCCAAACATGGAAGATATATCATAGGTGTCCTCATATGTGTCATATCTAATTAGATTTGGGGAAATGAAAATCAATATTTGAAATCAAACATGTTGATTTCACTAGGGAAGCGGTTTAACCATGAAAACCAGTTTTCCAAAGTTTAAGATTAGTTCAATAGCCTAGAATTTGCTAATGAGAATACTCCATGTAACTACAATTTATTCTTCTTATACTCTAATCATTAATAAGAGTTTCCTTAAGTAACCTGATAACAAAAACATTGATTTGACAAAGTAACTATGATATTGTATTTTGTTTCCAATTTTGATTGAATTTATTAAGGTGACAGTTAATAAAATTATATAGGTTTCAGGGGTACAATTCTACAATACATAGTCTGTATATTGTATTGTATGCTCACCACCCAAAGTGAAGTCTCCTGCCATCACCATGTATCCCCCTTTTATCCTCTTCTACCTGCCCCCGATCCCCCTTTCCCTTTGATAATCACCATACTGTTGCCTGTGTCTACAAGTTTTTTGTTTGTTTGTTTTGCTTAATCCCTTCACCTTTTCACCCAGCCCCCTAAACCCCTTCTCTCTAACAGCTCTCAGTCTGTTTTCTGTATCTATGAATCTGTTTCTACTTTTTTTGTTAGTTTATTTTATTTATTAGATTCCAAATATATGAGAAATCATATGGTACTTGTCTTCTCTGACTGGCTTATTTCACTTTGCCAAATACTCTCTAGGTCAATCCATGCTGTCACAAAGAGTAAGATTTCCTTCTTTTTTACAGCTGAGAGCATTCCATTTTGTAAATGTACTACAGATTTTTTTATCTACTCTCTACTGATGGGTACTTGGGCTGCTTCCAAATCTTGGCTATTGTAAATAATATTTCATTCTGAAGGTGTGTTTTGAATGCAAATCCACAATCTCTTATACATAATTCTGAAATCCAAAAAGCTCTCAAAACACAAAAACTACTATAGTAGTGCCAAAGTTCATTTGGCAGCAAAACCTAATTTGAACTGTTTATTCTTCTAAGTATTAGTGTTCTTATGCTTTGCTGCAGAAATACTAATGTGTTTGATAATGTGTTACCTCAGGCCCTAATGGAGCTATTATACAGCGTGTCCCTAAGAAATGTATACACACTTTTAACAGCTGATAGCTCAATTTTGAAAATGAAATATATTTTAATAAACACTGCATTTATAATTATTCAAAGTGTGTATACATTTTTGCGACACCCTATATATGGCAATTACCCTATATTACCTTTCTGAAACACAAACAGTTGAAAATTCTGAAACACATTAGGCCAAAAGAATTTCAAAAAGTGTGGACCTGTAGTTACAATAGCCATACAGGCAGAGTTCCATCTAAGCATGTAATACAGCAGAGTATACCGTGAGTATACCGTGCATGTCACACTTGGTTTTCAAATCAACTCATTAAATAAGCACTCCATAAAAGGAATTTAAAGTTTTATTATAAAACAAGAAGATTCAAGTGAATTCCACTAAAATCCAAATGGGATAAATGGAAAATCCTAGCATAAAGAATAAAGGAAACTTTAGACATTGAGCCTATGTTGGGAACACAGTTTTAAGTATCATCTACTTTATGAAATTTTTAAGATTGGAGGGGATAGGGGGGCTAAGGTGCAAAAGAGTAAAGGGGGCTTAAATGGTGATGGAAAAAAAAGAAAACAAAAAAACTAAAATAATAAAAATTATTTTTATAAGTATTATTGCGGGGAGGTGAAGTATCATTGACTAGTTGACCCAAACCCTAATAGTCCTAGTGCACTATCTCATCAGGTTAGAGAAATCCATCTACTTTTTGGATTTCTTTCTTCCTTTAGCTTCTTAGTATTAAAGACAGAAACATCTGTTCATGTGATTAGAAAATAACTGATGAGCATATGCAAAGAGTTTCAATGAAGTAAATTTAATTTTTTCAGAAAATTTCATGGGACACAAAGTTACTCTGGCTAATTAAAAAAGTCCTATGCACGATAAGACAGTTACCAATCATATTAATAAATACCTCCTGAACTACTGGTGCCAGTCTGATTTTCCTTAATAAACTACTGCTAATTACTTCAGAGAAAAATCATTAAGCACTGATAAAAAAAATTTTGTTATTTGCCAAAAAAACTTATTATACCTGATACATAACACAATGTTTAAAATACCTTCCAATGATGACATAAAAATAAATGGAGAAAGGCTTTCTAGTAAATCTGTAAAGAATTTTTAAATTATATTTTCCTGAACAGTAACTTTGCATTTGATTGGCTTCAGGAAAAGTTAAATAACGTAGTTATTCAAGAGGGAATAAGTACAAATTACACATTTTTAAATTTATCTTTGCATACCTGAAGATTGACAAAATCCAGTATGTGAAGGCAGGACTAAATTTTCGGTCACAGGCATAATTTTCTGCTCATCACTGCTGCCCTCGCCTACAGAATTCTGAGCATCATCTCCTATATCAGAAGAAGATGAGGAAATAATTTCAGCTTGCTTCCTTTTAGTGCTTGTTCTGAGAGAGTTTCTCATTTTCTCCTTGACATTGCTTGTCTTCTTTTTAGTGGAAGTTCTTTGCTTCTTCAACTTTTTATTATCTTCAGAACTTTCCTCAGCATCTGAAGATGATGAGCCACTTCGTACTTCCTTGGGATTTCTCTTTGAATTTAAATTTCGTCTTTCCCTCAATTCTATTCTTTTCAATCTCTTATCAGAAGAATCATGACCTTCTTTCATGGAATATTTCTCAGTATCAGATGATGAAAAATCTTGTCTCTTCCTTGAACTCTTTTCAGACAAATTGCACCTTTTCTTTTCTCTTCTGAATCCTGCATTCCTACTCCTTTTTTCTTCTGAAGAACCACAACTATCTCTTTTCCCTATTAACTTATCAGCACTAACAGATAGTTCATCCTTCTTTTTAGAAGTTTTACCTTTTATTTTTTTACTTTTCCTTTCCCCATCAGTTGTGTCGTTCTTATTTTGTTTAATGCCTTCAGGAAAATGACAAATTTCTTCTCCCTCAGGTAATATCTCAGTGCCATCAGATGATGATTCATACTGTTGTTCCATCTTAATTACTTTTTTCTTCAAGTCTGTAGTTTTCTTTTCTTTTTCTTCAGTCCCCTTTTTGCTCACCTTTTTATCATCTTCAGAAGAGTCATCACTGTGCTCTTTCTTTGAGAACTTCTGAGCAATATCAGATAAGCTACCCTGTACTTTCTTACAGGTTTTAGTTTTCAGAAGCTTACACTTTGCTTTAGTTTCAGCAACCTTTTTGTCCTCTGGAGAACTACAACTCTCCTCTTTCCCAGAAGAAGGCTTATCAGAGGAAACACCTGGCTTCTTCTTCTTAGAGAGTCTACCTCTTAATTCCAAGATAGTTTTGTCATTATCAATTGTGCCTTCTGCTGAAGACAAAATCTCTCTCTCTTGATTCCTTTCAGCATCATCAGATGATCCTTCTTGTGCAGCCTTCAAACTTTGCTGCCCTTGATTATTCATTTCTTTTTTACTGTGTTTTTCATCTTCCGAAGAATCATAATCTTTTTTATTTGGAACTCTGTTTTTGGATGTTCTAGCAGCCCCGATTTTACTCATGCTCTTTATCTCTTTTTCTAATTCTGAGTCATAATTGGAAGATTCAGACTGGTTTTCTCGTTTCTTTTTAGAAATTATAGACCTTTTAGCAGATTTGCCTTTTTTAATATCAAAATCTGAGCCAGAAGTAGAACTTTTTCGTTTTCTTTTTCCTTTATCATCTTTCCCTATTTGAGACTTTAAATCATACAAAGTCTTCTCATGATTTATATGAGTGTCATTAATGTCAGTATCTGAAGAAGAACTGTGATTCACTCTGGATACCTCTTTGAGGATTGCTAGCATTTCATCAGAATCTGAATTTTGATCCATAATCTCTGGCTGCCTAAATTTAGGCAATTTATTACTTTTAGGATTATCTATAACACTGTCAGAAGAATTCTCCTTATCTTTTTTTCTCATTGGACCTGACAGTTTTTGTTTATTCTTAACTGTTTCATTAATTTCTTCATCTGAATTAGAAATCGCAGGGTTGGTTTCTGGCTGTCGCCTCAAGGGTGTAGTCTTTACACGTGGGGATCTTCGAAGATCAGATTCTTCTGAAGGTAATAAAACTTCACATTCAAGCAAAAGTGCATCATCATTTTTTTCCTGTCCGAGTCCACAGTTCTCTGGCTTCGTGCTCAGACCAGAACTTTTATAGCCATCTTTATCTTGTAGAACCTCCTGACAATCAGCACCTTTAATTGGGGAATTAGAAAGGGAAACAGGGGTAAGTTTAACATATAATTCTTTTGTTACTTTAGCTGTAGTTTTTGATTTAATACCACCTCTGTTGTCTTTTGAAGTAATATTTAATTTTACAGAAGAACTCTCTACTTCTTGCTCAGTGCCACTGTTGCCATCTCCCTGCTGATCAGCTGAACTCTGAACTTCCATAGCAGTCTCAAGATTTTCAAAGATGTCTTCTGGAACTGAGGAAGGAACAGATACAATATCCATGTCTAAGTCTTCAGAAGTGTTAGCAGGTTCATACTGAGGTTCTTCTTTTTTATCAGATTTCTCATGTTCACCACTGGTACTTTTATTTGCTCTTTGTTCCGTTACTGGAATACTCTGATCCATGTGCTCACTGTCTACTTGCTTTCTTGACAGTTTGGCTTCTGATTTTGAAACATCCTTCCTTTCCAAAGCACAGGATTTTTCTCCTTTTCGTACTTTTATTTCACACTTAGCATCTATAACTTTATGCTCTTTGGTATTTTTCTCTTTGTTTACAGCATCCAAACCTCGAATCTCTGAATTCAAATCTTCTTCTAATGCAAGATGAGCTTTCCTGATATCAGCCAACACAGATTTAAAAGCCTTAAGCTGACGTAACTTTGTAGCAGAATCAATTTCTGAATTATCTGTTGCCTGCTTCAAAAACTTAACATAACTAGAGTTCATATTGGCTGTGGTCTCAATCAATTTTTTTGCCTTCTTAATCATCTCTTTGGGCACAATTAGTGCTGAATAAGAATAGGTTACAGAACCAGAACATGAATCACCTAATTTCTTTTCTTGTCCATTACAATTTGAACTATTTTTCTTTGGAGAAAATCTGGATGTATGGTCACATACTTTATTATTCTTTTCATTGTCAACTTTTATCTTCTTCTTATTTTGTTGCAACAATTGTTCTAAATTTTCAAATACGCTGTTACATGCAGTAACCAAGTCCAACAAAGGTTCCGGGTGACAAATGTAGCAATACCATTGGTTGTTTTCATCCATTATGGTAGACAGCTCTTTTCGGCCAAGGTTACGCAGAATGCATTTCTTACAGAAGGCATTATGGCAAAAATCACAACAAATCAGGTTTCCACCTTCTGCACACCATCTGAAATTATTTAAAAATTAAAATATTACTCCCAAATGAAACCCATTTTACATTATTAAAACAATTTAAGCCCGGCTGGTGTGATTCAGTGGTTGAGTGACGACCTGTGAACCAGAAAGGAGGTCACCATTCGATTCCCGGAGAGGGCACATGCCCAGGTTGCAGGCTTAATCCCCGATTGGGGACATGCGGGAGGCAGCCGTTCAATGATTATCTCTCAGCATTGAAGTTTCTGTCTCTCTCCCCTTCTCCCTCCCAATCTGAAATCAATAAAAATATATTTTAAAAATAAAAATAAATAAAACCATTTAAATTTTCCTGACAGTAATTTTAGTAGTAAAGCAATTGTTTATTAGAAACTAAAAACAGCCATAAACCTAAGGCTTTCTGGAATAGAACAATCGTCCATTAAACACATCAACAAAAATAATACAAAAAATGGATCTAATAACAGATTATGTAAGAATTCCCTCTTCCAAAAGAGTAAACAACACCAAATTTTAGTTAATCTTGATATAGTACCTACCTACATTGTTCATCCATTCCATCTGAGTCACGGCTAATATCATCACTCATGTAATATTTAAAGCAATTCTATTAACAAAAAAAGAGAGAAAAATTTATTCAAAATTGGTAACATCCATAAAGGAAAAAAAACTTTATTTTTAAGTCATTAGTAAGTAAAGGGAATATGTGTATGTTTATTTTAGACAATCAAAGAAAAAAACACACTAAACTACTCAACACTAGTACTTTCCAGACATACTACTACTTTCCAGACACAGGAATATCTCAAGAAAATAATTCCTTCAAATGGATTCCCATGTCATCAAGCACACTATCCATTCTATAAATGTTTATAAAATATTTTACTAAAGCAAATTTCTGATCTCTTATGACTAGCTACTTAAGATCTATATAAAATTTATTAGATATCAAGGCTAAGCAGGGAGCTTTCTTCCTGCTGGATAAGTTTGCTCTATTCCATAAAGGTACCAGCACAGACCACTGAGAAAAGGCTGCTATTTCTCTTAGCTATAAAATGGGTGGTAACACCCCCCGCCCCAGTTGCTTATGGCATTTGTTCCTTTATTCCTTAACATTTGGCAATGCGGGGAAGTTGGTTGAAATGGTATGTGGAGCCCTACTCCGGAGCTCAGGTAATCGAAGAAAAGCACAATTACGGCCAAAGGAATTTATAATGTGTAAAGTTGGCTTCAGTGGGCCTGCCTGTCATAAAAGTGCCTTGCTTCCTCCTCTTAACTGGAATAGTAGTGCAATAGATGATCTGATTTCATTCTCCCTTAGTTGACTTATTTAAAGAAGAATGTCCTGTTAAAGCACCAACAATAACAATGAAACACTGCAACAGAGATATGTGCCTGAGTCTTTCTTCAGAGTCTTCCCTCCACCCTGGCAATACTCTGGATAAAAGAGGCAAATTATATAAATACTACAGGACCGGTGCACGAAATTCGTGCACAGGTAGGGTCCCTAGGCCTGGCTGGCGATCAGGGCCTACCTGTGGGGCGACTGGCAGGGCAATCGGGTGGGGTGGCCCACTGGCACCTGCCTTGGCCAGACTAGCATCACCCACTCGCCGCCCCCGCCACCACTGTCGGTTGCCTCCCTCTGCGGGGAGACCAGGAAGGCAATCAAGGGGGCTCCCACTGGCACCCGCCTTAGTTGGCCTGGGGCCTGCGTGTTAGGGGCAGCTCCTGCATTGAGCATCTTCGCCCTGGTGGTCAGTACGTATCATAGCAACCAGTCATTCCACTGTTCAGTCAATTTGCTTATTAGGCTTTTATTATATAAGATAACAGACATACAGTGTGGACAAAGAGAAAAAAAATGTACTAGAAGTTAAGAGACACTTTGGTTGTTTCCATGCCTTGGTCACCATGAATAATGCTAAAGCAGCAATGAACATAGGGGTCCATAAATCTTTGTGAAAAAAGGTAAAATTTTTCCTGTAGATTCCCAGAGGAAGAGTTGCTGAGTCATATGGTAACTAAATTCTTAACTTTGAGGAACCTCCATACTGTTTTCCGTAGTGGCTGTACCAATTTACATTCCCACCAGCAGTGAATGAGATTTCCTTTTTGTCCATAGTTTCTCCAAAACTTATTATTAGTCATTTTTATAATAGCCATTCTAACACATGTGAGGTGGTATCTCATTAAAGTTGCGGTTTGCCATTCTGATTTGCAATTTGATTTGTAGAATTAATAGAATGGATAAAAAAGATGTCGTGCATGGCTGGCATGGCTCAGTAGTTGAATATCGACCTATGAATGAGGAGGTCACAGTTGAATTCCTGGTCTGGGCACATGCCCAGGTTGCGGGCTTAATCCCAAGTGTGGGACATGCAAGAGGCAGCCAATCAATGATTCTCTCTCATCACTGAATGTTTCTCTCTCTCTCTCCCTCTCGCTTACTCTCTGAAATCAATAAAAATATATCTTTAAAAAAAGATGCATAGGCAAACACCTGTACTTGCTTCCTCCCACAACCACATCAAAATTACAACTAAAATACACAACCATCATCCAGAACCGCAGGAAAGCTGGCTGAATGAAAGTCCTACAACTAAAGGAGTAAATAAGAAAGCACACTGAGACGGGTAGGAAGTGCAGAGGCGTGGAACAGGCTGATCCAGCACCCACGGACTACATCAAACTAAAAAGTTTTTGCACAACACAGGAAACCATCAAAACACTAAAAAGAATGGAAACTAAGGAGAAAATAAACAAATGGGACTACATAAAAATAAAAAGCTTCTGCACAGCAAAAAAAATCATGAACAAAAGAGTCCACTGCATAGGAGAACGTATTTGCTAATGTTACATCTGATAATGGTTTTATCTCCAAACTTGATAGCGAACTCATACAATTTAACAAAAGGGAGATAAACAATCCAATCAAAAAATGGGAAAAGGACCTAAATAGACATTTCTCAAAAGTGGACATACAGAAGGCCAAGAGGCATATGAAAAAATGCTTAAAGTCACGAATCATCTGAGAGATGAAAATCAAAACAACAATGAGGTACTGCCTCACTCCTGTCAGAATGGCTATCATCAACAAATGACAAGTGCTGGCGAGGATGTAGAGAAAAAGGAACCCTCATAAACTGCTGGTGGGATTGCTGACTGGTGCAGCCATTGTGAAAAACAGTATGGAATTTCTTCAAAAAAATTAAAATTGGAACTCCCATTTGATCCAGTAAACCCACTTCTAGGAATATATCTCAAGAAATCAGAAACACCAATCAGAAAGGATATATGCACCTCTATATTCATAGCAGCATAGTTTACAATAGCTAAGATTTGGAAACAGCCTAAGTGCCCCTCAGCAGATGAGTAGATTATAAAACTGTTGCACATTACACAATGGAATACTACACTGCTGTAAAAAAGAAAGAAGCCTTACCATTTGCAATAGAATGGATGAACCTGGAGAGCATTATGCTAAGAGAAATAAGCCAGTCAGAGGAAGTTAAGTATCACATGATCTCACTCATTTGTGGAATATAATGAACACCATAAACTGATGAACAAAAATAGATCCAGAGACATAGAAACATCGAACAGACAGTCAAACCTCAGAGGGAAGACAGGGAACGGGGAAGGGAGGGTAAGAGATCAACCAAAGGACTTGTATGCATGCACATAAGCATAACCCATGGACATAGACAATAGGGCGGGTGAAGGCCTGTGCTGGGGGGCGAGGGCAGGGGCAGGCTTGGAGAAGTCAATGGGGAAAAAGAAGACATATATCATACTTTCAACAATAAAGAATTTAAGATAAAAAAGACAATCCACTGAATGGAAGTACATATTTGCCAATGATACATCTGATAAGGGGTAAATTTTCAAAATTTATAAAGAACTCAACTCAACACCACAAAACAAATAGTCCCATTTTAAAAATGGGCAAAAGCCCTAAATAAACACTTCTCTAAAGAGGACATACAGATTGTCAATAGACAGATGAAAAGATGGGCAATGTCAGTACTCATTAGAGAAATAGAAAGTAAAACCACAATGAGATATCACCTCACACCTGTCAGAATGGCTATCCTATATAATAAAAGCATAATAAGCAAATCAACTGAACGGCTGAACAGTGGAACGACCATCCGGGACCATGTTATGACACCCACTGGCAGCAGACCAGCCAAGGCAGGTGCGATGCCATTGGTCGGGGGCACGGCCATCACGACATGATCGCCCCGCAGAGGGAGGCCCAGGCTACCGAAAGGCAAGCTGCAGTGGGTGGGTGGGGCCTCCCTCTGTGAGAGAAGCCCAGGTCCTGGGTGCCGGCGGCTGGAGGGAAGCCCGAGTCCCAGGTGCCTACCAGTGGCCAGAGGGAAGCCTGGGTCCCGGGTGCCGGAGGGAAGCTGCACCGGCAGCTGAGGGAAGGAAGGCCTATTCTTGCACGAATTTCGTGCATCAGGCCTCTAGTCGTCAATAAACCAACAAACAACAAGTGTTGGCGAGGATGTGGAGAAAAGAGAACCCTTGTGCACTGTTGGTAGGAATGTAGACTGGTGCAGCCACTGTGGAAAACAGTATGGTTTCCTCAAAAAATTATAAATGGAACTGTCTTAAGACCCAGCGATTCCACTTCTGGAAATATATCTAAAGAAACCAAAACACTAATTTGAAAGAATGTTCACTGCAGCATTATTTACCAATAGCCAAAATTTGGAAGCAGCTCAAGTGTCCATCAGCAGGGAAAAAAGCTGTGGTACATTTACATAATGGAATATCACTCAGCTGTAAAACAGAAAGAAATCTTACCTTTTGCAACAGCATGGATGGACCTAGAGGGTATTATGCTAAGTGAAATAAGCCAGTCAGAGAAAGACAAATATCATCTGATCTCACTTATATGTGGAATCTAATGAATAAAATAAACAAACAAAATGGAAACAGACTCATAAATACAGAGAACAGACAGCTGTCAGAAGGTAGGGGAGAGGAGGAGGGCTGTGTGAAATAAGTGAAGAGATTAAGCAAAAAACAAACCTCATAGACATAGACAACCAACCATACGGTGATCACCAGAGGGAAAGAGGGGTGGGGGGGCAAGTAGAAGAGGGGAAAGGGGGGGATAAATGATGATGGCAGGAAACTTCACTTTGGATGGTGAACACACAATACAATTTACAGATGATATATATATAAAAGCCTAATATGCAAATTGTCCCCATGGGAGTTCAACTGGGAGACCGATCGCTCACTATGACGTGCGCTGACAACCAGGGGTTGGCGCAGAACGAAGGAAGGCCCCAGCCAGCAGCTGGCAGCCGGGGAAGGGACGCCCCGGCTGGTAGCAGAAAGGAAGGCCCCGGCTGGCAGCCAGAGGCCCTGATAGGCACTGATCACAGGCCAGGCCTAGGGACCCTACCCATGCACAAATTTCATGCACCGGGCATCTAGTATATTATAAAATTGTATACTTGAAACCTAGGTAATTTTATTAAGCAATATAACCCATATAAATTCAATAAAAAAGAAAATGTTTATAATGTAATAGATATAAACTTGCATATTCATTCTGATCTCAACTATATAAAAGTGTGCATTTTTTTTAATTTAAAAACTAATGTTTATCCATGAAAGAAGATTTTAAAACATGCGTGTGCATATAAATACACTCTTCAGATTTTGTAACACACCACACTCTCCCTTACTTACCAGCCTTTGAACACCATTTTGCCTCTGCCTGGAATAAGCTGAACCAATCCCACTTCACCAGGCTATTTCCTATTTATATTTCATATTCTATTTTATATTGTCTTCATTATAAAGCCCCCCCTACCCAACTCCAAATTACACAGGCTTCCTGTGTGTTTCCAATATCTCCCATATCATGGCACTAATTGGGCAGCCTTCCCTACTACAATATTAGCCCTCTTGTTCAGCACTGTGAACCAAAGTTCTAACGCTGTGCACCAAGTCTGACACATGGTATGCATTCAATTATTTGTGGAATGAATTATCAACAGATCATTACATACCTTACAAATAAGTACTTGGAGGGAAGGATGTCTATAAATGGAATCTTTTTGAAAATGATTGACCTGTTGTCCACAAGCTGTGCAGCTCACAATCCCATGAAGCCCATCTTCTAGGAGAAATGAGTGGCTATTATTAACACATATACTCACATACAAAAAGATATTTACATTGGTCATAATTTTGCAACTTTCGTATTGGAAATTAAATATATCATAATCCTTGGGAAAATGACATTTGGACACAAGTAAAAAGGTTAATAATTTTATTAACTTAATAAAAATATGACAATCTTAGCAAATCTCAGATATACAAATTCTAACTTGTTTCCCTTTACAAATGCAAACCCTATTTCTCACAACAACTCAATATAACAAGACTCCATAAAAGAAGTTCTAAAAATAGGGGTGAAGAACTCTTTTTCATTTTGCTATTAATTTTCAATTAAATTCAGATCTTGAAGAATGAAGAACCAAGTGATATATATATAGTACAGATTCTTTTTCAACCCTATACCTAATGTTAGGTATGCAATATAGGTTTTATTCTCAAAATGGAACTGTCTACACAGTTATTTTCAATAGTATATGAAAACCTGATAATATTATATTACCAATTTGTTCCCAAGATTTACTTCAATATTATCCACAATTCCCATTAAGCTGCCTTATTTTTGTGTTTATTCCACTGTCTACTTCATAACTGCACTATTTCCGAATAAGACTTGTAGGTACACCTATCTTGGCAGCAAAACCTCAAAATGGTTGAAGGAAGGAATAGCCCCATTGGGTATTTGCAGAAAAACAGATTGAAGGTAACCTAAGGAACAAATCATAAGAGGAAACCTCTACTGCCTCAGTCTCATCCCTAGTGCTGCTTAAGACAGTGTTTCATAATATGAGCTGAACATTAGAATCATCCGGTGAATCTTTTTAAAAACAGATAGTCATCCCCAACCCCTAAACCACTAAATGGAAATCTCCTAAAAAATTGTTTTAAGTTTTACTGATGATTCTGATGTGCAACCAAGATCTTAATCAAAGTAAGGAGGTAGATTATGATTCAAAAAAAGCCAATGAAAATGCCTGCATTCACAATAAAAGCGAGACAACTAAAATAAAAAATACAAATTCTGTCTATCCCTAAATAAAAGATAAAAACAACATAACATTTTTCACCTATTAATTTATTTTGTTTTCTTACTTTTAAGGTCCAAATCACTTATGGGCCCCAAACATTATCACAAATATTTCTATTTTGCAGATGTTACAAAAAGTTTATCCAATATATAAGGGTACCACCATACTTTCCAGAAAATATAAAAAATTTGACTTACTACATAAGCTGCTAATATTATATTTTAAATCATATTGTCCTGCATCAGTGTTTGATCTTTAGTATTCATGTATTTTGTATGTTTTAACATAAATAAATATACAGTGTGCCTTTTCATTTAAAATAATGGTATTCACATAAACTAACAAGATGAATAAAAGCTAGAGTTTGAATGTTCACCCAATGTTAGATAATATTTATTAAACATCTTCTAAGTGCTTTTTGCACATATATCACTCAAGAATTAAATAAAACTAGGTGATACATTGAAGGATTTCACCCACATGTGCACAAGGAATCATACTGCAGTACTAATTTCACCCACATGTGCACAAGGATAGTCACTGCCATACTAATTAGGAAATTAGAAAAATTTGAAAAAATCAAACTGGAAATAACTTTACATTTGGGAAATAGACAGTGGTTTACTCATACAACAGAATTCTACAAAGCAGTAAAAAATAAAACAACTAGATATACACTTACTGACATGGATACATTTCAAAAACAATGTTGAATGGAAAATGTTGCAAAAGGATATACACAACATACTATTTTGTATATGTTTAAAAGAAAAATAAATGCTTTATGAATATATGTACAGAAAAAATATAAAAAGATGTATGGAAATCACATACACGCACACGCACACACATGCACACACATACAAACTTCAAGATAATCATTACCTTCAGGGTGGTAGGAAAGGGAAATTGATGAGAGTAAGACTGAACCAATATTTCATTTAAGCAAATATTGTAATATACTGAAATGTTCCTTTGCTTTATGTACTTGTTTCTATATGTGTTTTAAATTTTTATTTTTAAATATAAAATATCTTAATGATTATATACAGTATGTACATAAAAAGGAGGCATTGTTGTTTTTAAACTCAATATATTTTAATAGTTTTTAAAGAGGAAACAAAATTATTGAGAAAAATAGAAAATCAGGTATGCAGTATGTTTTCAAACAGTTAAACTAGGAAAAGGATGTCAAAAGAGACTATGGTACTTAACAGTGGCTCCTAAAATGGTCAATATAGCTATATCTTTGTGTTTAATTTTATTTCAAATCAATATAAGAATATTTTATATATAGCTTACATTCTTGACAGTTTCCTAAGTTAGTCTTTTTTTTAACTAACTTTCCTTGGAAGTCTGAATATTAACTAGCAACTCAGTACCTCAGATCACTAGTTTACTCATACAAGTATATATAAGTGAACATAGTTATATTTCCTGTGTGATTTCTGACAGCTTAAAGATATACCAAATCATTAAGACAAAAACTAACATGAAAGATTTAAGTGCTACTATATGGCTATAAAATAGGTATTTCCTTAAGCACAATGTAAACATTCTTACGCAGAACACTCAATAAAATGCTCCAGAAACTTATCAGCTCAGACCAAATACCAGCAGCACATCAAAGTAGCACTAGGAACACCCTCCCCAAAAACTTTGGTTCTATTTTAATCTACTTATCCACATTTTCAAACACTAGCTGCTCCAGAGTTCCTACCCAGAAGATACCATTTAGGTATTAATTTTAACACAATGTAGTACACTTAATTATGTATCCTCTCTAGAGGATCTATGATCAGAAAAGAATAAACTCGTGCTACTGGTCCTTACTATCATTTTCTACTTGCCGTTTCTCTTGTTTTTAGAATACTATTTAGTTTGGGTGAGCTTTGTTGATGCAACAGTAATTACCCTTCTATAAACTAGATTCTCAATAAATCTTCCTTATATTTGAAAGAGATAGAACACCCCATTGTGGACAAAAAACTAAACATTTCCTTGATTTCCTTTCACAAATAATAAATTATTTAACCTGAAAACTGATCATATGTATTTTATAAATACAGGTATGTTTTACTAGTCCTATCAAGATAATCATATAGCACTGAAATAAAAATCTACAAAAAATTTCACCAATATAAGAACCATGCTATAATTTCACAATGAACAGAATAAATATTAAGCAGACACACTTCCATTACACTTCTACTCAGAAATTTAGTGTCATGTTCTATCTTATAGAGATTGATTCCTTTTATAGTCATGGATTCTGGCTCTGTTAATATGCCCCCAAAATACATATAGACACTATTTAAAAATCACAAACAATGGGATGCATATTTCATTGTCATGAATTTCTAAATGAATTCTACTTATGCTAACTTTCTACAGATGATAAGCCAATATAAGTGTGTGTATAAGTGAGAGTAGACAGACAAAGGAAGAGATGGCGTTCAGGGAAATGTAGGGAAGGTTACTAACTCTAGCTCCCTTTTCTTTTCTACTCAACCTGCATTGCTATCCTTAGATCAATAGATCTCCAACTTTAATGTACATAAGAAGAAACTGGGGCAAATTTCTGACATCATCCCCAGAAATTCTAATTTGTTTGGAATGGAGTCAAGGGACTTGAATTTTTAAAAAGCACCCCAGGTAATACTAATGCAAATGTTCATCATTCTGTGAAACAATGTTTTAGATATTTATAAAGTCACATGAAGGCCACAGGCAAGATTTTGTCCAAATCTAAAATTATTTCGGGGTGAGGGAACACATAGTATTCTGACATATAGGCAATACAGAACTAACATGTGCAAGAAGGAAATGCTAGTCTTCTTGAGATAACTTAATAGCCACTGAAGGCAAAGGTGTTTTGATAAATGGTATTAACCTTTTCTGCTTCAGAGCTCAGAGAGAAACAGAAGTTATTTTTAAGTAGTGCTTTTAATAAACAATGGGCAGAAAAGTGGAGGTATTTTTAGTAAGCACATCAGATTTTCCAATATGGTCATAAACAGCAATTTAAATTCATGTTTTCATTTTCACTTGTATTTACCTCCGCGTTTTTTGAGATTTTCAGTTTTCATTTTACTTCTGCTTCTAAATTCAGGCCCTTTAAAATCATCTTTGTCTTCATTCAGCACTGGCTCTGGTTGTACAATCACTGTACCTAGAATGATTTCATTTAAAAAACCATTACACATATTAAATGTGCACATGAAGTACAAGACTTCAGTTCAGATAAAGCCAACATTGCTGGTACATAGTTTTGTTTCTTTCAAGCTTTCAATACTTGTATAAGGACCTCTTAAGATAAAATGAAACAGAGAAATAGTAAAAGGGCCAGGTGTCAACAATCAGATTACTTTTTGGAATATTGCTCATAAAAATGGGAGAGGGAGGTATTATAAACTAATTATAACATAAATGTGTGAATAAAGCAGAAAATCTCAGCCCAGTTCTGATTTTTATAGTGCCTATATGAACATCCATGCTAAGTTCCATAAAGAGTTTATAAAATAAAATGACCAGATGGGAAATTTTAAGAAGATATCCTATTCTTCTCATAATCCAAATTCTAAACTAAAAAAAAAGATGTTTGAGATTACTTTTTATTTCTCAATTATAGTTGACATTAAATATTATATTATTTTCAGTTGTACAACACAGTGATTAGACATTTATATAACTTACAAAGTGAGAAAAAGATTATTACGAGATGTTTTATATTGCTTTGGATGAGAATAAGGGGGGGGGCAATATGAGAAGTAATTGCTGTACCTATTCTGAGGCCTTTCCCAACCAGTATGTCAAAGTTTCAGTTCCCTACAAAGTCCTTAAAGAGTTTCATACAAAAGGTTTCTTTAAGATACTTAAGTTCAAGTGCTCTAACAATAAACTGTAGGATGACATCAATTGTTAGTCCCTATGGAAATATTTTAGAAAGACTGTACTTTCTTAGCTATAAAGCATGTGAATTTAAGACAGAGGTTGGTTGTTCATTTAATTTTTCATTTTAATCTCTTAAGAAAAAATAAAGCAGGGATATAGAAAAAGGGTCCAGGTCTCACATTTATCTACATTGCTGAGCTTAGTAATTGTGCATTATGGCAACAATTAAGAAAGTAAAACCTGGTAGTCAGGGGAGGTTCCCCTGACCCATGTGTCCGTGTTATTCAGCAAGCAGATTTTTGCAAGGAAGAGCAATCTAGTTAAATGAATTTCTGAGAAAAGGGGAAGAAGGCACAAAGGACTGCGTTTTTACAAACGGGTAAATTTACATAATCTCCAAAAAAATTTAATCAACCACAACCATTTCACATATATACTCTCAGAGAAGCCCCAGCACTTGAAAAAAGCTAAAGATTTATAACAAAAAATATTAGGATTCTTTCTGAAGTTTCTCCTCTAAATGGAAGCAAAGCAGCAGAGTGGATTCAGCTTTGGATTCAGGCAGACCTGGGTTCAAATTTTACCTTCTCAATTTAAAGCTGAAAAAGTTCCTTGAACTCTGAATTTGTTCCTTCGTCTCTACAAGTAGAAACAGTATCTACCTTACAGCACTGTTTTGAGGATTAAATGAGTTAATTTTGTAAGAATCTGGTATCTATACACACTCAATATATAATTATTAACAATAATTATAATCACCTAAATTTAACCTCATGGAATGAGTTTATTTCTGGCTTAGTGGGAGAGTATTATGTTTAGGGCAAGTTAGTAACATCCCATACTAACTTTCTTCCACAACATCATTAAAAGAAATATTTGAATTCCTAGTTCTTAGCTCACCCAGTAGCCATCATAAAGACTCCCAGTGACAACCACTGACAACGAAGCAAGCCAAAGTGAATCACTGCCTATAGGACTCAGACTCCAATTTTAGCAGTTTCTGCCCTTGGCTAGCAAAACCATTATATAATATTATCATAGATTATTTGCAAAAACCATGTAAATGGTAGGCCCATCTATTTTCCTTCTATCTTTCTTCTTTTTCTCATTTACTCATTTTTCCTCACCTCATTCATCAGCTACTGTAACTTCTAATTGGTCTTAGTCAAGCAATGTCTCATCCTCCTACCCACCATTTTTTAAAATTTCTGTAGTCAAAAAAAGTGTCATAAAACATAAGGACAGACAGAGAACAAAATTTACTAAACAATGCTTTCAAAATAAATTTGAAAAATCTGCTAAGAGCCATTAACTATTTAATAAAGAAAAATAATACAAACTTTTAACTCTGAAACACCGTGAAATTACCAAGACCCTTGTCATTCTCTCATGAGGAAATCATTCTGCTCTCAGACTTGGACTATGAGAAAAAGATTTTCATTTGGCTTTTTTGTCGCAATTTAATTAACTATGTTTGAAGGTTAGAACTGCAACAGTTGAGAAATATATGACAAGGCTTTTTAAAGGAATAATTACAAAAAATACACCTAAATCTATCTTTTTTTTTTAATATATTTTATTGATTTTTTACAGAGAGGAAGGGAGAGGGATAGAGAGCTAGAAACATCGATGAGAGAGAAACATCGACCAGCTGCCTCCTGCACAACCCCTACCGCCCCCGCAACCCATGTACATGCCCTTGACCGGAATCGAACCTGGGACCTTTCAGTCCGCAGACCGACGCTCTATCCACTGAGCCAAACCGGTTTCAGCAAATCTATCTTTAATAGTTAACTTTACTTTGACTCTTAGGAAATTTAAGAGTACAGTAAAACTAAACTCAATTTTAAATGTTTTTGTTAAAAAGTTTTCAGAATATTCATTGTTTTTCTACAAAGCAAGCACATTAAAATTTACTGAAACAAAACTTAATTTATTAAAATTTTACGCCCTGGCTGGTTTGGCTCAGTGGATAGAGCGTCGGCCTGCAGACTGAAAGGTCCCGGGTTCGATTCCGGTCATGGGCATGTGCCTTGGTTGCGGGCGCATCCCCAGTAGGGGGTGTGCAGGAGGCAGCTGATCGATGTTTCTCTCTCATCGATGTTTCTAACTCTCTATCCCTCTCCCTTCCTCTCTGTAAAAAAATCAATAAAATATTTTTTTAAAAAAATAAATAAAATTTTAAACCAACTTCCACAATCATGTATAATGAAAACTAAAATCCCTTTTCTAGAACCCAATCGAAAGAGAAAATAAGTGTTCTTTTCAAAGCTGACTGAATATTCTAAATTAATAACCTCAATAACACATTATCATTTCCATCACTATTAAAATGCCAGGTTGGTCCTTTACACACAATTAACAAAAATCAAGTTCCAATTTTATAATAATGATTTATTAAAATACATTTCAACTTAAATTCATATGAAAAAATAATACACATTACCTTTTGGCAAGCTTTGCATAGTAATATCATTTTCTGAATTGTCATTAGAAGCATCTTCATTTACAGTCTCATCCAAAGGTTTTTCATCATCAGATTCTACATACTTTGTTACAATTGAAGGTTTCCTATGAAAGAATTACATCCATAGAATTATGGAAACTTCTGACAATTGGAACAACACCCAAAGAATATAAATAACAGGTTTAGATTGAGCAGTGGCTCTTATGCAGGAAAACATATCAAAATCATCCAGGGAAGCATACATCTCTTTTCCATATTACTGAAGATTACAACTCAGTAGGTAGGACCAAGATATGTGCATTCAAATAAGGTACCAAGGGACTGTGAAGGAAACTCCTGGTTAAGAATCATTACATTAGAGAATAAGTTAATAACAATCAAGCTGTGTTTATTAAGAGATATTCCCATTCTGGCCAGGTAGGTCAGCTGGTTAGAGCATCGTCCAGATACCCGGGCTATGGTTGCAGGTTCAATCCCCAGTAAGGGTACATACAAGAATCAATCAATGAAGCAATGAATCAATGTTTCTATCTCTTCCCCTCTTTCCCCGTCTCTTTCTCTCTCTCTCTCTCTCTCTCTCTCTCTCTCTCTCTCTCTCTCTCTCTCTCTCTCTCTCCCTCTCGCCCTCTCCCTCTCCCTCTCCCTCTCCCTCTCCCTCTCCCTCTCAAAATTTATAAATAAAATTTTTAAATGATCCCAAATGCTTCAGAGCAGGACAGTTTTAAAAAAGAGAGACAATCCCACTGATCAGAAACAACAAAAGTCCAATAAAGTGAATTGAAAACTTCTAGTAAGAACGATACTACACAGCCCAGCCAGTGTTGCTCAGTGGCTGAGCATCGACCTATGAACCAGGAGGTCACGGTTCAATTCCCAGTCAGGGCACATGCCCAGGTTCTGGGCTCGATCCCCAGTGTGGGACATGCAGGAGGCAACCAATCAATGATTCTCTCTCATCACTGATGTTTACATCTTTATCTCCCTCTCCCTTCCTCTCTAAAATCAATAAAAATATATTTTAAAAGAAGAATTATGCTACATAGTGTAGTATGAATTATAGTATGCTTGGAAGTAGTTTCAGTCATTATGTACAATTCACTGGCAACTTTACACAGATAAGTATTTTTTACCATTCTTTGATCTCCTTATAAATTCCTCATAACTATAATGGCTACCACTCCCAATCTTAGACAATTTCACATAACCCTAAAAAAACCATACTGCCTCATGAGGCATTCAATATCTCATTTCCCTTTTCCTCCTTTTTCAAAGCACATATATGATCTAAAAGAAGTGATATACATATTGTAAAGGCCACTAGCACCTAATAAATCCTCCCCAGAAAATTCAATAAAAATTCAAAGTCAGAATGAATTAATAATTATTGAAGCCAAGTGATAAATAAAAGATTCATTATACTACATTGAGCATTTTAATATGTATGTTTGTATAAAATAGTTTACTTAAAACAAGAGTACTTCAAGTAAGTTTAGAAAAAAGTTATTCTTAGAAAAAAATACAATCTGAAAAATAAATTAAATGTTTTCCCTGCAACATCAACCAACCTCTTTGATCGTGATGATCCTGACGATTTGGATTTTCCTGAAGAGCTAGCTCCCTAAATGTGAAAAATAAATACAGAGGTGATTAAGACTTTGAAAAAAACACCCCTAAAATTAACTAGTAACCTATGACAAGACCTCTGATATAGTGATATAATGATATATATATATATATATATATATGTATATATATAGATAGATATAGATATAGATATATATATATGTAAAATATTTTTCTAAAAGGAACTTAAAATCTAATTCTCATTGACTCCCAGGTTTCCTGGTTTTAAAATAATTTTCTGAGTTTTTATTAAATTGTAAATGTTAAATTTTAGGGGGTGAGCCCAGACGGGTATGGCTCAATGGATTAACCAGGAGATCATGGTTCGATTCCTGGTCAGGACATATGCAAGGGTTACGGGCTTAATCCCCAGAAGGGGCCATACAGGAGACAGCCTATCAATGATTCATCACTGATGTTTCTATCTCTCTCTCTCTCCCTTCCTCTCTGAAATGAATAAAAATATATTTAAGAAAAATTTAGGGGGAGGGAGAGGATACACTTCTGTGTCATGTTCTTAGCCCAAGTCAACAAAGACAAAAAAAAAAAAAAGATCTAGAAATAATCAGATCCCAACAGAGTTAGGGAGTTTTAAGGATATAATGTGTCATTTTCTCTACCCTAATTATGGTACAGAATACATTCTACAATTTGATTTAAGATACTAAATTTACTCTTACTTTGCCAGTATAATAAATATATTTTACTGGATTAAATATTTTACATTAGGTAAAAAGAATACCAAAATCATAGTGTAGGCCTGGGTATCATGTGAAGGATCCCAGGACAGGTTCCTATGATAATGCTCAAGATACCCTGACTATCCAGTTTTGAGAAATCTCAGAATCATGAAGTTTTGCCTGTAACAACCACCTTCAGCACCACTGTTACAATATAATAATATTCAAATATCTATCTGTTAGCAAGCCTTCAGTTGTCTGACTTTTGGTATACTGCTGAACCACAATAATATCAAAATCAATAAATATCTTCTAAAAATGAACAACTACCCAAAATGAAGTACCATAATAATACTTGAGTATAACATAAATTTAACACATGCATGAATTAAATAGAAACAATCTAAGACATTACTCTAGTTGTTATTAGCAATTATTTTAAATGTTTCAAATTATTCTTACCTCTTCCTTGCTGTTTTCCATCATATCAGAGTTATTTCCAGTACCAATGATTTTATCTTAAAAGAGAAGAAATAAAAACATTATTTATCTCTTCAATCCATTATCAAACAGAACAGCAAAACCTACAACTCTACGAACACATTTTTTAATCTATGAAGCATGACAGTATTCATTAATTTATTCCCAGAAGAGTTGTCTGACTAAAATCACTCTTAAATTTCAAAAAAGAGTAGTCTGGTAGCAAACCATTCCCTATTATAATTGTCTAAGGCTTAATCTCTTAAAAGAAATTTTAAGCTTCATCTCCTACTAAAAATAAAATCATACTACTAATAAATCGTATGTCTCTGCCCTAGCCAGTTTTGATCAGTGGCTAGAGCATCGACCTATGGACCAAAGGATCCCAGGTATGATTCTGGTCAAGGACACGTACCTTGGTTGCAGACTCCTCACTGGCCCAGGCCCTGATCGGAACTCATGCAGGAGGCAACCAATCGTTGTTTCTCTCTCACATTAATGTTTTTCTCTGTCTTTCCCTCTCTCTTCCACTCTCCCTTAAAAAAAAATCAATAGAAAAATATCCTCGGGTATGGATTAACAAACAAAAATAAATTAATTAAATAAATAAATACATAAATAAATGTAAAAAAGATACTGTAAAATAACAGCAAACTAACCTAAAGAAAACCCAGAGAAGGAAATAAAGATTAGAGAGGAAATCAATGAAACTGGGCATAGAAAAGTGATAGAGAAAAATCAGTGATACTTGATGTGGTCCCTCAGTGGATATCAAAATCCTAGAGGGCTCAAGTCCCTTAAATAAAATGCCGAAGTACTTGCATTTAACCTACACACATCCTACCATATACTTTAAATCATCTATGGATTACTTCCAATGCCTCAAATAATATGACAGCTACATAAATATTTGTTATACTGTATTGTTTATGGAGTAATGACAAGAAAAAAAACATATACATATTCAGTACGGACACAACCATCACAGGCCAACTACATAGTACACGTCACCAAAACCATAATTTTTTTCCAAAAATGTTCAATCCATGTTTGGTTGAATCCATAGAAGCTATAAGGAAACCCACACTGTAATGCTTTGAAAAGATGAACAAAATTGACAAAGTGTAAACTAGATTAGTCAAGAAAAAGAGACAAAACTCAAATACTAGAATCAGAAATTAAAGACGGGAAGTCACTAACTATTTTAAAAGGGGAGATTGCCCAGCCAGATGTGGTTCAGCAAATTGAGCATCAACCCAGGAACCAAGAAGTCACTGGTTCAATTCCCGTTCAAGGTATATGCCCGGGTTGTAGCTCGATCCCCAGTGGGGGGGTGTGCAAGAAGCAGACGATTAATGATTTTTCTCTCATCGTTGATGTTTCTCTCTTCCTCTCCCTTCCTCTCAGAAATTGAGAAGAATATATATTTTAAAAGGGGGAGTATAATGAAATATCTTGAACAATTGCACACCAAAAGATTAGATAACCTAAATAAAATGGATGAATTCTTAAACACACACAAACTATTGAAACTGACTGAAGAATAGACATTGTGGCAGATTAAAAATGGCTACAGAGTAAGTGGATGTTTACTGAGGACCCTTCTGAAAGACACTGCTGGATGCTAGGGGAAAAATCAATTTAAAAGTATCTGTATTCAAGATGCTCACAGTCTAATGGGAAAGACTGGTATCTAAATAATTATAATACAACTAGAGGCCCGGTGCAAGAAATTTGTGTAGGGGGGTATCCCTCAGCCTGACCTGCACCCTCTCCAATCTGGGACCCCACGGGGGATGTCCAACTGCCGGCGGGGGGGGGGGGGGGGGGGGGGGCCTAAACCGGCAGTTGGACATCCCTCTCGCAATCTGGGACCGCAGGCTCCTAACCACTCACCTGCCTGCTTCCCTGATCGCCCCTAACCACTCTTCCCGCCCACCTGATCAACCTCAACTGGCCCCCTTCCAGCCTGATCACCCCTAACTGCCCGCCTTTGCTGAACTGATCGCCCCTAACCACCTCTGCCTCGGCCCCACCACCATGGCTTTGTCCAGAAGGACGTCCAGGTCTCCTAGAAGGTCTCCTGATCTAATTAGCATATTACCCTTTTATTAGTATAGATGTGCTGAATTGATCTCAATTCACATGGAAGAATGAGGAAAAACTTAGTTAAGGAAGAAAGTAATGTTTGAGCTAAGACTTGAAGAGTAGGAATCCTCAGGTAGGAATCCTCAGGGGGTGGGGTGAGAGAAGGGAGATTCTCCAGCAGAATTCTAACAAGTATAGACACAAGAGAGTACAGAAGATCAAGGAAGGCAGGGAATTCAAGAGGAAGCTGGGACTGACATAAGACTGGAAAAAGCAGACCAGGTACAGGCTACAGAAAACCTTTTACACTTTGCAAAATAGGTGAAAAGGTTCTCAGATTTCATTTGCATCTCTGGCAACACTATGAAAGATGGGTTCAAGGATAACCAGTCAAGATTTGAGAGAGTGATTGATAAGGGTGTAAACTGTGGGCATGATGGAAAGGGAGTTAATATCTGATTCATTTTTAAAAACATTTTGAATGACATTGAGGTACCATCTCACATCTGTCAGAATGGCTATCATCGACAAATGCAAGTGCAGGCGAGGATGTGGAGAAAAAGGAACCCTAGTACGCTGCTGGTGGGAATGCAGACTGGTACAGCCATTATGGAGAACAGTATGGAGTTTCCTCAAAACATTAGAAATGGAACTGCTATTTGATCCAGCAATCCCACTTCTGGGAATATATCCTAAGAATCCTAAAACATCTATCAGAAAGAATATATAGACCCCTATGTTCATAGCAGCACAGTTTACAATAGCTAAGATTTGGAAACAGCCTAAGTACCCATCAGCAGATGAGTGGATTAAAAAACTGTGGTACATCTACACAATGAAATACTACGCTGCTGTAAAAAAGAAAGAACTCTTACCATTTGCAACAGCATGGATAAATCTGGAGAGCATTATGCTAAGCGAAATAAGCCAGTAGGAGAAAGATAAGTATCACATGATCTCTCATTTGTGGAATATAATGAACAACATAAACTGATGAACAAAAATAGATCCAGAGACATAGAAGCACTGAACAGACAGTCAAACCTCAGCGAGAAGACAGGGGAGGGAGGGTAAGAGATCAACCAAAGGACTTGTATGCATGCATATAAGCATAATCAATAGACACAGACAATAGGGGGTGAGGGTTTGTGCTGGGAGACAGGATGGGCTGGGAGAGGTCAATGGGGGAAAAGGGAGACATATGTAATGATTTGAACAATAAAATATTTTTTAAATAAAACCATGGGTCATTTACACTATGGAATACTATGCACCTGTAAAAGCGGGCTCTATTACCCTTTGGGACAGCATGGATGGACCTGGAAAATATTATGCTAAATGATATAAGCCTAACTGAAAAAGACAACTATCACATGATCTCACTTTACTTATGGAGCTAATGAACAAAATGAATTGACCAACAAAATAAGACCCAAAGCATGGAGGAATGGAACAGACTGACATACCTCGATGTGGGGTTGGGGGAACGAGAAGAGATAAGCCAAAGAACTTATATACTTACTAGAAGCCAGATGCACGAAATTCATGCACGGGGGATTGGGGGAGGTGCCTCAACCCAGCCTGCACCATCTTGCAATCCGGGACTGCTGGCTCCTAACCGTTTGCCTGCCTGCCTGCCTGATCACCCCTAACTGCTCGCCTGCCTTCCTGATCGCTCCTAACCGACTCTGCCTCGGCCCCTGCCTGCCATGGTGGTTGCCTCTACCTTGGCCCCCGCCGCCATGGCTTCATCCGGAAGGTCGTCTGGAAGGACATCCAGGTGTCCGGTCTAATTAGCATATTACACTTTTATTATTATGGATATGCATAGCCCATAGATACAGGCAATAGGGTAGTGAAGACCTGTGGGGGGGGGCAGGGGGCAGCCATGGGAGATATCTGTAATACTATCAACAATAAAAAATATATTTAACAATGAAAAAATAGGCCAAAAAGTTAAATTCTCTGATCTAAAAGCCTTAATTTGAAATTAATTTAAATTATAAACAATCTATATCCTAAAAATGGGCATGTGAATAAATTATAATTTGTAATGAGGAAAAAATAGACATTGTGGCCCGGCTGGTGTGGCTCAGAGGTTGAGCATCAACTTAGGAACCAGGAGGTCACAGTTCGAATCCCGGTCAGGGCACATGCCCAGGGTTGCAGGCTTGGTCCCAGTGGGGGGTGTGCAGGAGGCAGCGGATTGATGATTATCACTCATCTTTGATGTTTCTTTCTCTCTCTCCTTCTCCCTTCCTCTCTGAAATCAATAAAAATGTATTAAAAACAAATAGACATTGTGAACAGACCTATAACTAAAGACTCTGAATTAGAAATTTTTAAAAAATCTACCCATAAAGAAAAGCAAAGATCCATATAACTCCACTCAGAATTACACCGAAACAGTCAAAAAAATCCAGTCCTAGCCGGTTTGACTCAGTGGATAGAGTGGACCAAAGGGTACTGGATTTGATTCCAAATAAGGGCACATACCTTGGTTGCAGGCTCCTCCCCAGCCCAGACCTTGGTCAGGGCTCATGCAGGAGGCAACCAATCGATGTGTTTCTCTCACATTGATATTTCTCTCTGTCTTTCCCTCTCTCTAAAAATGAGTGGAAAAATATCCTCGGGTGAGGATTAAAAAAATAAAAATCCAAAACAAAACAGAATTAATACAAATTCTTCATAAACTCTCCCAATAAAAAAGAAAGGAACATTTCCCAACTCATTTTATGAGACCAGTATCATACAAAAAATACCACAAAAAGAGAAACCTACAGACCAATATCACTTAGAAATCTACAGACCAATATAACTTATGAATATAGATGCAAAAGTCCAACAAAATAGTAGCGAACTTCAAGAAAATAAAAAACAAGTCTCTCTCCTACAGACTGGGAGAAAATATTTGCAAAAGATGTATCTGATAAAAGACTATCATCTAGCCCTGGCCTGCTTGGCTCAGTGGATACAGCATCAGCCTGCAGACTGAAGGGTCCCAGGTTTGATTCCGGCCAAGGGCACATGCCCAGGTTGCGGGCTCGATCCCCAGTGGGGGGCATGCAGGAGGTAGCCAATCAATGGTCCTCTCTCATCGTTGATATTTCTATCTCTCTCTCCCTCTCCCTTCCTCTCTGAAAGCAATCCTATATAATAAGAGAAACATGTAAATTGACGGTACCTCCACTACGCTCACCAGCCAATCAGGAGTGAGTATGCAAATTACCCTGATAAAGATGCAGGGTTAATTTGCATACATAGGTGCTGGGCGGAGAGCAGAGTGGGAGAGCCGGCAGAGAGTGGAGCGGCTTGGGGAACTTGGCTCCCCAAGCCGCCAGACAGAGAGCAGAGAGGGAGAGCTGGCGGTTTGGAGGACTTGGCAGAGCAAGAGGCCGTGGGAAGAAGACAGACCAGGAAGAGAAAACCCATAGCTCGGGGAGCACCAGGAATTCTGGGAGTAGTAATTCTGGTGGCAGCCCCAGGACAGGAAGCAGAAGCCCAGAGCACGGGGAGCACCAGGAATGCTGGGAATCTTAGTTCTGGTGGCAGACGGATCTCCTAGACCAGTGATGGGCAACCTTTTGAGCTTGGTGTGTCAAACTTCGCCAAAAACTGAGCATAACTCGGGTAGTGTGTCACTTTGAGGAAAAAACATTATTTCGCAAATGTTTCATCCTCGGCATGCGGCCGCGTGTCATCAGAAATGGCTATGTGTGTCAGTGCTGACACGCGTGTCATAGGTTCGCCATCACTGTCCTAGACACTAGAGCAAAGTGAGCCTGGAGAAAGTTACTGTTGCGGTGGGCGATGGAGGGAGAGCAAAGGTGAGAGACATAAGTAAAGTCAGAGTGTCTAGGAAAAATTAAAGGGAAGATATCCTAAAACTTCCAGAAAATCTCCACCAATGAAGCAAAGAAAAAAAAATGCCTCTATTATTCTGCAACAAACCAAACTGGGTTGGGGTCTCAGACAATTCACTCATATGATTGCAAAGACAGACAGAAACTCCCGGATTGGAGAGAGCTCCCCTGAGGGCTCCCAGATTGGAGAGGGTGCAGGTCGAGCTGAGGGACGCCCCCCACCCTGTGCACAAATCTTCGTGCACTGGGCCCCTAGTAAAAATATATTTTAAAAAAGACTATCATCTAAAATATACAAAGAATTCTCACAACTCAACAATAAAATACACATGATTAAACATAGGCAAAACATTTGAAGACATCTTACCAAAGATATAAAAATGGCAAACATGCTTCACATTAGGGAATTGGAAATTAAAGATGCTTCACATCATGTATCATTAGGGAATTGGAAATTAAAACAAGATTAACACTACACACCTCTTAGAATGTACAGCCCTGTCCAGTTTGGCTCAGTGGATAGAACATCAGCCCATGGACTGAAGGATCCCGGTTTGATCCCCGTCAAGGGCAAATACCTGGGTTGCAGGCTCGATCCCCAGTCCTGGTCAGGGCATGTGCAAGAGGCAACCAATCGAAGTGTCTCTCTCACACAGGTGTCTCTCTCTGTGTCTCTCCCCCTACCTTCCACTCTCTCTAAAAAAAAAAAAATCAATGGAAAAATATCCTTGGGTGAGGATTACCAACAACAAAAAAGAATGTACAAATGCAGAACACTAATAACAACAAATGCTGGTGAGGATGTGGAGCAAAAGAACTATCATCATTGTTTATGGGAATGCAAAATACTACTGCCCCTTTGGAAGAAATTTTAGCAGTTTCTTACATTTTAACCTTTCGCACTCGGATGTCGAGTGTGACTCGACACGGTTAGCATTAGAATAAAGGAATCGAGAAAAAAGCAAGCGAGTGCAAAGTTAACCATACTCTTCCTATATGATCCAGCAATCACACTCCCTGATATTTACCCAAATAAGTTAAAAACTATGTGCACTCCAAAACCTGCACTCAAATTGTTATAAATATCTTTATTTATAGTAACATCTTCATAAGTAGCTCTATCCATAATTGCCAAAATGTGGAAGCAACCATGATATTCTTTAGAACGTGAATAGATAAACTAACTATGGTACAGCCAGACAGTAAAATTATTATTTAGCATTAAAAAGAAATGAGCTATAAAGCCATGAAAACAGATGGAGAAACACTGAATGCATTATTATTAACTGAAAGAAGATAATCTGAAAAGGCCACATAGTGTATCATTCTAACTATATGACATTCTGGAAAAGGCAAAACTATGAAAACAGTAAAAAGATCAGTGTTTGCTAGGGGTTGGGGGGGGGGGGTGGAAAGAAAGGCTAGATAGACCAATGGAGGCAAAATGCAGTGAAACTAACTTGTATGATACTATCTATATATATAAAAGCCTAAGCAACCAAATGACCAAACAACCAGTCGACCGGTTGCTATGACATGCATGGACCACCAGGGGATAGACGCTCAACACAGAAGCTGCCCCCTGATGGTCAGTACGCTCCCACAGCCAACCTCCTGCTGCCAGCAAACTGGCCAGTCACGGTCCCCCCCTTCCCCTCCCACGGTCCCCCTCCCCCCCCCCCCCCGGCCGGCCCTGATCGCCCTGAATGGGACTGGGTGAGATGGCCCCAATTGGCCCTTATTGCCGGCCTGGCCAAGGGACCCCAACTGTGCACAAATTTGTGCACCTGGCCTCTAGTATAATAAAAGGGTAATATGCTAATTAGACCGGACATCTTCCGGATGTCCTGCCTAATGAAGCCAGGGCCCAAGGGAAGCCAGCCCAGGTCCTGGGTGCCTGCGGGCGGCCTGTGGGAAGCAGCCCGGGTTCCAGGTGTCTGCCGGTGGCCGTAGGAGGGAAGCCCGGGTCCCAGGTGCCTGCTAGTGGCCGGAGGAGGGAAGCCCGGGTCCCAGGTGCTAGAGGGAAGCCAGTGCCAGCAGCCGGGGGAAGGAAGGCCTACTCTTACACGAATTTTCGTGCATCGGGCCTCTAGTGATACTATTATGGTAGATAAATGTCACTAAAATATACGTGAAAATCCTTAGAATGTAAAACATCAAGAGGGAAATCTAATGCAAACTATGAGTTTGGGATGATAATGACTTGTCAATGTAGGTTCATCTATTATAACGAATATATGGCTGTGGTATAGGATGATTACACTTGGGGAGGCTATGCTCATGTAGAGAGGAATATATAGGCAATCTCTGTACTTTTCACTTAATTTTTCTGTGAACTTAAACCACTCTAAAATATAAAATTGGGGGGGGGGTCAATCCTCACTAGAGGAATATTTTTTCCATTGCTTTTCAGAGAATGGAAGGGAGGGAAGAAGAGAGAGGGGAGGGAGAAAGAGTGAGAGAGAGAGAGGGGAGGGAGAGAGAGAAACATCGATGTGAGGGAGACACATTGACAGGTTGCAGGAAGCGACCCCTACAACCCAGGTACGTGCCCTTCACCGAGTATCGAACCCACAACCTTTCAGTGCACAGGCCAATGCTCTAACCACTGAGAAACTCCGGCAGGGCTTAAAATCTATTTTTTAAAACGCTAAACAAAAAAGGAATTTCCTCAACTATTTACAAAATATCCATAGGTATCATACTTCATAGTAAAAGATTAAATGTTTTCTTTTCCCCTCTAAGATCAGGAAAAAGACAAGAATATCTACTCTTGCCACTTCTATTCAAGATTGTAATGGAGATTCTAGCCAGAACATGAAGGAAACAGAAAGAAATAAAATGCATCAAGATTGAAAAGGAAGAAGTAATAGTTGACCCTTGAACAATATGGGTTTGAACTGTTTAGATCCACTTATATGCAGATTTTTTTCAATAACCATACAGTCAGCCCTCCATATTCATGAGTTTCTGCATCCATGGATTCAACCAATAGCAGTTCAAAGACAGTATTTTCTATCCCAGATGTGCAGAGACTTGAACATAAGCAGATTTTAGTAGCTGCAGGGGGTCCTGTAACCAATCCTCTTATAAATATTGAGAGACTTGACTATAGTTACGTTTTTGGATAGTCAAAAGTTATATACAGATTTACAATGGGGCGGAGCAGGTCAGTGCCCCAAACCCTAGTATTGTTCAAGAGTCAACTGTATCTCTCTTTGGACATTATCATGTATATAGAAAATCCTAAGGAATACACTAAAAAATATTAGAACTAATAATCAAATTCAGAAAGGTTGAAGGACAAGAACAATAAACAAAAATCAATTGTATTTTTTTAATATATTTTTATTGATTTCAGATAGGGAGAGATAGAAACATCAATGATGAGAGGGAATCATTGATTGGCTGCCTCCTGCACGCCCCCTACTAGGGATCGAGCCTGCAACCCGAGCATGTCCCCTTGACCGGAATCGAACCTGGGACCCTTTAGTCCACAGGCCGATGCTCTATCCACTGAGCCAAACTAGCTAGGGCCAATTGTATTTCTATATACTTGCAAAGAACAATCTGAAAGTTAAGAAAAGACTCAATAATAGCATGAAAAATAAAATATTTAAGAACAAATTTAATAAAAGAAGTGTGAAACTTATACTCTGAAAACTACAAAACATTCAGAGAAATTAAAAATCTAAATCAATGGTAAAACACCATATATGCTCATGAATTGGAAGACTTAACATTGTTAAGATGGCAATAGTCCCCAAAATGATCTACAGATACAATAAAATGCCTGTCAGAATCCCAGCTGACTTCTTTGTAGAATTTGACAAGTTCATTCTAAAATTCATATAGAATTAAAGGGACCCAAAATAGCTGAATCAATCTTCAAAAAGAAAAAGTAGGAAGACTCACATATCCTGATTTCAAAACTTAGTGTAAAACAGTGATGGCGAACCTATGACACGCGTGTCAGCACTGACACGCGTAGCCATTTCTGATGACACGCGGCCGCATGCCGAGGATGAAACATTTGCGAAATAATGTTTTTTTCCTCAAAGTGACACACTAACCGAATTATGCTCAGTTTTTTGGCGAAGTTTGACACACCAAGCTCAAAAGGTTGCCCATCACTGGTGTAAAACAATTTTAATTAAGATAGTACAGTACTGGCAAAAGAATAGACATACGGAACAGTCAAAAGAACTGAAAGTCCATAAATAAACCCATATATCTATGGTCAACTGATTTTCAACAAGAACACCAAAACCACTTAATATGGGAATAGCCTTTTCAATAAACGGTGGTGGCACAACTGTGAATCCACATGCAAAAAATGAAGCTCCTGCCTCAGACCATATACAAAAATTAACTCCAAATGCATTAAAGACCTAAGAGCTAAAGCTATAACTCTTAGAAGAAAATAAAGAGGTAAATCTTTGTCACCTTAGATTTAGTAATAGATTCTGAGGTATGACACCAAAAGCACGATCAGCAAAGGGAAAATTAGATAAATTGTGCTTCACCAAATGTAAAATATTTTATGCTTCAAAGGACACCATTAAAACTAAGTAGAATGCAAGAAAATATTTGCAAATCATGTATCTGACCCAAATGTCCACTAACAGGTGAATGACAAACTAAATATAGTACTAGTATACACATACAAGGGAGTCCTACTCAGCATTAAAAAGGAAGGAAATTTTAATAACTGCCATAACAATGATGAACCTTGAAGACATTATGCTAAGTAAAAGAAGCTAGCTAGCCCTGATCAGTTTTGCTCAGTGGTTAAGAGTGTCGGCCCTCAGATCAAAGGGTCAAGGGTTTAATTTCTGGTCAAGGGCACACACCTTGGTTGCAGGTTCAATTCCCACTCCAGTCAGGGTGCATGTGGAAGGCAACCAATCAATGTGTCTCTCTCACATCAATGTTTCTCTCTCTCTCTCTTCTCACCCCCTCCTCCCTCCCTTCTACTCTGTCTGAAAATCAATGGAAAAAATATTCTCGAATAAGGAATAAAAAAAAATTTTAAGTAAGCTAAAAAAGAAATATTATATGATCCCACTTATATGAATTTTCTAAAGTAGTCAAATTCATAGAGACAGAATGTAGAATGGTGGTTGCCAGGGGCTGGGGAGGAAGGGGATTGGGAATTTAGTGTTTAATGGAAACAGTTTCAGCTGGAGATGAAATTTTTTTTTTTAATTTTAGAAATAAAGAACAGATTAGTGATTGCCAGTTGTTAGGCAGAGTTACACTTGGAGGCAGAAAGATAAGCATGATTATAAAAGGGCAAGATGAGTAATCTGTATCTTGACTATGGTGGTGGATATATGAATCAACCAAGGTCATAAAACTGTATAGAGCTTAATACACAAATACAAGTAAAACTGAGAAAATCTGAATCAGAATGGTAGCTGTCAATAACCTGATTATGATAATATAGTAGTTTCCTAAAATGTTACCATTGTGGGAAACTGGGCAAAGTGTATAAGAGCTCTGTATTAGTTGTTAACAACTGCATATTAACCTACAAGTATCTCAATAAACATGTCCATTTTAAAAACTCACAAAAAACTAGGAATAGAGGATAACTTCCTAAATTTGATAAAGAACATTTATAAAATACATATACAGAAACAATCATATTTAATGGTGAAAGATTGAATGCATTCCGCATAAGATCAGAAACACCAAGAGGATGTCTGCTAGTACCATTCTTCTACAGCATAATAATAGAAAATCCTACCAAACAATCAATAATTCTCTCTCAGCCCTAGCCAGCTTGGCTCAGTGGATAGAGCATCAGCCTGCGGACTGAAGGGTCCTGGGTTCAATTTCGGCCAAGGGCACATGCCTGGTAATTAAATGGCACACAGATGGAAAGGAAGAAATAAAACAGATAATATTTGCAGATGACTAAATTAAGTACAAAATCCCAATGAATCTGCAAGGTGAAAAAAAAAAGCTTCGTGGAGCAAGTTCACAGGATACAAAGTCAACTAATAAAAATGAAATAAAATAAAACTGGCCCTGGTTGGGTGGTTCAGTTGGTAGGTATATCAAAAGGTTGCCAGTTCCATTTAAGGTCAGGGAACATACCTAGGCTGCAGGTTTGATCACCAGTTGACGTGCATATAGGAGGCAACCAATGAGTGTTTCTCTTTCACACACGTTTCTCTCTCTCTCTCTCTCTTTTTTTTCTCTCTCTCTCACAATCAGTATTTAAAAAAAAAAAAACTGATTTCCTATATACCTGCAATGAACAATTGGAATCTGAAATTTTTTTTGTATTTTTTATTAAATTATATTGGGGTCTTTCTCTATCTGACTTATTCAACTTAACATAATAATCTCCAGGTTCCTGCTGTTTCAAATGTTAAGAAATCCTTTATTACAGCTGCATAGTATTCCATTGTGTTAATGGTACCACAGGTTTTTCATCCACTCATCTGATGCGCACTTGGGTTGTTTCCCAGATCTTAGCTGTTATATATAATGCTGCTATAAACATATGTGGAATCTAATGAACAAAATAAACTGACGAACAAAATAGAACCAGAGGCATGGAAGCATGGAACAGAGTGATAAATCTCAGATGAAAGGAGGAGAGAGGACTGGAAGGAATTAACCAAAGAACTGATAGGCATATATGCATTGTCCATGGACACAAAGAACAATGCAGTGAAGGCCTGGGGTATGGTGGGAACCAGATGGAGCGGGACAGTGGGGGAAAATATGGGGGGACATCTGTAATACACTAAATAATAAAGAAAAATTATATTGGGGTGACACTGGTTAATAAGATTATGTAAGTTTCGAGTATACAATTCTATGATACATCATCTGTATATTGCATTGTGTGCCCACTACCCAAAGTCAAATCTTTTATCATCATCATATATTTGGCCCCATTTACCTTTTACTACTGTCCTACTTCCCTCCCTTCTGGTAACTACCATAATGTTGGCTGTATTTATGAGGTTTTTCTCTTTGTCTTTGTCCATTTGTTGCTTTCAGTTTATATCCCACATGAGTGAAATCAAATAGTTCTTAACTTTATGAACTTTTAAATAGCACCCCAAAAACTGAAGCACTTAGGTTAAAATCTAACAAAAGATGTGCAAAATAAGTATGTGAATAACTACAAAACACTGGGACCACTAAGAGTTTCTATTGACTTTTTTTTTCCTGAATAGGGCTAAACATTCTTATTCTTGCATGTGCTTGGTTGATAACTATATAGTTTTATTGGGGACAGGATTTAAGGAGCAAGTATTCTGTACACTTTTTAATTTTTTTAATTTTGTATTATTGATTTTTAGAGAGAAAAAGGGAGGGAGAGAGAGAAACATCAATGTGAAAGTGAAACATGGATTGGCTGCCTCCTGCATGCCACCTACCGGGGATCTAGCCTGAAACCAGGGCATGTGCTCTGACCAGGAATCAAACCCACAACCTTTCAGTGCACAGGACAATGTGCAACTAACTGAGCCACACCAGCCAAGGCCTCTTCCTATTTTTTTTCTAATATATTTTACTGATTTTTTACAGTGAGGAAGGGAGAGGGACAGAGAGCGAGAAACATCGATGAGAGAGAGAGACATCGATCAGCTGCCTCTTGCACACTCTCCACTGGGTATGTGCCCGCAACAAAGGTACATGGCCTTGACAGGAATCGAGCCTGGGACCCTTGAGTCCGCAGACTGATGCTCTATCCACTGAGCCAAACCGGTTAGGGCTAGTCTAATAAGAAACTGGGAACACCAATAAGAAAGGATTATATGCACCCCTATGTTCATAGCAGCACAATTTACAATAGCAAAGATTTGGAAACAGCCTAGGTGCCCGTCAGCAGATGACTGGATCAGAAAACTATGGTACATCTACACAATGGAATACTATGCTGCCATAAAAAAGAAGGCATTCCTACCATTTGCAGCAACCTGGATGGAATTGGAAAACATCATGCTAAGTGAAATAAGCCAGTCCATGAAAGAAAAATACCACATGATCTCACTCATCTATGGATAATAAAGAAAATTATAAGCTGTTGAACAAAAAGATAGATACAGAGACAGTAAAGCATCAAACAGAAGGTCAAATTACAGTGGGAAGGTTAGGGAGAGGTGGGGGAGATAAGAGATCAACTGAAGGACTTGTATGCAAGCATATAAGCATAACCAATGGACACAAAACTCTGGGGGGTGAGGGCATGTATGGGAGTGGAGGGGGGGGCAATGGTAAGATATGTACACATATAATACCTTAATAAAAAAATGAAAAAAAAAGGTAAAGGAGTTCATCACCACCAAACCGGTATTATATGAAATGCTGAAAGGTATTCTTTAAGAGGAAGAAGAAGAAAAAGGTAAAGATAAAAATTATGAACAACAAATACATATCAATCACCAAGTGAATCTAAAAATCAAGTGAATAAAAAAATCTGATGAACAGAATAAACTGGTGAATATAATAGAATCAGGGGCATAGAAAGGGAGTGGACTGACAATTCTCGGGGGGAAAGGGGTGTGGTGGGTGCGAGAAGAGGCGGGACAAAAATCGTACACCTATGGATGAGGACAGTGGGAGGGGGGTAAGGGCAGAGGGTCGGGTGGGAACCGGGTGGAGGGGAGCTATGGGGGGAAAAAGAGGAACAACTATAATAATCTGAACAATATTTATTAAATTTTTTTTTAAAAAAAGGTCAGGCCTGGCCACTGTTGCCCAATGGTTGAGCATCGACCCAGGAACCAAAAGGTCACTAGTTTGATTCCCAGTCAGGGCACATGCCTGTGGCTCATTGATCCCCAGTATAGGGTGTGCAGGAAGCAGCCAATCGATGATCTTCCTCACTCATCGATGTTTCCATCTCTCTCACTCTCTCTAAAAATCAGTAACATTTTTTTTATAAGATTAGATGTTCGCCCTGGCCAGTGGTTGGAGCATCAACACATGCAACAAAGGGTTGCGGGTTCAATTCATGGGACAAGGGTATGTACCTGGGTTGCAGTTTCAAACCCCAGCTCCAATCAGGGCACATGTGGGAGGCAATCAGTCGATGTGTCTCTCTCATTTTGATAATTCTCTTTCTCCCCGCCTGCCCCCCCCCCCCCCCCCCCGCTTCCCTCTCTTCCACTCTCTGCAAAAAAAAACCAATGGAAAAAAATATCCACGAGTGAGGCTTAACAAAAAAAATTGAAAGAAAGATCGTATGTTCTCCATAAGAAAAAACAAAGTGAAAGGGGGTTAGAGAAGAGATGTTAAAGTGCTTTTTAATTTTAAAATACACATGCACTGCCCTGGGCAGTTGTTCAGTGGTTAGAGCATCAGCCCACGGACTAAAGGGTCTCAGGTTCGTTTCCAGGTCAAAAGCACAAACCTCAGTTGCAGGCTTGATCCCTGGCCCCTGGGGGTCAGGGGCATGTGGGTGACAACCAGTCCATATGTGAGGTTTCTCTCTCTGTCCCCCTAACTCTCTCTAAAAATCAATGGGAAAAATATCCTTTGGTGAGGATTATCCAAAAAGAAAAACATATGTACTGACTACTCAGGTGAATACACACAAACAAAAATAAATATGTATAAAATATACTCAGAAGTACTATTAATTTACTTTAATTAAATTTAACTTAATTAGTTTTAAAATTTTAACTCATAATACATGAATAAATGCTAGAATTATATATTTCTGTACTATTCCTACCTCTTTTAATATTACCTATTTTTCACAGTCAATATTCATCAACCCCTCTATAAGACATTTCCATTACACATAAAACCAAAATTACATCGTTATCTAAGTACCTAGAACTATAAAAACATATATTTTCATTTATCTAAGTTAATATCTCCAATATATTAGCTAAATACTAGATACATAGAGGCTATTAAATCCTTTAATAGCTACCCCACCATAAAACAATAAATGGAATGTAGTCTAAAAGATATTGCACATTCTTTTTCAATTTACCTGTGCTTTGGCTCATCATAAGTCTTGGAGGAGAACTTGTTTCTTCAGATTCTTCTGATGAATGTGCCAGAAAATCATGAAGTTTCTGCACCAATGTATTCAACTTGCTTTCACTATCAAAACAAAATTTGAAGAATTTCCTTAATTAGCCTATCGTGAATTCAATTAAATATAAAGTTCTAACAAAATGAAACTATATAGGGTAAGTGGCCTGAAGAATGCACATTCAAACTAAAACGTAAAGGAAATAAATTTTATTCCTCTAGGAATATAAAAATAAGTAACACAACCTACTGTATAGTTACCTAGGATCAAAATATTATTTATGTAAAATGTTGATATTATATTTTGCTTTATATGATTTAAAATAATGATTCAGTAATTTATCAAATATATTTCCTGAGCACTTACTCTCTGAAAGGCTTCATTAGTCTTTTTTTATTATTATTACTCTATCTACTGCTTGGCACAGAAACATTGAATAAATGATTGACAAATAAAACATAGAACAGGACTCAGAAGAGCTCAAAGATTCCCAGGGAAATATTTATGTAACTAAATTATCTATATATATAAAACCCTAACATGCAAATAGACCAAACGGCAGAACAACTGAACAACCAAACAACTGGGCACTATGATGTGCGCTGACCACCAGGGGGTGCACATGGAACATGGCAGACATCAGCAGCAGGTGGCATAGCATGGAATATGGCGGGTGTCAGCCATGGTGGAATGGTGGAGCAGGTGAGCAGGGGCGCCAGACCAAGGCGGGGCGCCGGTTGCTGTCATTGGGGCAAGCCTCTGGTAGTTACTGAAATTTCTTTGCTCCCGCACAACACAGTCCTGCCCTGTGCTCACACCTGCTGCCGGCACCATCCCCACTCGCACCCACTGCCGGCGCCCAGCGCCGGTCCCGATTGCTTGGCACCAACAGCAGGTGAGAGTGGCAGCTGCCGGCCCCAATCGCCCCTGAGGGGTTCTCCACTTCCCCTGATCCTAAGGGGCAATTGGGGTAGCAGCCGCTGGTCACACCTGATGACAGTACCAGCCCTGCTCACACCCGCTGCTGGCGCTGGCCCCAATGCTCCAAGCCATCAGTGTGTGGGAGCAGCGGTGGCATTGAGAGCAGGACTGCCAGAAGTCAGGGGACCAGGTGGCGTGGTGGGAGGGGCCAGGCAGGGGCACAGATGGGCAGAGACCCGCCCCTGTGCCCACCGCAGGCTCGTGGCCCTTTCAAGGTGCACGAATTCGTGTACTGGGACCCTAGTTATAGCATACCCTGTTAAGTTATATAACAGGTAACTCAAAAGGGACATAAAAAGTTGAACGTTTCAAATGCAGAAAATAAACATATACCCTATCTATATAATCTATATATATAAAAGGCTAATATGCAAAGTCTCCCCTCGGGAGTTCCACCAGGAGACCAGGTGTTCGATCGCTTGCTATGACATGCGCTGACCACCGGGGGGTGGCGCAGAATGAAGGAAGGCCCGGGCTGGAAGCTGGAAGGCGTGGATAGGCCCTGATCGCTGGCCAGGCCTAGGGACCCTACCCGTGCACGGATTTCATGCACTGGGCCTCTAGTTTCTAATAAAAGATTTCCTAAACTTAAAAGCAAGAAGGAAAATAGATAAAATTTATTCATCCAAATTCAAAACCTGTGTGTATCAAAAATTACAATCAAGAAAGTGAAAAGGCAACCCAAATAACTAGAGAAAACTTTTCAAATATATCTGAAAAGGTATTAATACCCCTTTTTAATAAGATATACCCTTTTAAAGTTATAATAATACAAAGTATTCTTATAATTAAATAATAAAATGAGAAACCAATTTAAAAATAGGCAAACGGCTTAGGTTAAATTTACCCCAAAGATATACAAATGGATAGCAAGCACATAAATGCTCAAGATTATTAGTTACTAGAGGCCAAATGCACAAAATTCGTGCAAGAGTAGGCCTTCCTTCCCCTGGCTGCCATCACCAGCTTCCCTCTGGCACCCGGGACCCGGGGTTCCAACGCAGTCCTAGTTACATCCGGAACATCATCTGGAAGGACATCTGGTCTAATTAGCATATTATGCTTTTATTATTATAGATTAGAAAAATGCATATGAAAACCAAGAGATACTATTTTACGCTCATGTAAAATGGTATAATCACTGTGTAAAACAATTTAGTAGGAACTCTAAAATTAAACATCGAGTTACCAAATAACCCAGAATTTCACTCCTAGACATATACCCAAGAAAATGAAAATATATGCCCACCCCAAAAAAACTGTACACAGCAGTAGTCATAATAGCCAAGAAGTAGAAAGTATCCAAATGTCCATAAACTGATGAAGAAACAATAGAATATTATGCCCCAATAAAAAATGAAATACTCCACATGGCTTATTCTTGGAAAAATTATGCTAAAGAAGGCAGACACAAAATGCCCATATTGGATGTTTCCATTTACTAGGAGTACCGATTAATAATGCAGATTTTTTTTTTTCAATAGATGAAGTTACACATATGTTGATATATATACGATTTGATATGTATGCTATTTTGTTGTATGGACAACAACCTTCAAAACTTCATATGTCAAATTTGCTGAAGGTGTTAACATCATAGATATTTTTATGCTTAAAAATGTCGAATTTCGTGCCAAAAAGAGAGCATTTGCGGGAAGTTTTAAGTCATTGCTTTATTTTGAAGAAAAGTGCTGCTGAATACTTCGGGAAGCTTATGGTGACATGCTCCATCTCAAGATACTTGTGAACGCTGGTTTAAATGCTTTAAAAGTGATGATTTCGGTGTGAAAGACAAAGAACATCCAGGTCAACCGAAAAAGTTTGAAGACCAACAATTACAAGCATTATTGGATGAAGATGCTTGTCAAACTCAAAAACAACTTGCAGAAAGAGTAAACGTTGCTCAGCAAACAATTTCTGATCATTTACAAGCAATGGGAAAGACCTTAAAGGGAGGAAAATGGGTGTCACATCAACTGAACAAAAGACAAATGAAAAACCGAAAAGTCATCAGTAAAATTGTTGCTTCAACAGCACGAAAGAAAGTCTTTTTTGCATCGAATTGTGAATGGCAATGGAAAGTGGATTTATTTCTAGAATCCCAAATGCACAAGATCATGGGTTGATCCAGGTCAGCCATCAACATGGACTGCAAGGCCAAATCGCTTTGGAAAGAAGACAATGCTCTGCATTTGGTGGGATCAGGAAGGTGTGGTGTATTATGAGCTTCTAAAACCAGGTGAAACCGTGAATACTGATCGATACTGACAACAAGTAATCAATTTAAACCACGCTTTGATCGTGAAACAACCAGAATGTGCCAGAAGACACGGCAAAGTAATTTTGCTTCGTGATAACGCACCATCACAGACTTTAAAACCAGTTAAAGACACGTTAAGAGATCTTGCCTGGGAAGTATTAACCCACCTGCCGTATTCACCAGACCTTGCTCCTTAAGATTACCACTTGTTCCAATCGATGGCACACGCACTTTCTGAGCAGCACTTCAAAACGTAAGGAGTGGAAACTTGGGTCTCTGAATGGTTTGCCTCAAAACATTAAAAGTTCTATTGGGGCGGTATCCACAAATTACCTAAAGATGGGGGAAATGTGTAGCTAGCAATGGACATTACTTTGAATAAAGCACTTTTGATGTTTCTCTTGAAATTATCGTGTTTTCTTTGATTACAAAATCCGCCATTATTAACTGGTACACCTAGTACATATATGAAATGTCCAAAATAGGCAAATCCAGAGAGACAGAAAGTAGATCAGTGGCTGACAAGGTATGGAGAAAGAGGGGAATTGGGAAATATGGGTTATCTTTTGAGGGCAATGAAAATGTTCTAGAATTAGAAAGTGGTAACAATAGTACAATATTGTGAATTTACAAAACAAACACTAAACTGTTCACTAAAATGGTTTTATGTGAATTTTATCTCAATAAAAAGGGCAAAAAAATCCCAGTCTGTGTGGCTCAGTGGTTGAGTGTCAACCCAGGAACCAAGAGGTCAGCAGTTCAATTCCCAATCAGGGCACGTGGCCAAAATACTGGCTCGATCCCCAGTAGGAGGCAGCTGTTGTCTCTCTCTATCCCTCTCCCTTCTTCTGTCTCTACAAAAATCAATAAAAAATCAAAAAAAGAAAAAGAAATTCAAAAATATATCTATCTATTTACATAACAATAAAATATGTGCAGCACCTTCAAAAAATATAACCACAAAATAAATAAATATATGTATATACACATATATATATAAAACCAAAACTTTAAGACAAACTAGCCCAGCCGGTGTGGCTCAGTGGTTAAGTGTCGACCTATGAACTAGGAATTCATGGTTCGATTCCTGGTCAGGGCACATGTCCCAGTTGCAGGCTCAATCCCCAATGGGGGTTGTGCAGGAGGCAGCCAATCAATGATTCTCTCATCATTGATGTTTCTATCTTTCTCTCCCTCTCCCTTCCTCTCTGAAATCAATAAAAATATATTTTAGAGGACAACAATAAAATATGGCGGCGTAGATAAACATCTGGGCCGCTGCCGTCCACAACAATTTCCAAAACTACAACTAAAAGACAGAACGTCTATCACCCAGAACCACGGGAAAGCTGGCTGAGCAGAACCTCTACAACTAGACCGAAAGAGACGGGCGCAATCAGGGCACAAACACTGAAAAACTGAGGTACAGGGTGATACGAGCTGGCGGCAGAGCCCAGCTGGAGGCGGGCGTTGCTTTCTTCAATTCAAAGAGAGACAAGCCCCCAATCTCTCTGAAATCCAGTTTCTGGGGAGAGACTGGGCTGTCTGCCACCGGGTGGGAGTGAGGGTGGCTTACTAGCAGAGCTGCGTGGAGGTAGAATTCTTGGCTGCGCCAGGGCGCGAAACAGCGAGGACATGGTCGGAGGCACCGGGGAAGCGGTTGGAGGCGGCTCACTGCCAGTCATTGCTGTTTACCACGCCCTAGCCTAGTGACGCCCTGAGACCCCGCCCCGCACAATCTACAAACACACCCAAGCTCCTAGCAGCGGCTTTTGCATATAAATGGCCTTCTCTATTGCAGTTTAAACTCGTAAACTTGCAACCCGGTACAGACAGCTCCAAGGACTCCAAGCTCCAAGAAGGGAGGAGAGGACGGCAGTTCTCACTGTAGCTCCTGCAGGGTAGCCTCAGACAGCAGCTTAACTGCACCCCATTGGAGATTCAGAAGCCAATGCACCTAATGGTCAGTGTGAGGCACCAGATTTCAACTCCTCACATCCATAAGTGACACATTCGGGAGGCGGACTCAGTGACCACCAAAGCCCCACTCAAACAAGCCCTGTACCACAAGCGTGTCTCCAGCGCAGCAGTGCTTCCATTATAGACACAGCAGGTCCTCACAGCCAATTGGCCTGGAGGTCAATTCCTCCCAGTGTACCAACAGCAATCAAGGCTTTTAACTACACCAAGACTTTCCACTCAGCCCACAAAGGGGTGTACCAAGAGTGACCACCTAGGGTGATTGGGAAAGCTGAGCTACCGGCCCCTATAGGTCACTGACCAGACAATGCCACTCCATCAACACAGGGAGGCAGCCAAAATGCAGCGACACCGAAGTATGTCACAAATAGAAGAGATGGAGGAAAGTAAACTAATGGACGACACAGTGTTCAGAACCACATTTATAAGGTTACTCAAGAATCTTCTAAAAAATGCTGATAAACTTGAAGAGACCTTCAAGGACCTTAATGAGAATACCAAAAAAATGGAAAAGGACCAGTCAGAAATTATGCATACACTGTCTGAAATAAAGAATATACAGAAACTCAACTGTAGATCACCGTACCCGAAGAGTCAAACCAAAGATCTGAAATATGAGGAAGCAAAAAACACCCAACCAGAGAGGCGGAAAGAAAGAAGAATCCAAAAGTGTGAGGATAGCATAAGGAGCCTCTGGGACGGCTTTAAGCGTACCAATATCCGAATTTTTGGGGTGCCAGAAGAAGAGAGAGAGCAAGACACTGAAAACCTATTTGAAGAAATAATGACAGAAAACTTCCCCCACCTGGTGAAAGAAATAGACTTACAAGTTCAGGAAGCGCAGAGAACCCCAAACAAGAGGAATCCAAAGAAGACCACACAAAAACACATCATAATTAAAATGCCAAGGGCAAAAGACAAAGAGAGAATCTTGAAAGCAGCAAGAGAAAAACAGTTAGTTACCTACAAGGGAGTACCCATACGACTGTCAGCTGATTTCTCAACAGAAACTATGCAGGCCAGATGGGAGTGGCAAGAAATATTCAAAGTGATGAACAGCAAGAACCTACAACCAAGATTACTCTACCCAGCAAAGCTATCATTCAGAATTGAAGGTCAGACTAAGAGCTTCACAGACAAGAAAAAGCTAAAGGAGTTCACCACCATCAAACCAGGATTACATGAAATGCTGAAGGGTATTCTTTGAGAAGAAGAAGAAAAAAAAAAGGTAAAGGTAAAAATTATGAACAACAAAAAGACATTAAATACATACCTACCAACAAGTGAATCTAAAAATCAAGTGAATAAAAATCTGAAGAACAGAATGGACTGGTGAATATAATAGAATCAGGAACACAGAAAGGGAGGGGACGGACAATTATCAGGAGTGAAAGGGGTGTGGGGGGCGAGAAGAGACGGGACAAAAATCTTACACCTATGGATGAGGACAGTGGGAGGAGGGTAAGGGCAGAGGGTCGGGTGGGAACCGGATGGAGGGGAGCTATGGGGGGGGGGGGAGGAACACCTGTAATAATATGAACAATAAGGATTTATTTAAAATATATATATATATTCACATATATATATATATTTTTTAAACCCTTTGGAGATTTTTTTTTATATATTTTATTGATTTTTTACAGAGAGGAAGGGAGAGGGATAGAGAGTTAGAAACATCGATGAGAGAGAAACATCGATCAGCTGCCTCCTGCGCACCCCCTACTGGGGATGTGCCCGCAACCAACGTACATGCCCTTGACCGGAATCGAACCTGGGACCCTTCATTCGGCAGGCCGACGCTCTATCCACTGAGCCAAACCGGTTTTGGCACACATATATATTTTCAAAAAAAAAAAAAGGCAAACTAACTTGAAAACAAAGATAAACATATTTACCAAAAAAATACTAAATTCCCCCTAGCCAGTTTGGCTCAGTGGATAGAGCGTCGGCCCAAAGACTGAAAGGTCCCAGGTTTGATTCTAATGAAGGGCATGTACTTGGGTTGCAGACTCGATTCCTGGCACCAGGTCAGGGCACAAGCAAGAGGCAACCAATTGATGACTCACTCACATCTAAGGTTCTCTCTCTCTGTCTCTCCCTGTCCCTTCCACTGTTCTCTAAAAATCAATGGAAAAATATCCTCAGGTGAGGAATAACAAAAAAATAAATAAATAAATAAATAATAAATAATAAAAGTTTAAAATTTATTTTTAAAAAATATTAAATTCCTAGTAGATAAAAAATTTAAAAAAGGAAACAAAATTTTTTAAAAGGGGAATACAACTCATTAACAACAACCATAATCTGGAGAAAAAGCATTCCAACCTCACAATAATCAACAGAATGGCATATTAAAACACTATGAATCAAGTAACAGTTGTCAAGCCTTCCAGGGCCAGGCACCACCCGTATTTAAGCAGGGAGCTAGGCCCCAAGGCCAGTGGTTACTTTGCACCGTTTCCTGTTTTGGTCAGAAAAAAAACAAGGTATTTAGAGAAAGAAAAAGAAATGAGATAACAGACATACTGCAACTGGAGACCCTGTGTGGATTTTGGTAGTTTTGTTTTGGTGAAGAGAGTTGTTCTACAAAATTTTGAAACAAATTTGCCTCTAGAATAAAGTTGCCAAAAGGGCAGGAGTTCTACTTTTTGCTATAATCTTCCTTTGGAAAAGAGTCAGATGTACAACAAATACAATTATCGAGTCACTTGGTGTCCTTAATCTTAAATTAGAAAATGAAACCAGAAGATGTAACATATCAACCCACAGCACAGAATTCCTTATAACCAAAATTCTAAAATAAGCATGAATGACGTCATTCCAGATCTTGTCCCATCAAAAATTACCAAAGAGCAAAAAGTTGTTCATTAGAAATGAAAAGAGTACAGCAAATTAGCCCTAGCAGGTTTGGCTCAATGGTTAGAGCATCAGCCTCCGGACTGAAGGGTCTTGAGATCAATTCCGGTCAAGGGCACTACCTTGGTTGCAGGCTCAATCCTATCCCTGGTCGGCCAGTGCTGAAGGCAACCAATGGAAGTTTCACTCTGTCTCTCCCCCTCCCTTCTACTCTCTCTAAAAAAAAAAAAATCAATGGAAAAAAATATCCTGGGGTGAGGTTTAACAAAAAAAAAAAAAAATCAGCAAAATGATGACTGTCCACTCATTCCTAGAACTCACAGGAATCCAACCACAAAACCAGCTTAGTTATCACATTAATTCATGCTGTAGCTTGCCAAGGTCAGGACTCTGAAGAAATCAGTGCAGGCCATTATTAGTACCACCACACACAAAAATAAAAACAATACAATCAGTAGAATGTCCTTCCTCTCTGAAGGACAGCATTTTTAGGCATAAATATGTTTGTACCTAGTATTATATTATAAAGTATGAGTCTAGGTAGGAGTCCAAAGGTGAAAAAATTCTGGTAAGTACTTTAAAAATTGTGCTCATTCATTTGAGAAATCTGAGGATGGATGTGATTTCTGAAAATAGCCAAATGTCATTTAGAGTCAAATATGGTGAATAATGCAAGATTATCAAGTAGCATAAATCAGTTTTTGCCAAAATCTGAAGTATTCCTGAAAATTTTTCTTGTATGACTTCTAAATTGGTTACAAAAGTAGAGTTCTCAAAATGTCCTCAGAAGCAGTGAAGGTCTGAGGTCATGGCCCTGCAGTGTCTATGCAGGCGGCTGGGCGGGGTAGGGCAGCGGCTGCTAGATGGGTCAGTGGGTGCGGTGGGGTGCGGCCCTTGGCCCTGCACCCCCAGTGCAATTGTGACGTGAAGGTACATGACACCAGACGCCAAGGCAGCAGGACTCGGCTCTGCTCTGATGTGGTCTGGACTGGCACACAGTCCCAAGGTGCAACGGATCCCAGATTGAGATGGAGCAAGAGAATGAGGTGCTGAACCAGTGGCGGGCAGCTCAGCACCAGATAGCAGACAATACTGAGAAGTCAATATAAATTTTGGACATGTCTCCATCTCCTGGAAGCAGAGGAGTGCACACCTCTTGGAACCATAGCTCATCAGGCATCCAACATATCCTTCAGTGTCCACAGCTGGAGAGGATCCCCTTGGTTTCTGCTCAGGCGCCTGGGCAGAATGCAAATGAAATGGGGCCACAGTGTGTTGCTGCCTGAGCCTGGTGTGAACTATTAGCCCCAAGTGACTCTCCCTCCTTCCCAAATGATTTATTGTCAGGGAATGTCTCCCTCTCAACCAGAAATGATGATTTTCAAGGGGCCCCAAATGATGTCCTTAGTAAAGTCCAATATTCCAGGAGTGGCCATGACCTTCAATGGGAATCTAAAGATGCCCCCTAATGGGCCACCAGTCACAGTGTTCCACATGAGGACACCAACAATGCATTATTCTGGCCACCCTATAGTACCTTCTAATAGAGTCTCTTTAACACCTAAAATGTTATTGCCTCCAACCCTGCCTTCTGCTGGGTGCCAGGCAAGACTCCTTTCTTTGGCTCAGATGTTGTCCCTTAGAGATCCCCACAACTGTGGAATGCCCCCAGGTGAGTCCCCATCATTGCTGACTTTAGAATCCCAGGACTCTGTTAGCCAGCCAGCATCCTAGAAAGACACCTTATTACCTGAGCGGCCCACACCTGCTCCACAAAGAACAGAGCAGAAGTGTAGGGCCCTAGAAAGGGCTCCCAGGAGGAGGGCCCCAGTTGGAAGTCCTTACTGCTGCCAGTATGAGAACTGTGGAAAAGCTTACACTAAGCTCTCCTACCTCCTGAGTCACCAACACACACACACACACACAGGTGAGAGGCCCTATAAATATGAGTGGGAAGGTTGTACGTGGCCTTTCTTCCACCCTGATGAGCTTGGACGAGATATATGGATACATACCAGTATGATCAGTGTGGCCGAGAATTCATGAGATCTAACCATCTCAGGCAACACAAAAGGACTCATCTTCGGGTGCCAGGATCCCCCAATCCACAGGCCAACAAAGAACAGATAACCTCATTTTGGCTTCTCCACCCAGATCCTGCCTGCCTCTGACCAGGTAGTCTCTTTAGTAGTTATAGACTTAGATGCAGACAGAAAAAGATTATGAGGTAGTGTTGAATGAAGCCCATATGAGTTGGACCTTGTCAGGGACTCTGCAAAAACTATCTTGGATGCCCTTACCTCCTTGGGTCCACCTACTTTCGCTGAGTTTAGCTACATGGAAAGATGAAGCAAAGTGGAGATTGGGATCTTTATTAAAAAGTTTTTTATGTCACTTCCCAACTTGAAATCCTTCAGTGACTGTCCTTTAACCTGCTACAAAAAATACAAGTTCCTTATCTTGGTCTTCCATAGTTTCCAGGGCCAGGCTATATTCAAATGCTGATTTTACCACTTGTTAGCCATATGACCTTGGGAAAGGTTTTCTACTGAGAAAAACACTATTAGACTGTTTGGGACACATCTTATGTATTCAATCAGATTCTGCCCAGAATTCACCAGCCACATGCCCAGAGTTTCTATCTCCTCCTACCACTTCCAGACTTGGATGGAATGCCCCACCACAGGGCATGGGATCTGGCATCTCAAGTAGCCACTAGTAACACAGAAACCTGGGGGAGTTAATCCTCTTGGGTAACATTTAACTAATAGGAATTTGGAGAGACCCAGGCAGATAAATTCCCTGTTCTTCCCTCCCTTCTCTGAATTGCTGCAAGGCAATGTTTCTCCAAGCAGTACAGCCAATGGGGAGATCTCCCAAGTAGCCAGTGAACACACCTGCTGTGCTTCAAGGCTTGTCATGAAGCAGGGCCCCATCTGCTATCACCTTGCATTACCTTCCATTCTCCAATGCCTTATTTTTCTTTTCTCACTCTCAGTGCCTTGAGTTTATACCATCCAAATAAAATATTGGTACTTCGTTCTTATTTTAAGCTCTGTTTTCTAGGTGACTTGGGGGTGGAGGATATTAGACTGGGGCAGAGAAGGACAAAACCCCACTGTAACTTTGCCTCCTCCTTACAGAACTCAGATACCAGATACCAAGTATTAAAAGGTCTGTTCTTCCCTCTCCCCTTGGATTGAGGGCATAATGGCTATCCTGACAACTCAAACAGGTAGTTGAAGACTTCATTTCTGAGCTTCTCAACCAGCCATTTGTCTGAACAGCAAACTATTATGAAGGAATTTACCCAAGCTCTCCAGTGAACTTTCAAGTGGCAGAGCTGGGATCCCAACCAGATCTGTCTACTCCAGAGGTACATCTCTTCACTAAAATATGATGCCTTCTACAGATGCTGCCTGTGCCTAGTCTGACGCCAAGTACTGCCAGGTGATGCCACAGTGAGATAAATCAGGACTGGTTCCTGTGGTCCAGGAACCATTTGATCTAGTGACAGAGGTCCACCTAGGTTCAGGGACCATGGAGAAGAGGAACACCTAAATGGGAATGTCAGAAGGCATATGCACCCTGACAAGGGATTGATCCTACAACCTTGGGTACGTGCCCTGACTGAGAATCAAACCAGCAGCTTTTCGGTGCACAGGACCATGCTCAGCCAACTGAGCCACACTGGCCAGGCTCAGCAAATACTTTGAAGCCCACAATTCAGAAAGCATCACAGCTGTGGGGATTCATGGTGGATGGCATGGAAACAGTGTGTCAGGGAAGAAAAGACTTCTCAAGGAGCTCATAGGACTTAGCCAGACTTCCCATTTTCTGGATTTTTACCCTTGGTCATGCTCGGTGCTAGACACTAAGAATTCAGAACATGATGGTGCCTGCTATAGGGCAGAAAAGTAATGGACAACAATTCTGAAAGTGCTGCGAAGGCGAAGAGATGAACCTCTGCAGGTTCAAACTTATTCTGAGCAGCTGGGGATGTCCCAGAGCCTTAGCTATGCCTGCCTTCTCACCCCGACCCTAACTCTGTACTGCATGCACCTTGGTCTGTTCTAGTGGCCCCAGTGTACCTGGGCCAGGCCTCTAGGTCCTCCATCCAAATTCCAAGCAAGGGGAGAGGATAAGATTTTTTTAAAAAAATAAGAACAAGAAGGTGCTCATATGTGACCCAATTACTGGCCCCAAGGACTCAGCTTTCCAGCACCAAAAATCTCTTTTATTCCCACCTGGGCACTAGGTCCCTTCAATGGTGAGGGGGTGATAGGAGAAGAAATCAAACTATCCTTTAACCAGTGATTACAACACTATGTATGCCAGGTTGGGCTAAGCCTTTCCCAGTATTACCTTGTTCAACACAAGGGTGGGAAAGACAGCGGGTTCTCGAGTAAGACTAGTAGATTTATAATCCTGCCATTTCCTGGCTGCGTGGTCTTGGGCAATTTACTTATCTCTGTTGCTTCTGATAGCAGGTGGGCAAGACAGGATTCAAACTAAAATGATAATCACATTTTAAAAATGGTTTCTTTGACTGCCTTAAGAGAGGAAAGGGTTTCAGGGCTCCAGGTGACAGTTGAAGGAGGCTTGGACTAGTGGAAGTGGAAGATTAGAAAGATTTAGGAGTGATAATTAATGGGATTTGGTTGAGGACATGATCAAGGATGACTCCCAGGTTTTTGGCTTGAGTTATAAGTAGCACAGAAGAATGGACGAACTTCGTTAATTTATTTTCTACTTTTATGATTTGTTATACAATGCAAAAAGTATTATTTCCCATGTATGTAATTTAAAGAATAATAATAAAACTTATCTACCCTTTTATGTCACTTGAGAAAAAGTAGATACTAATTAATACATCTGAAGCCTTTGAGCTCCCCTCTGATCAAATCCCCCCATACTCCATAGAGGTAACCTCTATCCTGAATTTTGGTTAATCTCACCTTTGCTTTTATTTGTTGTTTTTACCATATATGTATCTATTCTTAAACAATATAGTGATTAGTTTAATGTGGGGAGAAAAAAATGTCCTCAGGAATGACATTATCATTGCTATCACTGTGGCCTCCCAGAATGACTACTTAGATTGGAAATACTCATCCTACCTAATAATAGACAAATATGCAAATTGACCATACCTCCGACACACCCACAAGTCACGCCCACCATCCAATCAGAGCAAGTATGCAAATTAACCCAACCAAGATGGCTACAGCCACAGAGAGCAAGGTTTCCTAGGTAACAGAGGAAGCCAAGCTTTCCGCCTGCCCTTGCCAGGCCTAAGCCTCCACTCAAGCTACAAAGTTTCAATTGTAGAAGGAAAATAAATTCCAGATACCAGGGCCTCCGCTTGGGTTGCCAGGGGGTGTGGCCGGCCTGCAAACCACCACAGGTCCCTCACTCAGGCCGCCCCATGCCCCAAGGGAACCACACCCTGATCAGGGACACCCTTCAGGGCAAACCAGCTGGCCCCCACCCCTGTACCAGGCCTCTATCCTATCTAATAAAAGAGTAATATGCAGATTGATCATCACTGCAACACACAATATAACTGCCCCCATGTGGTCAAAGATCCTGCCCCCATGTGGACACAAGATGGCCACCACAAGATGGCCAGCAGGAGAGGGCAGCTGGGAGGCACCCGGCCTGCAAGGGAGGGCAGTTGAGAGGGACCAGGCCTGTAAGGGAGGGCAGTTGAGAGGGATCAGGCTTGCAAGGCAGGGCAGTTGGAGGTGATCAACCCTGCAGGAGAGGGCAGTTAGGGGTGACCAGGCCGGCAGAGGAGGGAAGTTGGGGGCAAACAGGCTGACAGCAGAGTGGTTAAGGGGTGATCAGGCTGGCAGGCAGAAGCGGTTAGGGGCAATCAGGAAGGCAAGCTGGCAAGCAGTTGGGAGCCAGCAGTCCTGGATTGTGAGAGGGATGTCCAAAAGCCCGTTTAGGCCCGATCCCACCGGGGGGATCGGGCCTAAACGGGCAGTCAGACATCTCTCGAGGGGTCCCAGATTGGAGAGGGTACAGGCTGGGCTGAGGGACAACCCCCCTCCGTGCACGAATTTCGTGCACCGGGCCTCTAGTTTCATATAAAAGCTCTGATTTCTGGTAAAAATCTACCTCATGTCCTAGCCGGTTTGGCTCAGTGGATAGAGCATCGGCCTGTGGACTGAAGGTTCCCAAGTTCGATTCTCGCAAGGGCACATGCCTGGGTCTCAGGCTTGATCCCCAGTAGGGGGCATGCAGGAAGCAGCCGATCAATGATTCTCTCTCATCATTGATGTTTCTATCTCTCTATCCCTCTCCCTTCCTCTCTGAAATCGATATACCGGTATATATATATATTTTTTAATCTACCTCATTCCTAGACTCACACATTAGACATGGTCCTTAGAATTATTTGTCTTATTTGTGAAAATGGTATTTTAAACACACCAAACCAACTGTATAAAAGGCAGAACTTATTAATCGTTTTGTAAATTGAAGAATCTTTTCCTAAGGCAAAACTGCACATATTAAGTGATGAGCTTTACAACTGTGAACTGTTAGAAGTTATTCTTTTTAATCCAGACATGGTTGTCACTCTCTTCCTCCCTCTACCAAAATGTGAAGCTGACTCAACCAGCACTACATATTACATAACTCTAGGTGCTAGGTAAAAGACCTTAAAATGGCCCTTTTAAGAGTGGTTAAAAATCTCCATTGAAGAACATATTCAGCGATCATGCTCACGACCACACAATTAAAACATGGGTCCAATGCACATGTGAGACCTGATCTGCCTATCTGACAAGTGGAACCCCCCCCCCCCAAAAAAAAAATCTAAATTCTTAACATAAGCAAGCTAACCATATCATAAATGACTAAATTTCAGACAAGTTTTGAGCCCTGAAGTCAATGTTTTTAACTATGGGCCATGTTCTCTTCCTTGAATGTTTTACTGATTTATGTATTTTCCATGAGGAACTGTGGAGTTTCAAAAATTATTAGTGTTACACCTTTTTTGCACTATTATTTTGGAGAATTATATGCGTAGAGGAACTAGTCTTTTTTCAAATTAAACTTTTCATCTTGAGATAATTGCAGATTCACACGCAGTTGAATTAGCCTGTATATCAGTTACCCCGTTTTCCATATGGTAACATCTTACAAAACTACTTCTCATTTTCACGCATGCATCTACCTGCTGCCATAGATGAGCTGCTATCTTTATGACATAACAATGAACCACACAAGAGTCTCTGAAATTTGGCTATATAATCATGCATATATTGACCAAAATGTTTTTATAAAAAACAATGGTAATTAATTTAAATTTTTGTTAATTTCCTGATTGTTTAAAATGGCATTTTATAATGAACAAAGATAAAAAAACCTTAACAATATCACACAAAAAATTTTAGCTAATAAACGAATTCAATAAAGTTCATGGATACATCAACATGTAAAACTCAACTGCATTTCTATATATTAACAATGAACAATCCAAAAATAAAATTAAGAAAACAATTCCAGCCCTAGCAGGTTTGGCTCAGTGGACAGAGCGTTGGTCTGCGGACCACAAGGTCCCGGGTTCAATTCAGGTCAAGGGCACATACCTTGGTTGCAGGCTCCTCCCCAGCCCGGGCCCGGGTCGGGGCGCGTGCAGGAGGCAAACAATCAATGTATTTCTCTCACAATGATGTTTCCCTCTGTCTTTCCCTCTCTATTCCACTCTCTCTAAAAGATCAATGGAAAAATATCCTCGGGTGAGGATTAACAACAACAAAAAAAAATACCATTTATAATAGCATCAGAAACAATTAAATATTGCCCTAGACGGTTTGACTCAATGGATAAAGTGTCGGCCCTTGTACTGAAGGGTCCTAGGTTCAATTCCAGTCAAGGGCATATACCTCAGTTGCAGACTTGACCCTGGCCCCAGTTGGGCATGATGGAGGCAATGAATCAATGTGTCTCTCTCACATTGAATACAGCAGCAACAATAAGAAAAACAAAATATATATAAAAGGCTAATATGCTAAGTGTCCCTCCTACCATCCACCTGGTCATGACGTGCACTAACCACTAGGGGGCAGACTGTCAAAGCAGGAGCTGTAGAGCTGCAGTGACTTGGCAGCAGTGGTTCTCGGGTGAGACACCCCAAAACCAGAGAAGAGGGAGCCCAATTCCTCGCGAGGCCATGTGATTCCACCTTTGGCCGTGGGTTATGTTGTTGCTGGGGTACTGTCAGCCCGGAATCTGGTTTACTGCACACTTGCGTTTGCGTTCCACACCCTGTACGACAGCAACTTTGCAGAGTGCCCTCTCGGACTCCGGGACCCCTTGGGGGATGTTGGAGAGCCGGTTTCGGCCCAATTCCTGCAGGCCAGGTGGAGGGACCCCTGATCACTCCACAGATGCAGTGGAGGGACCGCAGGAGGTAGGCTCCAGGGTGTGTCCGGCCCATCTCACCCAGTCCCACCCCGCCAACAACCTTCTAATTAATTTCCTTTCAATGTGCATAAATCCGTGCATTAGGCCACTAGTTTTTAAATAAATTCCTAAGCCCTAGGAGGCAGCCGATCAATGATTCTTTCCTCATTGGTGTTTCTATCTCTCACTCCCTCTCCCTTCCTCTCTGAAAACAATAAAAATATATTTTGAAAAAAACTCCACTAGCCCTAACCGGTTTGGCTCAGTGGATAGAGCGTAGGCCTGTGGACTGAAGGGTCCCAGGTTCGACTCCAGTCAAGGACATGTACCTTGGTTGCAGGCACATCCCCAGTGGGGAGTGTGCAGGAGGCAGATGATCGATGTTTCTAACTCTCTATCCCTCTCCCTTCCTCTCTGTAAAAAAATCAATAAAAGATATTTTAAAAAAAAAACACTCCACTATAGAAAGTGGAATATAAAGACAAGTGAGAAGTACAAAATAATGTAAACCTGAAATCCCACCATCCAGAGGCAATCATGGGAAAAATGTTAACACGCGTTTGGTTTTAACAAAACTGAACTGTTACTTTACTGCTTTGTAACCATTTTCCTCCATTAATTAAAATATACTGTAAATATTTTCCTGCACCATTAAATATTCTTCTAAAACAATTTTAAATGTTTTTATTGCTTTTTTTAAGAGAGAGCAGAAGGGAGAGGGAGACAGAAACTGGATGTGAGAGAGAAACATCGACTGGTTGCCTCCCATACGCACCCTGACTGGGGACTGAACCCCAAACCTGGGCATGTGCCCTGACCAGGAATTGAACCAGTGACCTTTGGCACATGGGATGACACTCACCAACTGAGCCTCACTGGTCAGAGCTAAAACATAATTTTTAATGGCAGCACAGTATTCATCTGATAAAGATGACATAAGCTTATATATATATATATGTTTTATTGATTTTTTACAGAGAGGAAGGGAGAGGGATAGAGAGTTAGAAACATCAATGAGAGAGAAACATCAATCAGCTGCCTTCTGCACACCCCCCACTGGGATATGCCTGCAACCAAGGTACATGCCTCTGACCAGAATCGAACCTGGGACCCTTCAGTCCAAAGGCCGGCACTCTATCCACTGAGCAAAACCAGCCAGGGAAGATAACATAAGCTTTGTTTTTCAAGCTAAGAGCATCTAAAAACCTGTATGCATTTGTTGCAAGAATTACAGCTACTAAAAGGATATACTTAGAATGACTGTTACATTTTAAAACGAATTTTTTATTTATTCAGACCACAAGTACAGCAACTAAAAGCTACTATGTGCACTAACTATTACAAAAGTTTAACTAAGAAAAAATAAGTTAACACTTATTTTACTAGTATATTCACTTAGCCCAGCAGGAATGGCTCAGCTGTACAATCCTCGGTAGGGGCATATACAGAAAACAAATGATCGATGTTCTTTCTCATATCATCTCTCTCTCTCTCTCTCTCTCTCTCTCTCTCTCTCTCTCTCTCTCTCTCTCCTCCCTCCCTCCCTCCCTCCCTCCCTCCCTCCCTCTTTCTTTCTCTCTCTCTCTCTTCCCCTTCCTCTCTTTCTGAAATCAAATCAATATATATTTCTTTTAAAAACACAATAGGATGGATTGCTGCACCGATGGAGAATTGGATAGATGGCTAAATATGTGATAAAATAGGCATATTAAAATGTTAAAGGTAGAAAATAGGTAGTGAGTATATGTAAAATCCTTTCAACTTTGGTATAAGTTCGAAAATTTTCAGAATAGAGTGTTAAGTAGCTTCTAAACTACAAAATATAATAAACGCCATATGCCAAAAACACTATCACTTAAAAGAAATCAAGCCCAGCCAGCATGGCTCAGTGGAGAGAGCATCGACCTGAGGACTGAAGGGTCCCAGGTTCAATTCCCAGTCAGAGTACATGCCCGGGTCATGGGCTCAATCCCCAGTGTGGGGTATGCATGAGGCAGTAGATCAATGATTCTCTCTCATCATTGATGTTTCTATCTCTCCCTCTCCCTTCCTCTCTGAAATAAAAAATATATTTTTTTAATATTTTATTGATTTTTTATAGAGAGGAAGGGAGAGGGAGAGAGAGAGAGTTAGAAACATCAATGAGAGAGAAACATCGATCAGCTGCCTCCTAAACGCCCCCTACTGGGGATGTGCCCGCAACCAAGGTACATGCCCTTGACCGGAATCGAACCTGGGACCCTTGAGTCTGCAGGCCAATGCTCTATCCACTGAGCCAAACCGGTTAGGGATATATATATATATTTTTTTTTATTATTATTTTTTTTTTTTTAATTAAGAGGGCAACTTGTTTTTTGTACTGGCAACAAAGGAAATAAAACAACTTGTATTTTTACAAATATAGTGTAGTTCATTTTAGGCCAACTCCCCATAGTATAGTAAGTTTATTTATTTTTTGGAATATATTTTTATTGATTTCAGAGACGGAGAGAGAGATAAAAACATCAATGATGAGAAATAATCATCGATTGGCTGCCTCCTGCATGCCCCCTACTACTGCGGGTCGATCCCGCAACCCGGGCATGTGCCCTTGACCAGAATGGAACCCGGGACCCTTTAGTCCGCAGGCCGACACTCTATCCACTGAGGCAAACTGGCTAGGGCTAACTTTATTTTTAAATCTTCAATATGATAATATGTCTGGAATTTGTTTTAAAATAATTCAGTGAGGGAGACTTGGGTGAATATATGAAATTCTACTAATTACAAGATGGTAATTGTTGAAGCTTGGTGATAGGTACTTGTAGTGTGCTATTTTCTACTTTCTGAATATGTTGTAATTTTCCAGAATAAAAAAAGTTGGATATATAGAGTATTATTTTAATACTTAGTTCAGTGTTCTATATCCTAGAATAGTGACCTGTAAGCACCCAAATGTGTTATAAATAAGCACTTAACGTAAAAGAAATCTAGAGTTTAAACTTACACTATTCTGGTTAAATTCAATTAAACATGGATTAATGCTTATTTGTGAATTCATTTCATAAACACATCCAAGTCACTCATTTAAGTGTCCCTTGCCCTTAGCCCTCATTGGGTTTTCCTACAGAAGACTCAATCACCAGCAACATATACACAAACTGATAAAAATAAAAATCATAACTAACATTTATTAAATATCTAATATATGACAAGCACTGTTCTAAGTGCTTAATGTGTATTACCTCATTTAATCCTCAGAACTACCCTGTAACATCCTAATAAAAGAGTAATATGCAAATTAACCATCACTCTGCTACATAAGCCACACCCACCAGCCAAGCCATGCCTGTCAGCCAATCAGGTTGAGTATGCAAATTAACCCCAACCAAGATGGCTACCAGAAGGGAGGCTTGGGTTTCCCCAGCAACAGAGGAAGCCAAGCTTTCCACACACTCTGGCAGGCCCAGGCCTCCACTCAAGGATACAAAGTTTAAATTATAGAAGGTAAACAAATCCAAACAGAAATGGTGGCAGCCACGGAGCTGGAGCGAGAAGGCCAGGGTTGCCCCCAGCAACGGAGGAAGCCAAGCTTTCTGCACACCCTGGCCAGGCCCAGGCCTCAGCTTAGGCTACAAAGTTTCAATTAAAGAAGGTGAATTAACCCCAACAGAAATGGCTGCCATCCGCGGAGCAAGCAGGAGGCTTGGCTCCGCTCCAGGCTACAAAGTTTCAATTGTAGAAGGTAAATAAATTCCAGATACCAGGGCCTCCGCTAGGGTCGCCTGGGGCTGTGGCTGGCCTGCAAACCACCACAGGCCCCTTGCTCAGGCCAACTCATGCCCCAAGGGAACCCTCATCCTGATCCAGGACATCCTTCAGGGCAAACCAGCTTGCCCCCACCCCTGCACCAGGCCTCTATCCTATCTAATAAAAGAGTAATATGCAGATTGACTATCACTCCAACACACAATATGGCTTCCCCCATGTGGTCAAAGATCCTGTCCCCATGTGGACACAAGATGGCCAGCAGGGGAGGGCAGTTGGGAGGCACCCAGCCTGCAAGGGAGGGCAGTTGAGAGGAACCAGGCCTGCAAGGGAGGGCAGTTGGAGGTGATCAACCCTGCAGGGGAGGGCAGTTAGGGGTGACCAGGCCGACAGAGGAGGGAAGTTGGGGGCAAACAGGCTGGCAGGAGATCAGTTAGGCATCAATCAGGCTGGCAGCAGAGTGGTTAGGGGTGATCAGGCTGGCAGGCAGAAGTGGTTAGGGACAATCAGGAAGGCAAGCAGGCGAGCAGTTGGGAGCCAGCAGTCCTGGATTGTGAGAGGGATGTCCGACTGCCCGTTTAGGCCTTATCCCACCGGGTCTAAACGGGCAGTCGGACATCCCTCAAGGGGTCCCAGATTGGAGAGGGTACAGGCTGGGCTGAGGGACACCCGCCCTCCGTGCACGAATTTCGTGCACCAGGCCTCTAGTAGGTACTATAATTATCCCCATTTTACAGATGTGCAAATTCAGGTACAATACAGGTTAGATAACTTGCACAAAAATCACAATGCAAATAAATTGTGGAGTCAAGATCTATAAATCCAGCTAATAACTCCCAAATCATACCTTAGCCAGATCTTAATTACAATGTACTTAAAAAGTAAAGGTTTGCTTTTAATATAGTTAGTAAAGAATAGAAACATATACGTTTGCAATATTTGAACTGCATGGGGCCTTTATTCTTCTTCTTTTTTTAATCCTCACACAAGGATATTTTTCCCATTGATCTTTAGAAAGAGAGTGGAAGGGACGGAGGAGGGGGGGAGAGAGAAACATCCATGTGAAACATCAACTGGCTGCTTCCCAAATGGGCCCTGACCAGGGTCAGGGATCAAACCTGCAACCCAGATACATGCCCTTGACCAGGAATCGAACTCACGACCCTTCAGTACACGGGCTGACGCTCTAACCACTGAACAACCAGCCAGGACTAGATGGGATCTTTAAACAATTGAGTCCTATGTCCTGAATTTACACCAATTCAGCCATGGTTATAATTAAACATATTCTAATTGACTACAAAAAAATTCCACAAATAGCCTGGCTAGCATTACCCCATGCACTGGGAGGTTCAGAGGTTGAGGTCGCAGTCAGGGCATATGTTGGGGTTGTGGGCTCAATCCCTAGTAGGGGGCGTGCAGAAGGCAGCCAATCAATCAATGCTTCTCTCATCAATATTTCTATCTCTCTCTCCCTCTCCCTCTCCCTTCCTCTCTCTGAAATCAATAAAAATATTTTTTTAAATTCCGCAAATATACTTGACACTATAAAGAAACAGTTCTCAAGGGAACAGAATAATGTCTACTTCACCACTGTATTATCCCCCAGTAACTAGCAGAACAGCCATTTCATAAGTATTTGTTGAATAAGCTGAATGATTAAAAGTCTGTATCTTATTTCTATACTTAGATGTTTGTTACTTTGCAAATAAAATAAACTGTTTAAATGTTTTGTATTAAAAATATAACTAATCCTGGCTGATCCGTAAACCATAACCTCGTAGAAAGGTACTAATCCTTGTGTTTATGGACAGTCAGTTCTAAATCTGCTGGGTACTTCCATGTTCCTTGATGTACTATTATAGTCTGCATCTAGAAAAATATTAAGAGTTACCAGGAGTTGACATGAGTTCCATAAATCTGATCCAAGCTGCTGGACTTTGCCCACTCTAATCAAAGAATATGAGAGAAGGGTAACTGTTCTGTAACCAACTTTTCACTTATTCCACATTGCTCACCATAATAAAATCATAGGTTATAGATGGAGATCCAAGTTGCAGTAACATATGACACTCTCCTACTATAGCAGGCATCAAGACTACTACTCTTCCTAGCAAATGTAATCTACACAATCTGACCTCTACCAGTCATATTGTCAAACTGGTTATTGAATTTAAAACAGGTCAAAATTATGGACTATGCAAATCCAAAGTAAAAAATGCACATTGCAACAGGGAGCACGTACAAACTACTTTGAGATTAGAAAAAAAAACACCTGTTTTATAAAAAACAACTATCTCACTAATTGTATACTCTTGGAAAGCTCCCTTAGCCTCTCTGAGCTATACTGTAGTGATTTCAGTAAATAATTAATTACCTCACCTTAATTTAAATAGTAAGGAAACAACTCTGAAGTATATGAACAGGAATATAACTATCAAGAAGACCCTAGCCCAGCTGGCGTGGCTCAGTGGTTGAGCATTGACCTATGAACCAGGAGGTCATGGTTTGATTCCTGGTCAGGGCACAAACCCGAGTGACAGGCTCAATCCCCAGCGTGGGACATGAAGGAGAAAGCCTATCAATGATCTCATCATTGATGTTTCTATCTCTCTCCCTCTCCTGTCCTCTCTCAAATCAATAAAATTAAAAAAAAATAAGATTCTAGCCCTAGTTGATTTGGCTCAGTGGATAGAATGTCAGCCTGCTGACTAAAGGGTTCCAGGTTCGATTCCGGTCAAGAGCACATGCCCAGGTTGCAGGCTCGATCCCCAGTAAGGAGCGTGCAGGAGGCAGCCAATCGATGATTCTCTCTCATCATTGATGTTTCTTTCTCTCCCTCCCTTCCTCTCTGAAATCAATAAAAATATACATTTAAAAATAATAAGATTCTAAATAATCCAGTGTCACAATAGAATTGTGGCTGAACTACTTCCTTGAGACTGGTAGTGATAGAAAAATGTAAAAATCACTGTAAGACATAACAAATGTACTTTATTTTCTCAAACAAGAGTTCTGACACACAATATAGAAAAATACTTTGTTACTAAATTATGAAATACATAGAAAAAAATCCTAAAAGACTATTAAAAAACATAATACTATACCAAGAGCCCTAAACAGGGTGAAGTAAAATAATCTTGGTTCTAGTCCTAATTACTAATTAGATCTCTGACCATAAGCAAATTGTAACTTCAGTTTTCTCACTTGTAAAATCAGAGAACTTTATTAGGTGACTGTTATAGATAGATACATTCCAGCTATTAAATTTGCTTCTGAAAGAGATCAATCCAACCTAATATTTGATTTTAAGAATAAATCAGGTGCATGTCCACTCCTAGAAATAATACCCAATTAGCAGTTCCCTTTAACTCTGCAATGTATAGGTCCAAACATTCCTCCATTTTAATTGACACCATACTTGGACTAAAGGAAGAGTCTATCTCTTTAAGGAGATCCAACCCCAAATTGTATTTCTGAAATGCTATTGCCTTACTCTTTTTATCTAAGTATGTCACAAGACTGTTATATAACCTACCAGGTCATAAGGATAGAATTTTAGAGCTAAAAGCGCATTAAAATGTGGGAGTGGACTAGATAAAAAGGAAAAAATGAATCCTATGGTCACACAATTATTAGAAGACCCAGAACTAAAAGTTACAAAAGCATGGTCTTAGTCCAGTGCTTCTTCAATATTTCATTCTATTAACACTATGTCCCATGACCTGAAAATAACTTGACTTATTTTATACTGCCCAAAGTTTCAAAGTTTTTTTCATTCCCTCACCAACTATTTAAGTGTTAAGTGGACCAAGCCAGCAATCATCACTGAATGGGAAATACAGTAAAACCTCAATATAACGAACTCATTCAGGAAAGGGGGTGTCCATTAAAGTCAAAAGCTCATTTCATTATATAATAGAGTAGGTTTTCTGAATTCATATGTTAAAACATTTAACATTAACCTGTTTTTACTTATGTAGACACATTTGTGTAATTAAAATTAAGTGTATATGAAAAGTTTAATTCCACAGAAACGTTTTCTATATGTATCACAGTAATTTTAAATTTATACTAAATAGGTCTAGTGAATACATGCATTCATTCACCAGTCACTGAGAGCAAACAAATGCACACAGCTAGGACGTGGCTTAGCGTATGTCAGAACATCAGTCGGCATGCCTTAAAACTGCTGCAGATGCCTTGACTGGTGTGGCTCAGTTGGTTGGGCATCATCCCCAGCACTGAAAGGTTGCTGGTTCAATTCCTGGTCAAAGCACAATCCCGGGTTATGGGATCACTCAATCCCCAGTTGGGACATGGAGGAGGCAGCTGATCAATACTGATATTTCTCTCTCTCTCTTCCCTCTCTCCCACTCTTTCTCTCTCCAAAAATTAATAAACTATTATTTAAAAATAAACTGCTGCAGAAAGTCAAGCCACGTGACAACAGAACCAATTACTGCGCCAATTTGATGTGATCACGTACTAATCATTCACCTCTTGGATTTAAATATATGGACTATAGCCCTAGCTGGTTTGGCTCGGTAGATAGAGCACTGACCTGCGGACTGAAGGGCCCAGGGTTCAACTCCAGTCAAGGGCACATGCCCGGGGTTTCGGGCTCAATCCCCAGTAGAGGGCGTGCAGGAGGCAGCCAATCAAAGAATCTCTCTCATCATTGATGTTTCTTTTTTTTTTTAAATATATTTTATTGATCATTTACAGAGAGGAAGGGAGAAGGAAAGAGAGTTAGAAATATCGATGAGAGAGAAACATTGATCAGCTGCCTCCTACACACCTCCTACTGGGGATGTGCCTGCAACCAAGGTGCATGCCCTTAACCAGAATCGAAACTGGGACCTTTCAGTCTGCAGGCCTATGCTCTATCCACTGAGCCAAACCAGTTAGGGCATCATTAATGTTTCTATCTCTCTCTCCCTCTCCCTTCTTCTCTGAAATCAATAAAAATATATTTTTTAAAAACAACAGTGAATTTTAACATGTTAATTTAATTATAAGGAAATCTTAGTTAAAACATTTTAAAATTAACATGGTGTTAATTTTCACATATGACATACAGACTAGAAATTTTATACATTAAATCTGAAGTACATTAAATCGAGGTCTGCAAAATCGAGGGTTTACTGTATGTACTATAATAAATCTACTGTGCCCATCATTCCACTCTTTATTTTTTTTTAATTTCTCATATGTCACAAGCCAGAGACTCAACAATCCTCAGTGATCTGGCCCAAGAGTAAGGACAAACTTCTTCCCCCTCTCATGTTTCCAAATTTTTAGAAAAATGCATGCAACAAATAAAATTTATTAACTATCATTACACAAATAATTTTAATAACTTTAATAAAGCAAACTTATTAAGAGAAGGGCATGTTTTGAACTCCTCACTCTGAAAATTGGATCACAACTAGGTCACACTACTCAAGACTCAGGAACATAAGCTATACCCATGTTTCCTTAAAAGGATATCATTAAATCTGAATAGTATCCACATACAGGAAACACTCCATTCTCAGGCAATTTTCTTGAAAATCAGAAATACAGTAAACGAGAGATAGGAATTAAAATAAATGTAGCTATGTAGATTTGGTCCCAGCCATTTCTTAAAAGGTAAAATAATATTTATACCATTTAATAATACTCAAAACCATGAAATTCTCACTTCTGAAAGCATAATTACATAAAAACTTTCAGAGCTGGGTTTTAGAGAAAGGAATAGCAAATTTAAATATAATATCCACAATAAAAAAAGTTAGAAAAATCTACTGAAATTGTTAAAGATAAAGCAAGAGTATAAACAGTATATTCTTACACATGTCTATGAACATGTTATTAAGAACATTTATGGTCCTTTTACTTCTGATAAAAACTAGTTCTGTTTTCCATTGAATGCTATTCCCCATCTCTGCCCACTATAACCTTTCTTTTATGTTGAAAATCCTAAGCAAATCAAGTTACAATGAAATTTCAAGACCATAATAATTTAAATAAAAAGGAAAATAAATCTGGAAAAAACCCTCCAGCAAATATGATGAAAAATTAACATATGTATACTATTAAAATATCAAACACAATTAAAAATATTGTCATTATGTTAATTTGAACAAAAATTAGAAACAATTTTCATAAAATATGCAATTAGTAAAAGGTCTAAAATTGCTGTTACCCACTTTATAACAAGTTACCATTTTACACACAATACCTGGAATAGCAACAATCCCCAAAGAATTAACAGTGAAATGGGTATACTCATATATTATGTTAACCGTGTAAATAAGTGTAAACATTTAGAAAGTAACTGGTAAGCCCAACTGGTGGTTGAGCATTGTCCTGTACAGTGAAAGGTCACCAGTTCAATTCCTGGTCAGGACACATGCCCCAGTTACAGGTTCGGTCCCAGGTCAGGAGGCAACCAATCAATGTTTCTCACACTGATGTTTCTCTTTCTGTCTTTTTCTCTCTCTCTTTCTCTCTCTCTCTCTCTCTCTCTCTCTCTCTCTCTCTCTCTCTCTCTCTCTCTCTCTCTCTTCCTGCTTCTCTAAAATAAAATAAGCACATTAAAAAAATAAAGTAACTGACAAATGATTGAACAACCATAAACATTCATAACCTTTAATTCACTAATCACTCTCTTAGGAATATAAACTAAAAAAATACATTTTAAAAAACATTATAAGCATGAAGTTGTTGTCACATTATAAAAACAAAATCAGAACTTTAATCAGTAAAAAAAATAGTTGAGGAAATTATAGTACATCTAAGTGAAGTAGAAATAACTATGAAAGACAAAGCACAATAGAAGTTAGCAGGGAATGGGGTAAGGAATAAATGGGAATTCCTGTTTAATGTATACAGTTTCTCTTTGGGATGATGAAAAAGTTCTGCAAATAGATTGTAATGATAGTTATACAACACTGTGAATGTACTTAATGCCACTGAATTATACACTTAAAAAATGGTTAAGCCCTAGCTGGTTTGGTTCAGTGGATAGAGCATCGGCCTGCAGACTGAAGGGTCCCGGGTTCGATTCCAATCAAGGGCACATGCCCAGGTTACGAGCTCAATCCCCAGTAGGGGCCAAGAAGCAGCCGATCAATGATTCTCTCTCACCATTGATGTTTCTCTCTCTCTCTCTCTCTCTCCCTTCCTCTCTGAAATCAATAAAAGATATTTTTTTAAATGGTTAAAACAGCACTAGCTAGTTTTGCTCATTGGTTACAGCTTTAGCCCTCGGACCAAAGGGTCTTGGGTTTGATTCCCTGTCAAGGGCATGTACCTCCATTGCAGGTTCGATCCCTGGCCCTGGTCAGGGAACGTGCAGGAAGCAATCAGTCGATGTGTCTCTCGCGCATTAATGTTCTCTCTCTCTCTCTTCATCACATCGACTGATTGCTCTCCCGCTCTCCTCTCCCTTTCCCCTCCCCGCTTTCACTCTCTCTAAAAAAAAAGTTAATGCAAAGAATATCCTTGTGTCAGGATTTTTTTTAATAGTTAAAATGAACCACTTCACACATATCAGAATGGCTATCATCTATAATAATAAAAAAGCATACTATGCTAATTAGACCGGACGTCCTTCCAGGCGACCTTCCAGACGGGGCCAAGGCAGAGGCCTGCAGCCGTTGCAGTGGGCAGGGGCCGAAGCAGAGGTAGCCGCCGCAGCGGCGAGGACCAAGGCACACACCAAGGCAGCGGGAGCCTAGCCCTTTGCACAAATTTCGTGCATCGGGCCTCTAGTAAATAAATAAATCGACATACAAGTGTTGGCAAGGATGTGGAGAAAAGGGAACTCATGCACTGTTGGTGCAACCACTATGGAAAACAGTGTGGAGGTTCCTCAAAAATTAAAAATGGAATTGCCTTATAACCCATCAATTCCACTACTGAGTATATACCTGAAGAAACCCAAAACACTAAATGAAAAGAATATGCCCGGCCAGTGTTGCTCAGTGGTTGAGCATCAATCCATGAACCTCAAGAGGTTGCCAGTTCGATTCCTGGTCAGGGCATGCAGGACTAGATCCCCAGTGGTGGGCATGCAAGAGGCAGCTGAATGATGTTTCTCTCTCATTCATGTTTCTATCTCTCTATCCCTCTCCCTTATTCTCTCTCTAAAATCAATAAAAATATATTTTTTAAAAAGGATATATGTACCCCCATGTTCACTGCAGCATGATTTACAATAGCCAATATATGGAAGCAACCCAATTGCTTATCAATAGGCAAGTGGATAAAAAAAGATGTGATACAATATACACATGGAATACTACTCGGCCATAAAAAAGAATGAAATCTTACCTTTTGTGACAGCATCTATGGACCTAAAGGGTATTATGCAAATAACATATGATTTCACTTATATGTGTAATCTAAAGAACCAACAGACACATAGATACAGAGAATAGACTGATGGTTTCCAAAGGGGAGAAGGGGTTGGGTGAAAAATTTGAAGGGATTGAGTATAAATTTGTAGTTACAGAATAGTCACAGGGATGTAAATTACAACATAGGGAATAGCCTACCTAATAAAATAGTAATATGCAAATTGACCGCACCTTCGCTGTGCCCAAGCCACGCCCACCATCCAAAACCACGCCCACCAGCCAATCAGGGCGAGTATGCAAATTAACCAACAAATATGGCAGTTGATTTGCATACGCTGAGGGAGGGAGGAGTGAAGACTGAATTCAACTTAGAAGGAAGATGGAGGAAAAGCGGAGAGCAAGATGGCTGCCAGAGGAAAAGCCCGGGCGGGGCGGGGCAGGGCCGGGCAGGGCGGAGCGGGGCGGGTGGCAGCAGCGCGCGGGTGCAGGCGCAGCAGCCGCACCAGCGGCAGCAGCAGCAGCGCATGCAGCCGCAGCGGCCGCTTGCAGGATTTTTCCTGCAAATGGGCTACTAGTAGTAAATAATATTGTATTAATAACTATGTATAGGCCCAGGTGCATACTTGAAATATCAGGGAGACCACTTTATAAAGCATATGATTGTCTGACCACTATGCTGTACACCTGAAACTAATACAGAATAATACTGACTATCCTATTCAATAAAGAGGGATTAAGCTAATTGACCCTCACACCTTCGCAAAGATGGCAGCGGCCACAGCCAATAAGGAGGGAATATGCTAATTGACTGTTCCGCCCTCAAAGATGGTGGCGCCCACATCCAGTAAGGAGGGAATATGCTAATTGACTGCCATGCCCTCAAAGATGGTGGCGCCCACAGCCACAAGATGGAAGCACCCAGTCCCCTCAACCCCACCGGGGAAGCAGGCGTGTGGCACGGCCGGGCCCACACCGAGGCGGGTCCGGCCGCTCCGCGCGCCTGCCTACGGAGTCCCCCAGTCCCCTCAGCCCCCCAGCCACCCAGGGCTGGCCCGAGGGATGACCAAACGACTGAACAAGCAGGCTGCATGGGCAACCAGGCCAGCAGGGGGATTAGAGAGGGACGACCAAACGAATGAACAAGCAGGCTGTGTGGGAGAAACTACTAATAACTATGTGAATATTACATACATGTGTGGGGGGACCAGGCCGGCGGGGGTCCGTGAGGGGTGACCAGGCTGGCAGGGGGGGCAGTTGGGGTGACCAGGTCAGCAGGGGAGGGCAGTAAGAGGCGACCAGGCCGGCCAGAGGAGGGCAATTAGGGGCAACTAGGCCATTAAGGGAGGTGCAGTTGGGAGCAACCAGGCTGGCGGGGGGGGGGGGGGTCAGTTAGGGGCGACCAGGCCGGGGGGGCAGTTAGGAGCAACCAGGCCGGCAGCAGGTGCAGTGAGGGGCGATCAGGCTAGCAGGGGGGCACTTAGGGGCAACCAGGCAGGCAGGCAGGTGAGCGATTAGGAGCCAGCCGTCCAGATTGTGAGAGGGATGTCCGACGGCTGGGCCTAATCCATCAGTTGGACATCCCCCCGAGGGGTCCCCAATAGGAGAGGGTGGTGCAGGCTCAGCTGAGGGGACTCCCCGTGCACAAATTTCATGCACCGGGCCTCTAGTAAACTATAATTGAAAAAAATACTTAAAATGGTAAATTACATGCTATACATATTTTACCATAATAAATATATCCAGGGTAAAATAACTATGAAAACTACATTTTAAGTGAAAAAAAATTATTCCCAAATTTAAACAAAATTACTAATAACTATGTGAATATTACATACATACATGTCCAAGGAATGAAAAGAACCATGGGGGAGGAGAAGCAAACCACTGCTGTAAAGTAGCAGTTCTCAATGGGGGCAATTTTGCCCCCAGGGTACGTGACAATGTCTGGAGACAATTTTGGTTGTCAGAACTGCGAATGGGGTTATCACTGGTATCTAATGGGTAAAGGGTGAAGGATATTGCTAAACATCTTACAATGCACACCATAGTACACCCACAACAAACAATTATCTTACCCAAAATGTCAATAGTGATCCCGTTAAGAAATCCTGCCTTAAAGTTTGGAGGGTTGTTTTTTGTTTTGTTTTGTTTTGTTTTTGGTAATCCTCACCTGAGAGATTTTTTTGGAGAGAGTGGAAGGGAGGGAAGAGAGACAGAGAGAGAAACATCAATGTGAGAATTCAACAATTTGTTGCCTCCCATACATGCCCCAACCTGGGACAGGGATGGAACCTGCAACCTAAGTACATGCCCTTGACCGGGAATCAAATCCACGACCTTTTGGTCCACGGGCCAACGCTCCAACCACTAAGCCAAACCTCCCAGGACTGGAGAGTTCTTTCTATTTTAATGTATCTACATCGTTTTTAATGACTGCAAGGTAAATAAAAATGCATTAAAGAGTTAGAGTTTGGGGCTATTTTTCTTGCCCCTATAAGCCTCCATCACAATGCATAATTTTTACACCAAAGAAAGAGATAGGTGGGGAACCAAAGGAGAAAAAATAATGGGAAAAGCAGCAAATGGTCACACATAGAATGTTTTTCTGCAAACTGTTCTGTTTTCTTTTATCCTCACCAAAAGATGTCTTTATTGATTTGAGACAGAAACATCAATGTGAGAGAAAATCATCAATCGGGTGCCTCCCATACACATCCCAACCAGGGATCGAACCCACAAACTAGGTATGTGCCTTGACCAAAAATCAAACGGGCAATCTACTAATGTACAAAATGATGCTCCAAACAACTGAGCAACCCAAACAGGGCTCTGAAAACTGTTCTTAGACAGATTATAACAAACACAACAAATCTGGGATTGGCAGGCTTTAATACAATTTCCATAGGCCTAACCATACTGTATTATTTTCTATTATATTTTACTAGTGGCCCGGTGCACGAAATTTGTGCATGGGGGTGGGGGGTGTCCCTCAGACCGGCCTGTACCCTCTCCAATGTGGGACCCCTCGGGGGATGTCCGACTATAGTCGGACATCGCTCTCACAATCCAGGACCAGTGGCTCCTAACCACTCACCTGCCCGCCTGCCTGATCGCCCCTAACCACTCTGCTGCCGGCCTGATCAACCCCAACTTCCCCCCGCTTCCGGCCTGATCACCCCTAACTGCCCGCCCCTGCCAGACTGATTGCCCCCAACTGCCCCACCAGCCTGCTCACCCCAAATGCACCCCCTCCCACGTGCTTGCCCCCAACTGCCCTCCCCTGGTGGCCTGATCGCCCCTTACTGCCTCTGCCTCAGCCCCACCACTGTGGCTTTGTCCAGAAGGACGTCCGGAAGGTCTCCCGGTCTCATTAGCATATTAATCTTTTATTAGTATAGATAGAGGCCTGGTGCACGGGTGGGGGCTGGCTGGTCTGCCCTGAAGAGGGTCCCGGATCAGGGTGGGAGTCCCTTTGGGGGCAGGGCCAGCTGGGGTGAGGGGCCTGGGGCGGTTTGCAGGCCGGCCACACCACCATCGGCATGGGTGAGGGGCTGATGGCCATTTGTAGGCTGGCCACACCCCCATCGGGGTGAGGGTCCTGGCTGGGGGTGGATTGGGCCTGGGCAAGGGGCTGAGGGCCGTTTGCAGGCTGGCCACACTCCAGGCTTTGTCCAGAAGGTCTCCGGAAGGTCTCCCGGTCTAATTAGCATATTGCTCTTTTATTAGTATAGATTGTTTCTCACTCTCATTTGTTTCATTATAGCAATTTTTTCAAATTTGAGACCAATTACTCTTTTACATCATTTCTCCAAGATAATGTAATTTTTAAAAAATTTTTTCTTTGAACACATCATTGTAAATGTCAACTAATAAATGCTGAAAAAATGAAATTAGACAATCACCAATTTATTTTTTAAAAATCATAGTAATAAATGAATGCTAAACCCAGTAAATGAAAGTTTGAGGAACAAGATTATTTACACCATCTCAAAGGATCTTCTCACAAATTATTTATTGGTTAAAATCAGAAAAATTAACCTCACCTAGAAAAATCTGGTGGATACCACTTTAACCAAGTAATCAAAATTATCGCTAGTATTGGGACCAACTGACATCATGTGTCTCCGGCTAAGAATGCACCATCACGTACACCGAGCCTTGTGTTTCTGTGGGCTCCAGAGTCACTGGCACTTCATAGCTGCGAGTGGGGGGCCCTGCGGGGTTTCACCCACTCCCTCACCTCCCCAGTGCTTTTTCGCTGGGTCTGGCCTGGTCTGCATTTCAGCCACAAACCAGGAAAAGAGTGAGTGTTGGTGAGAGAAGGATGGGATTACGATGGGACTAGCCAGGAGCCAAAAGCTCAATTTTAAAAACAACTCCTCAGTGTCAGTAAAGTAAGTGTAAGCTTTACTGACACTCTCCCAGGACCAAACTGGAAATACAACTAAAGTACAGAAGAACCACCCTGGAAAATCAACTGAGGACTAGCTTGAGAGAACCTTGATAACCAAGGATGGAAAGTGGAGACCACATAGAGACTGGTAGGGACTGTGGAGATATGAAAGGGGTGGCCAGGCTCCACAGACAGAAGGTGAAGTCCAGGAGAGATATCTCAGCTGTGGGGGAGGGGGATCCCACTGAGAACTCTTGGGTCTAATACCCAAGCTGGGCTCCGCAGCCCAGAGCACCAGAACTGAAAAACGTGCCCACTGAACATCTAGCTGTGAAAAGCAGCAGGGTTGCTGTCTGCCAAGGTCAGATGGCTGGAAATGCAGGCACCCTTTTAAAGGACCAACACACAAAATGTCAGTGCAGCCACTCACCTGGGGCTCCAACAGAGGGAAGGAAGAGTGGACTGGAGCTGTGTGAGCAGAGTCCAGGGTTGGAGGCTTTGGGGTTGGAGCTCAGAGGGCAGCCACCCTGATTCCTGTGCTGAGTCATTGCCTCACAGTGCTGCAGAGGAGATCTTTCGACCTCAGGAGTTTGCTAATCAGGCAGTCTACCTGTAGAAGACCTCTCCCACCACCCTGTGGTGGATAGTCTGAGATTAATCAAGGCTGAAAACAATCAGACTTCAGGCAGAGGATGATCTCTGGAGGTTTTGAGTCTTTGCCTGATCACTTTCTGGGCCCTGGGCTAGGAGAAGCAGACCTGGTGCATATCTTGGTCCTTTCCAAAGGCAACCAGCACCAGCAGAGGGAGCCACAAGCTGTGGATTACTGATAACTCCAAATGGTACTCAGGACCTATCACAAAGAGGATCTGACACTGTACTGCACTAGTAAACAGACACAAACCCAAACAGGCAGCCAAAATGGGGAAACAAAAAAACTAGCCCAAAAAAGAAAAAAAAATTCTCCAGAGGAAGAGCTAAATGAAATAGAGATAAGAAATTTATCAAACATAGACTTCAGAATAATAATGGCAAAGATGCTCAAAAGCATGAGAAAAGATATAGTTAACTATGGAAAAACGAAGATGGTGGCATAGCTAAAAACCTGAACTGCTGCCTCGCACACAACAACTTCAAAACTACAACTAAAAGACAAAACGGACATCATCCAGAACCACAGGAAGGCTGGCTGAGTGGAAATTCTACAACTAGAAGGAAAGAAAAAAGCAACTGAGACTCAGAGGAGCTGCGAAGTAAAGGCAGAGGTACAGAGGCGCGGGCGAGGAGAGGGCTGGCAACTGCATACTCGGCTGGCTTTTTCAAGCAAGAGGTAGACAAAAGTTCCCAACTGCTCTGAACTCCAGTTCCGGGCTAGACTCTGGGGACCCAGACTCATACGGGGAGAAACTGGACTGTCTAGCACCGGGCAGAACTCGAGGGCAGCTTTCTCTCAGAGTTGCTTGCAGCAATTACTTAGGGACACTGAGAACCGGGGGCCTCTTAGGGCAGGGATGACGGGAAGCCATTGCTTTTTGCTCCGCCCTGAGACCCCGCCCCACCCAAGTGTGCACAGAGGTTTTTGCATATGAATGGCCTGGTCCTTTGAAAACTAAACTTACCTAACAAACTGAAGCTCAGTCAGTGAGACCCAGAACATCCAAAAGAAGGCCCAAGGCCCTGCAGCAGCTTGCATTGCTTCACAGCTGGGCCTCATCTGGGCACCTCCAAAACCCAAACAAAGAAGAGGAATCTGCAGATTCCATAGCTCCTCCTGGGGGGCCTCAGGCAGAGGCTAAATTAGCACCTCCTTGGAAATTCAAGAGCCAGTGTACCCAGGGGTCAGAGTGGGACCATCCAGATTACAACTCCTCAGATCCATAAGGGACACACTCAGGGGGCAGACTCAGTGAGCACCAAAGCCCCACTGAAGCAAGTCTTGCCTCATAAGGGTGTCTCCAGCACAGAAGTTCTCCCATTGTAGACACAGCTGATCACAGCCAATTGGCCTGGAGGTCAATTCCTCCCAGTGATACCAACAACAATCAAGGCTTAACTACAACAAGACTGTGCACATAGCCCACAAAGGGGTGCACCAAAAGTGTCCACCTCAGGTAACTGGGAAGGCTGAGCCACTGGGCCCTATAGGACACCTAGCACACAAAGCCACTCTATCAACTCAGGAAAGCAACCAAAATGCGGAGACAAAGAAACAGGTCACAAATGAAAGAAATGGAGGAAAGCAAACCAAGAGTACTCTACTAAGCAAAGCTATCATTCAGAATTGAAGGTCAGATAAAGAGCTTCACAGATAAGAAAAAGCTAAAGGAGTTCATCACCACCAAACCAGTATTATATGAAATGCTGAAAGGTATTCTTTAAGAAGAGGAAGAAGAAGAAGGTAAAGATAAAAATTATGAACAACAAATACATATCTATCAACAGGTGAATCTAAAAATCAAGTGAATAAAAAATCTGATGAACAGAATAAACTGGTGAATATAATAGAATCAGGGGCATAGAAAGGGAGTGGACTGACAATTCTCGGGGGGGAAGGGGTGTGGGGGGTGCGGGAAGAAACTGGGACAAAAATCGTACACCTATGGATGAGGACAGTGGGGAGGGGGGGGGTAAGGGCAGAGGGTGGGGTGGGAACCGGGTGGAGGGGAGCTATGGGGAGAAAAAAGAGGAACAATTGTAATAATCTGAACAATAAAGATTTATTAAATTAAAAAATATATTTAAAAAAGTAGCATAACTCAAATAAGCAAAATAGCAAATGCAGTATTACTTGAAAATAAATTAGTTTTGACTTTGGATTGTATACATCAAATGTCACACAACAGTCAACAGACCACTTCAGATGACCAAAATAAAGACAACTAAGGATAGATTTAAAACAATCATAGTCATTTAAGATCTGTGCATTAAATTCTACACAATCTTTAAGAAAAGTAGGTAATACTTTTGACAGTGCTGAACTAGAATCATCAGACTCACTCACAAGGTACATGTGGCTTTTACAAGATCATCAAGCCACAAAAGTTAGCCCAGAGCCCTGGCCAGTCACTCAGTGGTTAGAGCATCGGCCTGAGGCCCACAGGGTTGCGGGTTCAATTCCCGGTAGAGGGAACATACCTCGGTTGCAAGCTCAATCCTTGGCCCCGGTTGCAAGCTCAATCCTTGGCCCCAGTCAGAGCATGCAGGAAGCAACCAATAGATGTGGCTCTTTTACATGGATGTTTCTCTCTCTCTCTCTCTCTCTCTCTCTCTCTCTGCCCCCCTCCTGACTCCCTTCGACTCTCTCTTTAAAAAAAAAAAAAATCAATGGAAAAAATATCCTCAGGTGAGGATTAAAAAAAAATAAAAAAGTTAACCCAGAAACTGCAATATAACATAAATAAGTTCTGGATATCTAATGTACAGCATGGTGACTATAGTTAATACCATAATATACCCTTGAAAGTTGCTATAAAGTAAATCTTAAATATTCTCACCACAGCAGCAAAAAAAGGTAATTATGTGTTAACTAATCTTATTGTGGTAGTCATTTTTAAATATATACAATATATCAAATCATCACATTGTACACCTTAAACTACACAACATTAGATGTCAATTACATCTCAATAAAGCTAGATAGAAAGAAAACCATGCTATTTGCACAATGGTCATACAATATTTGTCCACTAGTTGAGTTAAAAATTCTAAGTTAACCTTTTCCCAAATAGAAAACACTCATATATACAACATTTCTTTAGTCAAGGTGCTATACCTCACCTACAGAATCCTCCCCCAGTCCAGTCTTCTCTGTCAAAACTATACCCACCCTCCAAGGGCCAGATTCAACTTCCATGGACCCTTTCAAAAATGTCTTTCTACCCTGAACTCCCACAGCAACTTAGTTTTTACCCAATGCAACATTTGTCATTTTATATCCTGCTGCAAAACTATTTGTGTATATGGCTTATTTCCTCTGCTATATGGAAAATAAGACTAATCATTAGCCATATTAAATCTCTCTGACTGGACTGCCCTTTTTCATAGCCAACCCTTAACTGCTAACTCATCTTCAAGACCCAATACAGATACCATCTCCTCTGCAAAACTTTTCCTAGATAGCCTCCAAATTAGGCTTTCCTTCATTTCTGATCCCTAGCACAACCAATATACCTCCATTTTAGCACTGCTTTGTGGCTGCTTATTTACTTACTAACTCCCTCGCTAAATGAAGAATGCCTTAATTAAGGAGGCATGAATTTTGTGAAGAACGAAATCCACCTTAGTTCCCTTTGGTGATTATTTACCTTAAGGAACACTCCACTTAAAAAACCACTCAACCTAAAAGCAGGCAAGGTGGTGATCTTAAAAAGCATCTACTATTCCAGGGACGTAAACTTCTTTAGTGGCTGGCTAGGGCTGAGCTGCAGTTAGTAAAAAAAAAAAAAAAAAAAAAAAAAAAAAAAAAAAACTAAGTGAATCTTCCACACCAGGGAAGTGCCTTTTTAAATGCAAATAATTAACCCTCCTAACTCTGATTGGCCCCCTTCCTTTTCCAGACCGCATTAGGGATGGGAGTATTGCACTGAAACAGGTGGTGGAGGGAGAGGGGTTGAGAGGAGGTTGGCAGGAGACTCACAGAAGGTTCTACCTTGTCAACCTTTGCACAGTGCCTGACCCCTAGTTGACACTCATGTATTTAATCAACGAATAAAGCATTCCCCAAAAAATGGAGCATAGAAAATATATATATACCACTGCCATACAAATATTTAAACAAATACTGAATGGAATAGTTAACATGAAAGTTGAACTACAGATAACAAAAATGGCTACTTCAAGCCAAAACTGAGAGACAAAGTCTCAGAGATAGTATCAGAAAATAATGGTGCACATCCAACAGATTCTGGGCCAATCACATCAGCAAAAGTTCTCTCCAATGTCAACTCAAATACCTGCACAGCATTAGCTCCCAAACTGGACAAAGGGTGTTATGAAATCAAGGGAAGCCACACAGCCATGGGTGCCAAGCAGAAGCCTGGAGTCACAGAAACATGGGGTCCAAACTCAGTCTGTTGCTCATTCACTGGGAGCCCTGGAGCATATTACTTAACCTCCCTAAGTCTCAGTTTCCTCATCTGTAACGTAGAGATAAAGAATTACTACCTCAGCCAGGCCACTGTGGCTCATTAGGTTGGGTATCGTCCCATGCACCAAGAAGTTGCAGGTTTGATTCTTGGTCAGGGCACATGCCCAGGTTACAGGAATTGATCCCCAGTAGGGGGCGTTCAGGAAGCAGTTCATTGATGTTTCTCTTTCGTTGATCTCTCTCTCCCTCCCTCTCTCTCTATAAATCAATAAAAAAAGAATTACTACCTCAAAGGGTTATTATAAGGCCTAAATTTAAAACGTCACATAAAAAAAGAAAAGAAATAGTGGCTACAGGGCAAAATTCACAGAATCTTTTCCCAGGGCAAAATTCACAATTGGCTAGAATTAATATAGGTATTTTCAGAAGTATCTCCAATCATAAAAGAGCATAAATCTAATACAACTGGATATAGTATTCTTCCAAATAGAGCATGTCCTGAGCCACAATAATTATTAACAAACTTCCCAGGAAAATGTTTTTCTTTTCCAATAAGTGTTTGAACATATATGTGTACATGATATTATGACAGATTATATTAGCAACAAAACACTTATATCCTAACCATATAAGTTTTAAGGCAAAAAAGATATGCATGCAATGAATAAAGAAACTTCTCATCACTACTCTCCTCCCTACCCCCAAAAAAGGCAATAAAATTTAAGAATGACTGATATTCACATAAACAGGATCACTTTTAAATAACTGACTTTTCAATGTATGATTTTGCCAGGTCATCAGTTTATTTTCTTCCCTCTTGCCTTCTCGCTATTTTTTCACCACACTATCCTAGAAAATTTCTTTTTTATGTAAACACAAGTAAAAATGAGACCTAATCAAGTGCTCAAGAGAATATCTGACAAAGAAAAAATCTGGAACTACTGTGTAACAAAACTAATAGTAATGCATTAATTGCTCATATTATGCCTCACATTAGAAGAGAATCAAGAGTGATTTGGTATTGTGTGTTCAACTCACTCAAGCATTACCTGTCAGATTATCCTTCAACTGATTATGGCTTGTGATGAATGACACTTCAGCCTGAGAAAGTAATTCTCTACATTTATTAGTATATATGTGGTTCTTTACAAGGGTTTTCACATAACTTAAAGACTCTCCTGGAATTGTTTCCATTATCCCACTATCTCATCTGGACTTGGAGGCAAAATATTGTAACAGCTAAAACTCAAAGTTGCAACAAATGACCACAATAGTAGCTAACATGAATTTCTTCTAATACTTGGGCTAAATTAAAGTGGTCATAATCATATTGGATCTGGCAGCTCAAAAAATCATTAATGCCTTATGGTTAAGAACATAAGCTCTGGAGTCAAGACTGGGTTCAATTCCAGCATCACCAATTACAAGCTGTATTAACTTTGGTCAAGTTCTTTGATCTCAAAGAACTTATGCCTCAGTTTCCTCCTCATCTGCAAAATGAGAAATACAAAGTACCTACCCCATAGGATTGTTTCAAAAATTAATCAAGCAGAAAACGGTTTGGCTCAATGGATAGAGCGTCAGCCTGCGGACTCAAGGGTCCCAGGTTCAATTCCGGTCAAGGGCATGTACCTTGGTTGCGGGCACATCCCCAGTGGGGGGTGTGCAGGAGGCAGCTGGTCGATGTTTCTCTCTCATCGATGTTTCTGACTCTCTGTCCCTCTCTCTTCCTCTCTGTAGGAAATCAATAAAATATATTTTTTTTAATTAATCAAGATTATACAGGTAGCCTTAGCTGGTTTGGCTCAGTGGTAAGAGCATCAGCCCAGGACTGAAGGGTCACTGGTTCAATTCCAGTCAATGGCATGTACCTCAGTTGTAGGCTCCATCCCTGCCCCAGTTGGGGCACATGGGGAGGCAACCAATCAATGTCTCTCTCTCACACTGAAGTTACTACGCTGCTGTAAAAAGGAAGGATCTCCTACCATTTGCAACAGCATGGATGAAGTTGGAGAGCATTATGCTAAGCAAAATAAGCCAGTCAGAGAAAGATAAATATCACATGATTTCACTCATTTGTGGATTATAATGAACAACATAAACTGATGAACAAAAACAGATCCAGAGACAGAGAAGCATCCATCAGATGCTCAAACCTCAGAGGTAAGGTAGGGTAGGTAAGGGGGAGAGATCAACCAAAGGACTTGTATGCATGCATATAAGCATAATCAATGAACACAGACACTAGGGGGGGTGAGGGCATGAGCGGGGGGAGAGGGGGCAATGGGGGGATAAGGACACATATGTAATACCTTAATCAATAATGAAGAAAATCTATTTAAAAAATGAAGTTTCTCTCTCTCTCTCTCTCTCTGTCTCTCCCCCTCCCTTCCACTCTCTCTAAAAATCAATGGGGAAAAAATATCCTCAGGTGAGGATTAACAAAAAACAATAACAAAATAAAATTAAATATTATACAGGTAAAGGTAAAGTTCTTACGCTTACCACCAGGATCTACAAAAATTCAAGAACCATAAGGAGAATCAACCCTGGCATAAAATGAATAATTCTATTCAGAAAGTGTATACATGGTTAATTTGTTCACTCTAAAGAAAAGGAGAAATCCAAATTCAGAAAACCCTACAGTTTTAAATGCCAACTTTGTGAGATACAGTAAAGTACACCCTTCCTGATGAACATGAGCACCTGTTAATAACCAACCAACAAGCTGTACTGGGTATGTACCTCTATGTGTCCAATACCCCATATATAAAGGTTTACTATCCTTGAGCCAATAAACACAAATTCAGAAACCAAAGCCACAATCTTTTCACAACTAGGGATCTATAATCTAAGAACTAAAGTGTATTTTTTTTTCTCGAGGGAAGAAAATCATCTATTTACTGGTGGTTAATGCAGAAAAATAGGCATAAGTATCACAGGCTCATTCTCAAAATCTACATACTATAGGCTAAAGAGCCCTATAAACACATAACATCCTAGTAGTTACTCAAAGGCACATTTCGCCAACTACGAATGCAATTCTGATCCATGCTCCCTGTTATTTCCTTTAGTTTGCCACTAGGCGCCAAGAATACATCTCAGTTGGCTGGCCGGTGTGGCTCAGTGGTTGAGCATCAACCTATGAACCACGAGGTCACCGTTCAATTCCTACCGGTCAGGGCACAAGCCTGGGTTGTGGGGTAGATCCCCAGTGGTAGGCATGCAGGAGGCAGCCTTCAATAACTCATTATTGATCTTTCTATCTCTCTCCCTCTCCCTTCCTCTCTGAAATCAGTAAAAAAGATATTATTAAGAAAAGGGAAAGTTGAGTTTAAAAAAAAATACATCTCGGGTAAAAAAAATTAATTCACAAGGGATGAAATGTCAAATGTCAAACTGCCTGAAAAGCAAGCCAGCCACCTATGTAAAAGTGGTATACATTTCATATTAACCCATATTTTTATCTATCAAGAGGCAAATCAGAAGCACAAAGGGAAAAAAGCCTCAATCTAATAAACGTGCTTGATTGGTAAGAGGCAGCCTGCTAGGCACAGCTTCCCTTGCAATAAATCTTACTTCCCATCAATCCACGTTTACCTGCTCCCCGTCATCATGGAATAAATAAAGAAACAAAAATAGGGTCTAATTACTTTTGTTCAAAATTTTCTCAGAAAGTGGGAAAACATTTGAGATCTGCCTTACAACCATAAAAGCTGGACTTCACAAAAAAGTATGCCCTTTGGAAGCAAAACCTCATGTTACTTTCCCCTTGCCTAGAGGTAAGTCCAAGGATACCCTTCAGGATCTGAAGTAGAAAAGGGATGTAAATACTTGGCAAGATCCATCCATTCACACCCAGAAAGGGACTTGTCCCCAAGGGCTGCAAAAAAAAAAAAATCTGCAAGGCCTGGTTACTTCCGGTCTCCAGCAGTCTTAAAGCCACTAAGTCGTCCCAGGATCTCACATCCTCAAGCACGCACGCCCCTCCCCCTCTTCCCACCCTCTCACCCCACCTTCTTCCCACCCTCCCACCCCCCTCTTCCTACCCTCCCACCAGCTTCTTCCCCAACGCAGTTTCTAGGCCCAAAGATTAGAAAGAATGACGGGGATAGCAACAACTGCCTCCGACTTCAGCGGTCTCAATGCGTAGGCATCAAATAAACAAGAGGAGGCCGACTAAGCTTCACCGGTTAGGGAACGTTAAAGCATGCGCCCAACATGCCAGCCCCCCCCGCCCCCCCGCGCCAACACTACCGCCACCCCCACCCGGAGCTGGAACCTACCGCCAAACCCCGAAACCCTTCTCACCTAAAGAGAAAACGATGCCTCTTTCGGCTAAGCAACAGACAGGTTTGAGCCACCAAGCCAAAGCTTTCCCAGACTCAGAATGCGCGTAGGCCAAGATCGTTAGGACCCGTGAGACCAGGTTGTGTTTTACCTCATGGGCTCAGCAGTCATGTTTTCGCTTCAAAGCTTTGTGGGCTTCAGCTACCGTAGGGCGTCGCTCCGCGCTCCCTGGCGCCCGGCTACGACAGAAATGCACTGGACTCAGTCGTCACTATAGCTGGTGCTGGATCCTTCCCACAGCTCAAAGGCCGCTACTACTGCCACCACTGCAGAATCCGCGGAAACAAAGCGACGCCGCCGCCGCCGCCATTTTGTTGGGCCGAGGCTTGGGCAGGAGAATTGGCGGGTCCTCCCTCTTCCTCTTTCCGTCCTCCATTGGCTAGCTCCTCCACAGTTCGGATTCTGATTGGCTACGGAAATTCACATTCTTTGGGGGGCCTGTTGCTAAGGCAGTCTGAGTCATTTGATCCTCTCCACCTTTTCGTAGAGTTTCGCACCAATTTAGTCCCATTGACCTGAAAGTGCTAGTGACTATTTTGACTTTATTTCGAAAATGCTTTTTGATACATCCTCTTTTCTTGACATATTGGCAAAATAATAACAACAACTTACATTTATTAAGAGTTTACTATATGCCCAGCACTATACTAATCTTTATCAGGACTATTGCATTAATCCTCATACCCTTTGAGGTATACTAGTACACACTATCATTACCTACATTTTCCAGATGGGGAAACCAAGACACAAAATCCCACAGTAGTGAAGCTGAAATTCAGGCCAGACACCACACTCTTAAACACTAATCTATGCTTAGATCCTAAATGTTCTTTCCATTATTCCAGGTTACCATGAAGTGCTTTTCCTTTTCTGGATGTTTTATGTATAATATTCAGCATGTCATATACAGTATATATGACATAAGACCAACTTGAAATCTGCATATAATTCTTTCAATATTGAATAAACTCTACACTGCTGCTTGGAAAACACATACACACCATTTACCCAATCTGATGTGATGTGTAGCTCACAAATGAAGCAATTTAGATCTGTTTCCTCATTACAGAGGTATGGCGGATGATCTCTGCTTTCATGTTCTATAAATGAATAGTCCATTGGTAATCTCTGCAAGTCACAGTTCTCCAAAATTTAATAGTTTCCATTTTTTAATCCAAAATTATTCTGCAATACATGTTTTAGTTAATTTTATTTGTTGTTGTTTTAAATCTGTAAGAACGCCTTTTGTGTTTAGGTTACAGGGTTGCTGCTTTCTATTGGAATAGCAAATGATGAGCCTTTTTTTAATGGAATACTTTGAAAATCTGATAGACTCAGGCAACTTTTTAATCAAAAGAAGCTCGTACATATTTCAAGTCATCTTTCAAATATTTAGGTACCATTGCCAACTGTAGAAACCAGCTTTCTGTATCCGGTATACTGATTTTCTTCTTGTGGTCCATACATTAAGCATCACTTAAGTATACAAGTTACAGAAGTTTTATTTTCCTCCCTAGTAAATGCAATTAACTAATTAACTTGAAAGGAGAGCCACTTTATTACAGACAGCACATAACTTTTAAAATATATCTTGGTGACAAAGAAACACTAAAGAGCTTTAAATGACATCCCACAAATAGAGAATAACAAAATTTTAATCATATAATTTTAAAAATACACAATAACTCACTATATTTGTTTATTATAAGAAAGAGTATTTCTATGCTTTTGAAGGATGACTAACAAAGTTTTACTGATATAGTTTTATCACTTTCAATAGGTGCTTCTCAATTAGTTTCATTCAGCTATATTTTAGAAAAAATTCAATGTTACACATCTCTTTCACAATTTTTATCAAATTGACACAGAAATCAACTTAGAGCCCTTTCTTTCTATCAAACCTAATAGGATTCTTGACCATAAGTGTGTAATTTGTGAATTTGCTTACTTGCTTTGGAAGAAAGAGAAGGTAAATTACCTTTAAGAGAACAAGTTGGATGAGAACTAGATCCTCTCATAATTTTTAAATAAACACCATCACAAGTTCTGTTTTATGTCCAAATCACAATGCTATGGAAACATCTATGAAATGTTTAAATGTATAAATTCTTAATCCAGAAATTTAACTAATAGGAATTTATCCAACAGATACCCTCTACATGTGAAAACTGAGATGTCCGAAAGACTATTCACTGAAGCATTGTCACATCAAAGTGACATAGATGTTCCTCAACTGGGGACTGGTTAAATAAATTATTATATCCATACAAAAAATACCATATAGCTTTTTTATATAATTTTTTTTTCAAAAATCCCCATTTCTATTGCAGGTGAGACTGTGGCACAGTTCATAGACTAAAAACTAAGAATGGCTACATGCGATTTTTTTTTTTAGTATTCAAAGGGCAAAAATGATTTGTCCCACAATATAAGCAATATAATTAAAACCTTTTTTTTAAATGTTTAGACTCTAAGGGTGTAATTATTGGGTATTTTTAAAATTTATCTTTATTGTTGAAAGTATTACAGATGTCCCCTTCTCTTCCCCCTATTGACCCCTAGGTCTTTTTTTTCCCTATGCTTTTTTCCCCTCTCTTTGTCTTTGCCTTGACATAAATTCCATGCCTTTATCAGGCCCTTACAGCAATTTATTTTCATGCCAAATCTCTCATTAAGCCTCCTCCTTCTCTTTAAAATTTTATTTTTGAGAAATAATTCACATAAATTCCATCCTTTCAAAGCGTACAATTCAGTGGTTTTTAGTATGTTCACAAAATTGTGCAACCATCACCACTATCTGATTACAGAACATTCTCATCACTCCAAAAAGAAACCAAATACATTAGCAATCTCTCTCTAGTCCCTGGCAACCACTAGTCTTTGTGGATTTGTCTCTTCTGGACATTTCATCCTATATAATAAAAGCCCAGTGACCAATCGGCGGAACAACCAGAACAAGCAGTTGACCAGTTGCTATGATGTGACTGACCACCAGGGGGCAGACGGTCAATGCAGGAGCTGCCCCCGGTGGTCAGTGTGCTACCACAGTGGGAGCACCGCTTGGCTGACCAGAAGTCGGACATCCCTCTCCTTGCTCCTTACCACCCGCCTGCCGGATGCTCCTTACTGCTCAGCTCGCTGCTCTTCAGCGCTGCCACAGAGGCAGTAGAGACTCCCACCACCCCCACTGCGCTGGCCAGCCATGAGCCCGGCTTCTGGCTGAGCGGCACTCCCCCTGTGGGAGCATACTGACCACCACGGGGCAGCTCCTGCATTGAGCGTCTGCCCCCTGGTGGTCAGTGCACATCATAGTGACTGGTTGTTCGCCATTTGGTCGATTTGCATATTACCTTTTTATTATATAGGATTTTATAAGAGAACCTCTGACAGATTTAGTAATGTATTTTCTACAATGATGGTTTTCTAGAATTATCTTCCCAGATAAAAGTTAGAAAAATGTGAGAGCTATTTCTTCCTAAGCCAGTTATTAGTAAAGTTATTCTCCAGTGAACTGAGTGTTTTAGTTTTAGTCTTATTCAGAAAGTTAGACCAGGTAGGGAGCCAGTCAGCTAAACTGTTGAAGAGATGCTTAGCTGAAATTGACTCCAAAGAAAATTATATTAGTATTCTTTTTATTTTAATTTAAAAGATTTCCAACTAAAATGAGATGTGTTCTGTGGGCATTTTATAGATTTAGAGAAGATAGGAAAGCAACTAAGGATTTATGCTTTCCTATATTTGTTTTGTATATTTTTTCATTTAGATAAAACTGAACATGGGGTTGGGGGAATGAGAAGAGATAAACCAAAGAACTTACATGCATAGCCCATGGACACAGGCAATAGGGTAGTGAAGACCTGGGGGGTGGGTAGGGGCAGTGGTTGAAGAGATGGGAAATGGGAGATATTTGTAATACTATCAACAATAAAAAAATATATTATTAGGGGAGGGTGGGGGTAGCGGGGAGAGATCAACCAAAGGACTTGTGTGCATGCATACGAGCCTAACCAGTGGTTAAGGACAACAGGGGGGTGGGGGCATCCGTGGGGAGGGGTGTGGGATGGGAATGGGGGATGAGGACAAATATGTGACACCTTAATCAATAATGAAATTAAAATATATATATATTATTATTATTATTATTAAAAATCCCATTTCTATGCACTAACAATGACCAATCCAAAAAGGAAATTAAGAAAACAATCCTAAGCTCCTTTACTAAATTTGACAAAGGTTCAATAAATTCTTACCATCACACTAATGGACTTTTATATATAAATCAAGTTTGCTGAAGTGATCACTGTCTACAGTGGTTCAATTTTTAAGTTAAGGAAAAAACTTTTACTTTGTAGATGATATAAAATAAAAAATAAAAGAGTCCCCTAACTTAACAAAAAGGTGAAAGACTTGCACACTGAAATCTATAAAACATTGCTGAAAGAAAATGCAAATGAATGGAAAGACATTCCATCCTCATGGAATAGAAGATTTGATGTTGTTAAAATGTCATACTATCCAAGATTTAAAATGGAGGCAGAGTAAGTGGATGCTGCACAGACACGCTCCCAGGAACAAACTGGAATTACAACTAAAATACAAAAAAAAACTTCTTTAATAATCAACGGAAGAATCACTGGAGAGAACGCTGATACCCGAGGACTGAAAGTGGAGACCATATACAGACTGGTAGGAGGGGCAGAGGTGAGAACGGGCTGGGCATGCGCCCACAGACAGCAACTGAAGTTCTGGAGAGATAGATATCTCAGCTGTGGGAGGTAGCCAATGATAACTCTGGGGTTTAATCCCCAAGCTGTCCCCCTCCCCCAGCAGAGAGCACCAGAACTGAGAAGGGTACCTACATAACATTTGGCTGTGAAAAGCAGCGGAGTTCCTGTCCGCCAGGGAGGAACGGCTGGAAATTCAGATTGGTGCAATCATTATGGAAAACAGTATGGAGTTTTCACAAAAAATTAAATATGGAACTGCCATTTGACCCAGTGATCTCACTTTTAGGAATATATCCCAAGAAACTAGAAACACCAATCAGAAAGAATATATGCACCCCTATGTTCACAGCAGCACAATTTACAATAGCTAAGATCTAGAAACAGCCCACGTGCAGATCAGTAGATGAGTGGATAAAAAGGTGTGGTACATTTATATCATGGAATACTGTGCAGCAGTAAAAAAGAAGGATCTCTTACTCTTTGAGACAGCATGGAGGGACCTGGAGAACATCATGCTAAGTGAAATATGTCAGTCAGAGAAAGACAAGTATCACATGGTTGCACTTGTGGACGAAAGGAGCCACATGCTAACCTGACAAGCTCAGGGGAGGCCTGCGTGGCAGTCTTGCAAACTCAGAGACCTGGAATAACCACAAAGGATGGTTTGAAAATTAAATATTTAACTACAAACAGGTTATAGTGGGTAGTCATGTCCTAGTCCGATATCTTCTCTGACAAAGATCAACTTAGATCTTCTTTACTGAGCCCATTTGCCTTTTTGCCTCTAAGATAACATATCTGTGAGATGTCTGGGTAACTTGTAACTTCCTTTACCCCGGACCCCTCAGGGCACAACAATGGCACCGGGACATTCCCTCATTGTTATCAAGTTAATTGTCAACTGTTAATTACGTTAAAGTATCCTGTATCCATCTCTGTAAGAGAAGCACATGTCCATCATTTCACTTTTTACCCTATCCCAGAGGTTTCCCCGCTTTGCTTTGTCCCACCTCCCTAATCTGTCACCAATGGATTTCATGTAACTCACCTACGTCCCTTTCCTTTGATTTCAATGTATAAATATAGATGTAACCCTGCAGTCTACGGAGCATTATCTCAATTCATTGAGGTTCTGCTTCCCGGCATATGTCGACAGTTTGGCTCAAATAAACTCACAAAATTCTTTACAGGTTTCAATGGTTTTTTTTCGTTAACATTACTTGGCGTAGTCGGCAGGATTCCAAAGAAGCTCACCCAGGACCACCTTGCGGACTCGGATTCGGTGCTTGGATCCAGCAAGGGGCCCATTGAGCTCCGCCGGCTCCCCGCCGCATCAGGTGAATTTGGGTGAGTTTTCTCTTGGATCCAGGACCTTCCCTTCTTTTGGTAGAGGGTCTGACTTTATTTGAGCTGTGTTTTAAAATCCTCGAGGTGAAACTAAGATTAAGGGTTAATAGAACCCAGGTTAAGGCAAGACTGGAGGAAAAAAACAGGTGGCTGGTTTTGATTTTGGCTCTTCAATTGGAATTGCTTTCTGAGAGTCTGAGCAAAATACCTTCGCTAAACTTATGAGAGCTGAACTCGTTCAGCTCCGAAGATAAAGGGGCACATCCTCCCTCCTGCCCGATTCTCGGGTGTTCTTAGGCGACTAAGAACCTTGTGGAGGTGTCAGAGGTCATCCCTCACGACGTGAAGGAGCCCCATAGGGAAATTCCAACTCAACTGTAATTAACTGATTGGCTCGTCCGGGGGAGCGCACATAAGGCCTGGTAAGCCAGCGCCCCGAGCCCTTCTGGCTGTTTTAGACAGCCAGGAGAGAAACCGAGGCACGTAAGAGGGTTGAATTGCGACATGAGGGGTGAGAGCCTCATGGAGCTCAACCCATAAGCAGTACACTTTGCAACCCACTACATAACACCCCTAGAGAAATTTGCTCAGACTCTGCAGATATTCAATAATAATAACAATAAATTTTAAAAGATGGGAAATTGCACCTCTGAGGTTGCTAAACCCCAAGAATCCCAGCCCCCTGTTAACACTCCAGCAGGGTACATGTACAATTCATATGGAATTTCAACTTGCAAGTATCTACAAAAATGGGAAAATTTAACTAAAAATGATACCAACTTGAAATGGCCAAAGTGGGGAACTTTTGACACCCCCAAATTGATTTTTCTGCGCGCTCAATTAGAAAAAGCCGGCTCTAAAATTAAATTAAATGAATGGGAAGCTTATCTTGATTGGAAATTAGAGGCTTCCAGGAGAGGATCGGATAAAATATCTTCTCTACAAGAAGTTAATAAGAAAATTTTGGAGACTGTCTCTGAACTAAAGAAGGCTACTGAAGCAAGTAAGTGCCAAGACCCCATTCCTCCCCCTCTCACTGCCCCTCCGCTATACCCTTTACTGTCTGAGCTTCCTTGTGTAGACTTGCCCTCCACCTCTCTTCCTCCTCCTTCTATATCTCCTCAACTACCATTCCCTGCTGACCTAGGGAAAGATGAGAATACAAACTCAGAGAAAGATGATTCAAGAATTCTAGCAGCTCCTTTCCGGGAAAAGCCTGTCTCAGGTAGAGGGGATCCAGCAATTGTATATGTTCCTTGGACTAGAACAGAATTAAGAAACCTAGCTAAAGATTTTCCTGACCCTCTGCAGGACCCTGATGGGTTTGCAAAGGAATTTGATTTAACTGTTAGAACGTATGATCCTGGCTATTCTGACCTGTTCCAATTAATACACCTACTGGTTTCTGAGAGCAAGGCAACAGAATGGCTGAATAAGGTTCACTGGAATACTCCTGTAGATGATTTTTTAAAACAGAAAGAGACAGACAGAGAAAAATGCAGGGAATTGGCCCACCGGCTTTATCAAGCCATACCTGAAATTTTTCCTCGGAGAATGGACTGGACCAAGATCCAGCAATGTAAAAGAAAGCCTGATGAACCAGTGCTTGATTTCTTTGAACGTTTTGAAAAGACTTTCAAACAATATTCAGGTCTGTCGCCAGACAGTTTCAAGGATCATCGAAATGATCCCTTACTAAATTCGGCATTTTTGGAAGGACTAGATGAAGAACTTGTAACTCTGATCAAACAACATAAATTGACCTGGCAGACTACCCATGCTGATGAACTGGCTATTTTGGCTGATCAGCTATCTAAAACTATCCAAAAGAAAGAAAAAGATAAAGTTACCCAAATTATGAACTTACAGCTTCAACAATTAAGCAACCAAGCCAGTTCTACTCCAAAGTCTCTTAGAAAAGGAGAGAAAGGAGTCTGTTTTTACTGCAAAAAGCCAGGCCACCATAAGAAAGACTGTAGAAAACTGAAATGGGATTTGAAAAGAGAAAACAGACAGAAGCAAGCATAGGGCTGCTCCGAGGACTATGAGAGGGTACTTCCCCTTCTCCTTACTAATACTTTAGGAGAAATTGAAATTATCATAAAAGGAGAAGTTACTAAAGCCCTTGTGGACACTGGGGCCACTTTATCTGTCCTTAACCCTACCCATCTAAGTTTCCCTCTCCCTCGGAGCAAAGCTTCAGTACAAATGGTAGGGGTATCTAACCAACCAATGACTGTTTTTAAGTCAGAACCTGTCCCCTTTCAACTTGGGGATGTTACGGGGCAACATATATTCTTACTGGTCAAATCGGCCCCAATTCACCTGATAGGGAGAGATTTTCTTGAAACCCATGATGCTCATATATCTTTCTCCCAAAAAGGTGAAATGTATTTAGAACTAAATGAATCAGATACTGAACCAATTGGGAAAATAATGATTTTAAAGGAACTTTCACCAGAGGAAAATAATCTTGAAACTGAACGTTTGTTGCAAAAAGTTCCAATGCAACTTTGGGCCCTTTCCAGTACAGATATTGGCAAAATTGAGTCAGCCACTCCTATTAAAATAACTATTGATAGTACTTTGCCTTTGCCTAATATTCGCCAATATCCTCTAAGACCTGATGCACTAGCTGGAATTAAGCCCATTATACAAGATTACTTAAAAAGAGGACTTATAATTCCATGTACAAGTCCCTGTAATTCTCCTATCTTTCCAGTAAAGAAACCAAATGGGAAAGGGTGGAGATTTGTGCAGGATCTCAGAGCTATAAATAGGATAGTTATTCCCCGACATCCTGTGGTTCCAAATCCACATACTTTATTATCAGCTATTCCTGAGGACTGCCAATATTTTTCAGTAATAGATTTATGTAGTGCTTTTTTCAGCATTCCTGTAGAAAAGGACAGTCAATATCTCTTTGCTTTCACTTGGGAAGATCGACAATTTACTTGGACTGTGATGCCCCAAGGATATACAGAAAGTCCCACCTATTTCTCACAGATATTAAAAGCTGATCTAAATGATGTTAAATTTCCTAGAGATTCCACTCTAATTCAGTATGTGGATGATTTACTTGTATGCTCTAGGACATTACTAGACTCTCAAAAGGACACAATTTACTTACTGCAACAGCTAGCTATAAAGGGACATAAAGTCTCAAAGGATAAGCTTCAATTTTGCTTACCTCAAGTAAAATATCTTGGCCATCTCATATCAAAGGATGGGCTACTGCTTAACCCGGAAAGACTTAGAGGAATCCTATCTTTTCCTCTTCCAAAAACAAAAAAGCAACTTAGAGGATTCCTGGGCTTGACCGGATATTGTAGAAATTGGGTTCCAAGCTTTTCATTAATAGCCCAGCCTCTTTATGCCCTGTTAAAGTCCGATACACCTGATCCAATTCAGTGGAACCCTGAAGGGAAACAAGCTGTTGAGACTCTAAAGGAAGTACTGTCTAAAGCTCCTGCTCTGGGGCATCCAAACTATAAACTTCCCTTCTTCCTTTTCACATATGAAAGTAAGGGCAATGCTTTAGGAGTTTTAACTCAGAAACACGGAGACCACCATAGACCTATAGGGTATTATAGTCAGCAACTAGATTCAGTGGCAAAAGGGCTCCCTCCTTGCATGAGGGCCATCTCAGCTACAGCCTTGTTATGTAAACAGACAGAAGAGATAGTCATGGGCTCCCCTTTAACTATATATGTTCCTCATTCTGTTGAATCCTTGCTGAACTCTCATCACACTCAACACTTCTCTGTTAGTCGACTGGCTTCTTATGAAGTACTCCTGCTCTCTGCACCTAATATTACTTTAACTCGGTGTAATCGCCTTAACCCTGCCACGTTGTTACCCTCTTTACAGGATGGAGACACCCACAATTGTGTTTTACTTACTGACCACCTTCTTGCTCCTAGGAATGATTTACAGGAAACTCCTATTGATAATGCTGACTTAATTTGGTTCACAGATGGATCCTATCTAAAGAATGAACAAGGACATTTCCGAGCTGGATATGCTATAACTTCCATGGTGGATATAATTGAAAGTTCTTATCTGCCTGGAATCAGATCTGCCCAGCAAGCTGAACTCATTGCTTTGACTCGGGCTTGTCAATTGGCCAAAGGTCAGGTAGCCAATCTCTACACTGATAGTCGCTATGCATTTGGTGTAGCTCATGACTTTGGAATGTTATGGAAGCAGCGAGGCTTCTTAACTTCCTCTGGGCAGCCCATAAAAAATGGAAAACTGGTTGCAGAACTTTTAGATGCCATACAGCAACCAAAACAATTGGCAATTATAAAAATTCCAGGGCATTCTAAAGCCACCACCATGGAAGCAAAAGGTAATCATTTTGCTGATGCTGCAGCTAAGCAGGCAGCATTGAACAGTCAAGTTATCCAGACCCGGGAATGTTCTTTACTTCCTATTAAATCAATAAAAGATTATCTTTTACAGTTTCAACACACAGCCACAGAAGACGAAAAGAGAATATGGCAACAAAAAGGGGGAACTTTTGACCTAGACAGACAGATATGGCTTGGACCCAATCAGAAACCTATTTTACCTGTAGGGGCCCAACTACCTGTACTTCATCATGTACATGAACTAACGCATTGGGGTCCTGAAAAGATGATTTCATGGAGTAAACAATATTACTGGAAACCTTCTCCTACAGTAGCTCATAAAGTGTACAGCAAATGCTCTATCTGTCCAAAATATAACCCAGGAAAACCACTCCATGGATCCCAAGGACATTTCCCACTTCCTTTGGGCCCATTTGAGATATGGCAATTGGATTTTATCCAAATGCCATCATTTCAAGGTTACAAATATATATTGGTCATGATTTGTATGTTTTCTCACTGGGTTGAGGCATTTCCTTGCAGGAGAGCAACAGCCTTAACAGTTGGTAAATTGTTACTAGAAAAAATAATTCCTAATTGGGGAATTCCCTCTGAGTTGCATAGTGACCGAGGGACTCATTTCACTGGGCAAATAATAAAATCCATCTGTAACATTTGGCCTATACTACAGCATTTCCATTGTGCCTATCACCCCCAGTCTTCTGGACTGGTGGAACGTACCAACGGTATAATCAAAACTCAACTAGCCAAAATTTCAGAAGCCTTTAATCTCCCCTGGACAAAAGCTCTCCCCATAGTACTCCTCAACCTGAGATCTACTCCTTTTGGTAAACATAAGCTTTCTCCTTATGAAATAGTCACTGGTCGCCCTATGCATCTGGATGAAGGGGCATATGAACCAACTTTACTAAAAGGAGACATTTTACATTATTGTCAAGGGCTTATTAACCAACTTAAAGAAATGGATAAATTGGTAACAGATTCATTTCACAGTGCGCTCCCGGGAGACGAAGATTTCAAAGATCACGGCTTACAACCAGGAGATTTGGTGTATTGGAAAAGACACCAAATAAAAGATTCTCTCCAACCTCGTTGGAAGGGACCTTACCAGGTATTACTAACTAACCCATGTGCAGCTAAACTTAAAGGAGTTAGCTCATGGATTCACATTTCTCATTTAAAAAAGGCACCTAACTGTGAATGGACGTCTACTCCCATCTCCGACACCCATCTCCGTCTGCAGCGGAGATCAAAGACTTTTCAAGGACAAGGAACAGCTGAGACCTTTCGAGGACGAGAAGTCGCCGACCACAGAGGCAGACAGCTATCCCAAGACGACATCAACAAGGCCTGTATGCTCACAAACTGATACTGCTTGAACCTTGTTTTATACCATCTGATTGTTATTGATTGAATGTATATAAAATGATTTTCATATTATTATTATCCTCCTTATGGTTCCCTAGTGGAAACAATATCTGCCTCCCCAGACCTCCTCCCTTATTAGATATGAAAAATTTAACTTGGATACCTGCTAATCTTTCCCACCTAGTACACAATGATGTTCTGATTATCAGGTATGATCGTGAAATTAATGCTTTATTGGCCACACATTGGTCTTCTCCTACTATCAATATAAGCTTTGGTACATATTTTTCTGGCTATATCTACTATAAAGGACCCACCTTAAGCAAATATCTCCAAGAACACCTCCCTGATAATTCCACTGGTAGAATTATATATGGATCTAACCTGGATGAATATTGTATAGCTATAGAGATGGATGATGAAAAGCTAAGAAAAACACCTGGATATGATGGCAAAAGGCTTGCAGCAGCCTGTCCTATCTGTCATAGCATATCTTGTACTCAGACTCACCAGCCATGTTCTTGTGGCTGGATGTCTGTGAAGCAAGAAAGAAATCAATGGGTCCCTATTTCAGAAATTATTGGCATTACTTGGTGGGTAGATATGTCTGTAACTACCCCACCATCCTTGCGTCCTGGACGCTTATGGGAAGCCCTATGGAATACTCAAACTCTAGCTCATTTGGGGGTCACCTCTACCCATTTAACTATGGCATGGGAAACTCAACATTTTTGGATCCACTCAGTATATCCTAACTGCTCCCAAGCCATAGCTACTCAATGGCAACAACATTCCTGGTGGATCCAACAACATTGGCCCCCTAAAAGAAGAAAAAGGGGAATACTTGGAGGAGTAGGGGCTGGCCTTGGTATTCTGGGACAAGCTGAACTTGCAGCTAATGAAGAACGTCATTCATTAGAAAAAGATTCTTTATCTCAAATAGGTCATATAGAGGGAATGCTGTTTCAGGAAGAAGGAAAAGGGTGGGAAGCAGCATGGAAAGATAATAAAGCCTTAGTTTCATGGATAGAACAGACTCGACAGACTCTAAAAACTCATGCACAAACCCAACAATGGGAACGTGCCTGTGCCCTAACTCAACAGGGCCTATTGTCTATGTTAATGCAAATGGAATCTGAAGTGGCTATGAAACAATGGCCAACTATAATGGCTGCAGAAGCCCAGGCCAGACACTTATGGGACTCATATGGTTCCCCAGGAATTTGGAAAATTTTGGATGGGAAATGCGATCTACGACGTTGTGTCTTAAAAGCCCAGGTGCCTCGGTTAAATCCTAGGCTTAAATTCCCAGTAGTTCAACTGGCCGGCATAGGGACCATCCTCAATAATACTAGAATACTTCCAATGGGAAGTAGATGGGCCATATTTAAAAATAATAAACAATGGGAACCCATATCACTGTCTGATTGTGAAAGTCGGAAAGGTGAATGGTTATGCCCCCAATCCATATGGAATACTGAATTCACCCAGTCCTGGCCTATTGTATCTACCCCCATGAATAACAATATATGGTATATGGGAAAGGGGCGTTTTTGCTGGGAAGGGTTAAAAAACTCTTCTGTTATAATAAGTGATTTTTACTGTAATAACACCAAGTTTACTTTAAATAATACTGGAATATGGTGTAATACTGAAATTATAGGCAAAATAACTTTGCCTGAGGTTCATAAAACCTATGATAATATTGATACTGAAAAACCAATGTATTGGGAAATTGAACTTAATCCTCCCCATGAAGTCATTTCTATGGAAACTAATTGGCCAGAAGAGAAATTAGAACTTCTAGATGATGAAATAATAGAGAGTCTTAATTCATCCGGCCAAACATATCATAAAGTACAAATGACGGTGGATGAAGGAGGAAAACATATAATTAGCTTAATAAAAAATTATGATAATACATGTAAAGGGTTTTTCGGTTGGCTGGGATGCTTGTTCCCCTTAGACTTTTCCTTGTCTAATATTAGACATTTTCTGTTCCTAATCACTGTTATTGGTTTACTATTGTTACTTTTGTCCATAATATGTAAATGTTATATTAGATGCAGAAAAGCAAAACGTAAGACAAACAGTAAAAAGACTCGGATCATGGTGGCTCAAAAATTAGAAATGATCCAGAATACTTTTAACAAGGACATATAGGATCTGACTGCCTCCCATTTACCTGCCTTTTTAAAATATATAATTCGACCTTAAATGCCATCTAAGGTTATGGTCTCGCCCCCATCCCCAGTGGTCCACCTGTTCAGCAAGACATGCTGACACTGAGACATCCTAGGAATGAGCCTTCCTAGCAACGTGGGATTCCATTATCCAACCAAAAGGTTGGTCATCAATGCATCCTTTGGATTGATTTATGACCAAAAGGGGAATGTGTGGACGAAAGGAGCCACATGCTAACCTGACAAGCTCAGGGGAGGCCTGCGTGGCAGTCTTGCAAACTCAGAGACCTGGAATAACCACAAAGGATGGTTTGAAAATTAAATATTTAACTACAAACAGGTTATAGTGGGTAGTCATGTCCTAGTCCGATATCTTCTCTGACAAAGATCAACTTAGATCTTCTTTACTGAGCCCATTTGCCTTTTTGCCTCTAAGATAACATATCTGTGAGATGTCTGGGTAACTTGTAACTTCCTTTACCCCGGACCCCTCAGGGCACAACAATGGCACCGGGACATTCCCTCATTGTTATCAAGTTAATTGTCAACTGTTAATTACGTTAAAGTATCCTGTATCCATCTCTGTAAGAGAAGCACATGTCCATCATTTCACTTTTTACCCTATCCCAGAGGTTTCCCCGCTTTGCTTTGTCCCACCTCCCTAATCTGTCACCAATGGATTTCATGTAACTCACCTACGTCCCTTTCCTTTGATTTCAATGTATAAATATAGATGTAACCCTGCAGTCTACGGAGCATTATCTCAATTCATTGAGGTTCTGCTTCCCGGCATATGTCGACAGTTTGGCTCAAATAAACTCACAAAATTCTTTACAGGTTTCAATGGTTTTTTTTCGTTAACACACTCATATGTGGAAACTAAGTAACAAAATAAACTAATGAACAGTTGATCCAGAGACAGAAAGCATGAAACAGTGTAGAATCTCAGAGGGAAGGTGGGGGAGGGTGGGTGGGTGGGAGGTAATCAACCAAAGATCTTGTATGCATATATGGTATGCAGAATCCAAGGACACAGACAATAGGGTGCTGAAGGCCTGGGGCTGAAGGTCGGGTCGGGCTGGAAGGGGTCAATGGGGAAAAAAAAGGGGACATATGTAATGCTTTCAACAATAAAGAGTTATAAATAAATAAAATGTCATACTATCCATAGGGACCTCCAGATTCAATGAAATCCCAATGGTATTCTTTGCAGAAATAGAAAATCCTAAAATTCACATGGAAGCTCAAGGGATCCTGAATAGCCAGCATAATCTTTGCTGGTTTTTTTTTTTTTTTTGGGGGGGGCGGGTGTGGGGGGGGGGGGAGAATGGTGGTTCTGCTTTTTTAAAATTAAATTTATAGGGGTAACATTGGTTAATAACATTATATAATTTTTGTGTGTACAAGATTGTAATTCAACATCTGTGTCACCCACAAAGTCTAGTCTCATTTCATTACCATATTTTGACCCCTTTTGACCACCTCATTCTCCCCCTACCCCTTTTCCCTTCTGGAAGCCACCATTCTGTTATGTGTGTCTATGAGTTTGGTGTTTTTGTTGTTGTTTTTTAATATGTTTTTATTGATTTCAGAGAGGAAGGGAGAAGGAGAGAGAGATAGAAACATCAATGATGCGAATCATTGATTGGCTGCCTCCTGCACACCCCCTACTGGGAACCAAGCCCGCAACCTGGGCATGTGCCCTTGCCCAGAATCGAACCCAGGACCCTTCAGTCCACAGGCTGATGCTCTATTCACTGAGCCAAACTGGCTAGGGCTGTTTGGGTTTTTTTAAAGTTCTTTTGTTACTTTTTGTTTTATATTCCACATATGAGTAAAATCATATGATTCCTGTCCATTTCCAAGCCAACACAACATTGAAAAAGAAGACTAAAGTTGGAGACACACATTTTCTGATTTCAAAACATACTACTGTTAGGTCGCCAAAGGAGGAACGCACAAGGCCAAAGTGGGGAGGGATTACGAATTTATTCGATCATCCACACACCAGGTGGCTGAGCCTGGATGGCTCCAGCACCCAGTGAGGGCAGTCAGTGGCTTTTAAAGGACTTTTGTAGGAATTTTTCTGGGCAGATACTTCTTTATGCATACCCTGAGGGAAGAGAATGGAATGTGGTCACTGCAAGTGAAAAGTGGTCTTCAGCAAAGGGACTGTCCATAGTGAAATGTCATGAAAAGCTAGTTCCTGGGGGAAGGTTATCAACTCAACCTCTCCATCAAACCCAACAACTACACCCCCTAATAAAGAGTACAACTAGTAAAAACACACACATACTACAAAGTAATAGTAATCAAGACAGTGTGGTATGCAGATCAATAGAATGCAAAAGAGAGCTCAGAAATAAACACTTGCATATATGGCTGTCAAATTGAAGAATGAATGTGCCTATTGAGAACTTCTGATAATGGAGCTCAAATTTTTAAACAGAGTCTAGCAGCTATTGCTAAACAGGGACCTCATATGCTTGCTACACTTAGGGAAAAACTGTACCAAGCTGCCTGCCTCCTATACTGTGTTTCTGCCCGGGATTACAACTTTTATAAAGGAGGTCTTAGGCTCCTAAACCAACCAATGGGCTGCAGCAGCCAATTGGAGGTTCGTCATTTGCATCTTTACCAACCAATCAGAGCAGCTCTATTCCAATAAATTAGGACAGTGCTTTTTTTTTTTTTTATCAGACTGTGAGGATTTGGAGTCCTCATTTGCACGAGAATAGACCAATCAGGGTCCAGGGGGCAGGAACTTGTCTTTATATAAGCCAGCTTCACCTCTGTCTTCTTCGGTTTCCATAGAAGATGTGCTTCCCCAGCTGGAGCTACAACATTGGCTAAAACCGTGACACCAGAACTACAAGACTGGAGCTGTACCACTGGAGGGGCTTTGCCCCTGAGCCGCCTCACCCAAAACCACTCCATTTTGGCTCTCCTGTTTCACAACTGAGCTGTCTCAGAGCCTTGCTATTACAGAGCAGAGCTTTTTCACAATTGAGCTACTTTCACTGAATAAAATTTCCTTTTTCACAATTGAGCTACTTTCACTGAATAAAATTTCCTCCTTCACCGCACCCCAAATTAGGGATTTCTGTTGGCATCTAACTGATGATGATGAACTTCAGTGCCAAAGACTACACAATGGGAAAAGGACAGTCTCTTCGATTATTGTGCTGAGAAAACTGGATAGCCACAGGCAAAAGAGTGAATTTGGACCATTAACTTATACCACATATAAAAATTATCTTAAAATGGATTAAAGAACTAAACCTACTGCTTGGCCCCGGAGGATGGCTGGTTAGCCAGAGACGGGTAAGATTCCTCAAGGAAGGAACAACCTAAGACAGGCACAGTCGCAGAGGGGCCATCAGGAGAGAATTTGGGGATCAACAGAGGTGGGGCACAGACCCTCACACCCCCAATATTGCAGGGGCCTGAACCCTAGCCCCTTCTGAGGGAGGTCTCCTGCCCCCATGGCTGCTTCATGCTTCCCATGCCCAGCTCAGATCAGGACCCAGGTGACCCACAGAGACTTGGCCGACAGCAGCTGCCCTCTCACTCCAACAAGAATTGTTTGAATTGTCTTGTACCCATGGTGTGGGGAAGTGGAGTTACGATATCTAAATCCAGCCTACCACCAGGAATGCTCAGGACCTACTCAAGAAGGCAAATAATCCCTTCTACTAATATTTACAGGGTAAAATAAGATTGTTGTTAGAGTAATAAATTTGACAGTAAAATAGTAGTCAAGTTTTCAGGCAAATTTAAATTGGCTAGTTGAAACAAGCAAATATTCTAGAAAAATTAATTGTACTGGACAAAAAGGTGTTCCTAAAGTGTTAACTAAAATTTTTATTGGTACTTCATCTCATGATAAAATTGTACACCATGTAATGAACCTAAAACAGTAATATTATAGTGCAAAAAATTAAAATTTAAAAGCCATCAAGACTACATTATAAAATTTTCAAAAGCCTCCTAACATTTAAATCAAAAAAGGAGGGAATAGTAGAAGAATATCATGTAAGGAAAAATATCCTGTAAGTAAATTACATCTAGAAAATTAATACTTTAGAAAATTAATTGTAAGGCTAAAAGCAAGACACCCATGAAAAACACACAAGTTGTCAAAACAAGCCAGAGGAAAATTATTTGGGCAAAAAATGCAATAGGATCCCAAGTCAAATTTATAGAAAATATTCCTTTATTAACTTTTGGTCGAGAATATGTTTGTATATTTTCAGAAAACAACTCCGAGACCATGTGGATTCCAGCAACAGAGAGGAATCTACAGGACTACTCCAGCCATGAAGACAAAAGAGAAACAGTCCAGAGATGGAAGACGCTGACGTGGCCTTCCCATACTAGCAGGTAGCAGCTGTGCATCACTGCAGGTTGCCCAGGACCAAACCAGAGAGAGTCGGACCTGCATTACCACCATTTCTCCACCATCCAGAACTGTAATGTCAGTGCTGACATGTACACATAAGGAACTGTTGGACATTGAAATTGGGTCTCAAAAGAACTGTTGTCCCAGAAAGAAACTCACTACAGACTGATTCATTTGCCTGTCACCATAACCATTATTGCTTGTCTCATTTTCGGTTCTTATAAGTGTATTTCTAATAGCACATGATCTCACTCATCTAGGGGAAATAATGAACAACATAGACCGATGAACAAGAACAGACCCAGAAACAAGGAGGCATGGATCAGACTTCCGGGCCTCAGAGGGAGGGTAGGGGAGGGTGGTGGGAAAGGGGAGAGATCAACCAAAGGACTTGTGTGCAAGCATATGAGCCTAACCAGCGGTTAAGGGCAACAGGGGTGTGGGGGCATGTGTGGGGAGGGGTGTGGGATGGGGATGGGGGGATGAGGACAAATATGTGATACCTTAATCAATAAAGAAATTTAAAAAAAAGAAGAGAAAAAACACTCTAAAAAAAAAAGAACTAAACCTATAAATTTTCTAGAAGAAAGCATAGGGGGGAAGCTTCAGGACATTGGATTTGGCAATAGTTTCTTGGATGTGACACCAAAAGCACAGGCAACAAAAGTAAAATAGGCAAATGGGATTATATCAAACTTTAAAACTGCACATAAAGGCCGAAACCGGTTTGGCTCAGTGGATAGAGCGTCGGTCTGCGGACTGGAGGGTCCCAGGTTCGATTCCGGTCAGGGGCATGTACCTTGGTTTGCAGGCACATCCCCAGTGGGGGGTGTGCAGGAGGCAGCTGATCAATGTTTCTCTCTCATCGATGTTTCTAACTCTCTATCCCTCTCCCTTCCTCTCTGTAAAAAATCAATAAAATATATTTAAAAAACAAACAAAAAAAAACTGCACATAAAGGAAACTATCAATAGTGAAAGGGCAACCTACAAAATGGGAAAAATATTTGCAAATCATATATCTGGTAAGGGTTTATATCCAGAATATATAAGGAACTTCTACAACTCAAACAAAAAAACAAATAACTTTATTTGAAAATGGGCATAGGACTTGAAGAGACAGTTCTCCAAAGAAGATATACATATGGCTAACAAGCATATGAGATGTTCAACACCACTAATCATAAGAGAAATTCCAATCAAGAGCACAATGAGATGTTAACTCATGCCTGCTAGAATGGCTATTATCAAAAGTCACTATGTTTTGAAATACCTTCATGGGAATTTGAAATGCATTGCTTGCATAGTTCTTTGAGACTCCATCACTGCTAGAAATAGAGTTATGAGACCTAGCTTTGCGTTTTCCATTACTTAATTCTTTACCATGTATAACAGAAATCGTGTATGTGTCTGATACAGAATGCCTATAGATTTTACTCACAAATCATATATCCAGATAATCCCTCCACAAGCAGCAAATACTGATTAATCAGAAGAGTAAAAGGCACTGCTGGGTATTGTATGAAAGCAATCCTTATGGGGGGCTTTGAGTATAATAGGTCCTCGGGTTTCATTGGAAATCCGTTCCTATGGCGCAATGTAACGTGATTTTCACCATAAGTCTGAACCCACCTACATAAGCACCTACGTCACTCACATGGAGCACATACACAGCAGTAATGAAGTGAAACAGTAAAAAAAAAAAAAAAAAAATTAAAAGAAAGATAAAAATTCCTGACCTTTACTTGTGGTAAATAAATAATAAAAAACATAAAGTACATATGTGCATACATCAAAATGATGGAACTTTTTTATTTTCCATAAATGAGTGACCTGATGAATAAAAAGATAGATACAGAGGCAGTAAAGCATCGAACAGACTGTCAAATTACAGCGGGAAGGCTGGGGAATGTTGGGGAGAAGGGGAAAGAGATCAACCGAAGGACTTGTATGCATGCATATAAGCACAACCAATGGACACAAGACACTGGTGGGGGGTGGGATTAGGGCATGTGACAGGAGGTAGGGGAGGCTGGGGGAAGGTCAATAGGGGGGAAAAAAGGAGATATATGTACTACTATATGTAATACTTTAAACAATAAAATAAAATTTAAAAAAAATGACTGAATTTTTTTTATATATAAATAAATGGGAGATGGCGAAGTAACCACGCAACCATGTAACCCGAGGACTGCCTGTATTGTTATTTTTGCAATTTTCATTTCTGAAATCTCTCAGGTTACCATTTGAAATTTTTAGGTATACAAAGTATATGATGAGTAGATATAGTAACTGGTATGATAAGTAACTCGTATCATTAAAAAACTAGAGGCCTGCCGAAACCGGTTTGGCTCAGTGGATAGAGCGTCGGTCTGCGGACTGGAAGGTCCCGGGTTCGATTCCGGTCAAGGGCATGTACATTGGTTGCGGGCACATCCCCCGGTGGGGGGTGTGCAGGAGGCAGCTGGTCGATGTCTCTCTCTCATCGATGTTTCTAGCTCTCTATCCCTCTCCCTTCCTCTCTGTGAAAAATCAATAAAATATATTTAAAAAAAAAAAACACTAGAGGCCCAGTGGATGAATTTGTGCATGGGTGGGATCCCTCGGCCTGGCCAGCAAGCAGGGCCATCTTGCCCAGTCCTGATCGAGGCCAATTGGGGCCGGCCAGGGGGAGGAACCATGGGAGGTTGGCTGGCCATGGGAGGTTGGCTGTGGGAGTGCACTGACCACCAGGGGACAGCTCCTGTGTTGAGCATCTGCCCCATGGTGGTCAGTGTGCGTCATTGCGACCGGTCAACTGGTTGTTTGGTTGACCAGTCATAACGGTCACTTAGGCTTTTATATATATAGATTATTATGGCTCTAGCCGGTTTGGCTCAGTGGCTAGACTGTGGGCCTGTGGACTGAAAGGTCCTGGTTTTGATTCCAGTCAAGGGCACATGCCTGGTTTCGGGCTCAATCCCCAGTAGGAGGGGGTGCAGGAGGCAGCCAATCAATGATTCGCTCTCATCATTGATGTTTCTATCTCACTCTCTCCATTCCTCTCTGAAATCAATAAAAATGTACTTTAAAAAATTATTATGGCTCTTGTTTACAATGGTTTTATGCTGTGATTTTAGCACAAAGCTGTACTTTTTCTTATTTTCATGGTTCACGTACGATCACTTGAGGTGATGGCATTTCTCCCTGTGGATTCATTGAGCAGCATTGTTCCCCAAAGTGAGCTATGCTTTAAGTGCAATCACTGTCGACCTTTCTTATGTGAGACTTTTTAAAATATGTTTTTTAATTTATTTCAGAGAGGAAGGGAGAGGAAGAGAGGTATAGAAACAGGATAGGATGCTTAACCACTGAGCCACACCAGCGGGGCTTATGTGAGACTTTATTACAACCTCTCTCCTTCTATTTCTAATTTCTATTTCTATTTCTTTGTCTAATATATAAGAGCTATACTTCAGCCAGTTTTTAAAAATTGATTTCAGAGAGGAAGGGAGAGAAAGATAGAAACATGGATGATGTGAGAGAATCACTGATCAGCTGCCTCCTTCATGCCCCTCACTGGGGATTGAGCCCACAACCCTGGCATGTGTCCTTGACCAAAATCGAACTCGGGACCCTCAGTCCACAGGCTGACACTCTATCCACTGAGCCAAACCAGCCAGGACTCAGCCAGTTTTTTAGAACTTATTGTGTAATTAATATTCTCTCGGTCACCAATTATTCAGGAACAAAATTCCCTCTACTTCTAAAACATTAGCAAAGGCCTGGCCAGCGTGGCTCATAGGTTGAGCATTGACCTATGAACCAGGAGGTTGATTCCATGTCAGGGCACATGCCCAGGTTGTGGGCCCAATCACCAGTGTGGGGTGTGCAGGAAGCAGCTGATCAATGATTCTCTCTCATCATTGATGTTTCTATCTCTCTCTTCCTTTCCCTTCCTCTCTGAAATCAATAAAAGAAACATAATTTTTTAAAAAATAAAACAATAGCAGGGTACAAGTAAGGATTTCTTGAAATTAGAATATGAAGTCTAGTTGACTTGACTAGATCCTTTTATCATTGTGCCTTTAATGTTCTTGTGGTCTTTTATACTTAACTGAAAAACCATTTTAGGTGAATGTCTTTGTTCAAAAGAATATTTTTAAACAAATTTTTGTTGGGTATGACTACTGGCGAAGTTTGATGTATTTTTTCTCTTTGTTTCTGTTGTTTTGAAAGTTGTGGTTATATTGTACATGGATTATTTTTAAATCATGCTTTCCTTGTCCCACATAACAAATTATTTCATGTTACTAAAAATTTAATATAAGTATGATATTCTGTTACAAAGTACTACTTTTTTTAGTTAACCTTTTCTCTATTGTTAGATATTTTGAAATTTTCAAGATTTTGGGTTACAAATAACTGTAAGAACACCACCATTTTATTTTATTTTATTATTATTATTTTTATTATTTTTTAAATTACTTTATTGATTAAGGTATCACATATTTGTCATCAACCCCCCCCTTATTTTATTATTTTTAATGGATAGTTATACAAAGTTTAATATATTCATATCTTGTATACAGTTGACAAAAGTAACTTGTTCTAATTTATGAACAAAATTTAATAGGCAATAAAACATTACTATCTGTGAATGTAAAAAAATAAAAATAAAAAAGACAAGAGATAAAAAGTGTTGGCCAGGGTGTGAAGTAAAGGGAACTCTTGTGCACCATTGGTGAGAATATAAAATGATTCAGCTCTTATGGAAAATAGTGGTTCCTCAAAAAGTTAAAAATGGAATTACTTTATGATCTGACAATTCCAATTCTGGGTATATACCCAAAACAATTGAAAGCAGGGTCTCCAATATGTATTTTTACACTGATGTCCATTATAGTATTATTTACAATAGCCAAGAGATGGAGGCAACCCTAATTCTATCAACAGATAAATGAATAAAGAAAGTATGATCTACATATATAATGGAATATTATGCAGTCTTAAAAAAGAAGGAAATACTTTCATATGCTACAACAAAGATGAACCTTGAGGCTATTAAGCAAAATAAGCCAGTCACAAAAGGGCAAGTATTATATTATTCCACTCATATGAAGTATCTAAAGTAGTCAAAATCATAAAGACAGAAAGTAAGAAGGTGGTTGACAAGGATTAGAAAGAGAGTGAGTGGAAAGGGGCATTAGTGTTTAATGGGTATAGAGTTTCAGTTTTGTAAGATTAAACAGTTCTAGAGATCTTTTGCACAACAATGTGAATATAGTCAACACTGTTGAACTGTAAATATATGTTTTGCTACAGTAAAAACCTTTTTAAAGGCAGGTCTAGATGTAGCGGTATGAGATATTTTCCTAGTATTATTAAATGGGAAAAATCAACACTGTGAAAAGTATTTTACTATTTGTGCTGGGGAGGGGGGAGAGAGAGAGAGAGAGAGAGAGAGAGAGAGAGAGAGAAAGAAGAAGAAGAAGAAGGAGAAGGAGGAGGAGGAGGAGGAGGAGGAGGAGGAGGAGGAGGAGGAGGAGGAGGAGGAGGAGGAGGAGGAGGAGAGAAGAAAACTGTTAGCTGGAGCAACAAGGCAGGAGGACACTTCAATATACTATACTAGAGGCCCGGTGCAAGACATTTGTGCACTGGGGAGGGGGGATTCCTCAGCCCAGCCTGCGCCCTTTAGCAGTCAAGGACCCCATAGGGAGTGGGCCTAAGCTGTTGGTCTGACATCCTTAGCACTGCCATGGAGGCAGGAGAGGCTCCTGCCACCACCACAGCACTCACCAGCTATCAGCAGGGCTTGAGGCTGAGCAGCACTCCCCCTGTGGGAGCGCACTGACCACCAGGGGGCAGCTCCTGCATCTGCCCCTTGGTGGTCAGTGCGCGTCATAGCAACTGGTCATTCTGCCATTTGGTCAATTTGCATATTATGCTTTTATTATATAGGATAGTCTTTGTACCTTTTATATTTTGTACCATGTGGTGTATTTCCTATTCAAAAAATGAATGTAATTTTAAAATTAAAATAGTGTCATATTGGTGAAAGAATAGACAAATAGATCAATGGAACTGAATGAGAACTCAGAAATAGAGTCAGCTGATCTCTGACAAAAGATCAACGACAATACACCTGGAAAAGGATACTCTTTGCAATAAATGGTGCTAGAAGAGCTAGATATTCACATACAAAGAAAATAAATCTAGACACAGACCTTAATACCATTCATAAAAATTAACTCAAGCCCTAACCGGTTTGGCTCAGTGGATAGAGCGTCGGCCTGCGGACTCAAGGGTCCCAGGTTTGATTCCGGTCAAAGGCATGTACCTTGGTTGCGGGCACATCCCCAGTAGGGGGTGTGCAGGAGGCAGCTGATTGATGTTTCTCTCTCATTGATATTTCTAACTCTCTCTCTCCCTCTCCCTTCCTCTCTGAAAAAAATCAATAAAATATATTTTAAAAATTAACTCAAAATGGATCATAGATCTAAATTCAAAACACAATACTATAAAAACTCCTATAAGATAATAAAAAGGAGAAAAATCTAAGTGATCATATATTTGGCAATGACTTCTTAGATACAATACAAAAAGCATGATCCATTAAAAAAAAAACACCTTGATAACTGGGATGTTATAATTAAAATGTCTACTCTGCAAAAGACACTGTTCATAAAATGAAAACATAAGCCATAGATTGGGAGAAAATCTTTGCAAAACATATCTGATAAAGGACTGGTATCCAATATACACAACTCTTCCAGCTCAACAATAATAAAAAAAAAACCCACCCTAACTGGTTTGGCTCAGTGGATAGAGCGCTGGCCTGCGGACTCAAGGGTCCCAGGTTTGATTCCGGTCAAGGGCATGTACCTTGGTTGCAGACACATCCCCAGTGGGGAGTGTGCAGGAGGCATCTGATTGATGTTTCTCTCTCATCAATGTTTCTAACTCTCTCTCCCTCTCCCTTCCTCTTTGTAAAAAAGCAATAAAATATATTAAAAGAAAACAAAACCCAATTTAAAAATGTGCAAAAAAAGTGAACAGACACCTCATCAAAGAAGATATACTGATGGCCAATAAACTTATGAAAAATGCTCAATTGCCGAAACCAGTTTGGCTCGGTGGATAGAGCGTCGGCCTGCGGACTCAAGGGTCCCAGGTTCGATTCTGGTCAAGGGCATGTGCCTTGGTTGCGGGCACATCCCAGGTGGGGGGTGTGCAGGAGGCAGCTGATCGATGTTTCTAGCTCTCTCTCCCTCTCCCTTCCTCTCTGTAAAAAATCAATAAAATATATTAAAAAAAAAAAAGAAAAATGCTCAATATCATAGGCCATTATGGAAATGCAAATTAAAAGAACAATTACATATCACTGCACACCTATTAAAATGTCTAAAATCCAAGACACTGACAACACCAAATGCTGATGAAGATATGAGGCAACAGGAACTCGCATTCGTTGCTGGTGGGAGTGAGTGCAAAATGGTACAGCCACTTTGCAAGGTTCCTTAGAAAGCTAACATATTTTTACCATATGATCCTGTAATTGCAGGAATGAATGAGTGAATGCATTAATGAATTGAAAACTTACATTCACAAAAAAACCTGCACACAGATGTTTATAGCAACTTTATTATTAATAATTGCCAAAACCTGGAAATAACTAGGATGTCCTTTAGTAGGTGAATGGATAAATAAACTGTGGTACATACAGACAATGGAATGTTATAAAGCCGTATAAGAAATTAGATATCAAGGCATGAAAAGACCAGAGGAAACTTAAATGCATATTACCAAGTGAATGAAGTCAATCTGAAAAAAAAGCTACACACTGTCTGATTCCAAACTATATATTATTCGGTAAAAGGCAAAACTATGAAGACAGTAAATGGTCAGTGGTTGCCTGGGGTTTGGGAGAGGGAGGCATGAATAGGCAGAGCACAGAGGATCTTTATAGCAGTGAAACTATTCTGCTTGGTACTATAATGGTGGATACATGTCATTTATACATTTGTCAATGTAGATGTATTGTCACAAATGTGCCACGCTAATATAATAATTAATAAATGAAGAACTGGGGGGGGGTGGAGTAGGTAAGCGGGCATATGAGAATGCTCAGTACTCTCAGCTCAATTTTTCTGTAAACCTAAAACTGTTCCCCAAAACTCCATTAAAAAGGAATTTTAAAAAATGAATATAGCCCTGGTGGGGTAACTCAATTGGTTGGAGCGTGGTCCCATTCACCAAAAGGTTGCAGGTTTGATTCCTGGTTGGGGAACATACCTATGTTTTGGACTCAATTCCTGGACAGGGAATGTAGGAGAGGCAACCAGTCAATGTTTTTCTCTCATATCAAAGTTTCTCTCTCTCTCTCTCTCTCTCTCTCTCTCTCCCGCTCCCCTCTCTCTTAATATCAATGAAAGCATATCCTCGAGTGAGCATTTTTTTAAAACCAAATGTAGACCCTGAGCACTAGGCCTGTGGTATATTTTATTTATTTATTTATTTTTTTTTTTTAAATAAATCTTTATTGTTCAGATTATTACAATTGTTCCTCTTTTTTCCCCCCATAGCTCTCCTCCACCCAGTTCCCCCCCCCCAACTCTGCCCTTAACCCCACCCCACTGTCCTCATCCATAGGTGTACAATTTTTGTCCAGTCTCTTCCTGCACCCCCCCATCCCCTTTCCCCCCGAGAATTGTCAGTCCACTCCCTTTCTATGCCCCTGATTCTATTATATTCACCAGTTTATTCTGTTCATCAGATTTTTAATTCACTTGATTTTTAGATTCACTTGTTGATAGATATGTTAATTTTTATCTTTACCTTTTTCTTCTTCTTCCTCCTCTTCTTAAAGAATACCTTTTAGCATTTCATATAATACTGGTTTGGTGGTGATGAACTCCTTTAGCTTTTTCTTATCTGTGAAGCTCTTTATCTGACCTTCAATTCTGAATGATAGCTTTGCTGGGTAGAGTACTCTTGGTTGTAGGTTCTTGCTATTCATCACTTTGAATATTTCTTGCCATTCCCGTCTGGCCTGCATAGTTTCTGTTGAGAAATCAGCTGACAATCGTATGGGTGCTCCCTTGTAGGTAACTAACTGTTTTTCTCTTGCTGCTTTTAATATTCTCTCTTTGTCTTTTGCTCTTGGAATTTTAATTATGATGTGTCTTGGTGTGGTCCTCTTTGGATTCCCTTTGTTTGGGCTTGTAAGTCTATTTCTTTCACCAGGTGGAGGAAATTTTCTGTCATTATTTCTTCAAATAGGTTTTCAGTATCTTGCTCTCTCTCTTCTTCTGGCACCCCCATAATTCGGATGTTGGTACACTTGAGGTTGTCCCAGAGGCTCCTTACACTATCTTCATATTTTTGGATTCTTTTTTCTTTTTGCTTTTCTGGCTGAGTGGTTTTTGATTCTTTGTATTTCAAATCTTTGACTTGATTCTTGCGTTCCTCTAGTCTGCTGTTGGGTCTCTTTATAATATTTTTTATTTCAGTCAGTGTATGTTAAATTTCTATTTGGTCCTTTTTCATATCCTCGAGGGTCTTGCTAAATTTATTGGACTTTTCTAGAAAATTCTTGAAAAACCTTATAACAGTGGTTTTGACCTCTATATTCAGACGTTTGCTTTCCTCCATTTCTTTCATTTGTGATCTGTTTCTTTGTTTCTGCATTTTCGCTGCTTCCCTGAGTTGGTAGAGTAGCTTTGAGTGCTAGGTGTCCTCTAGGGCACAGTGGCTCAGCCTCCCCAGTTATCTGACGTGGACACTCTTGGTGCACCCCTTTGTGGACTGTGTGCTCAGCCTTGTTGTAGTTAAGTCTTGATTGTTGTTAGTATCACTGGGAGGAATTGACGTCCAGGCCAATTGGCTGTGAGGATCAGCTGTGTCTACACTGGGAGAACTTCTGTGCTGGATACACTCTTATGAGACAAGACTTGCAAAATTGCAAAAGTCTCTGTGTTCAGCTTGGATGGGGTGGGGTTTCAGGGCGGAGCAGACAGCCTTGTTTTCCCGTCAGCCCTGCCCTATGAGGCCCCTGGGTCTCAGTGTCCCTCGGTAATCGCAGCAATCACCTCTGGGAGAAAGCCGCCCTCGAGTTTTGCCCACTGCCAGACAGTCCAGTTTCTCCCCGAATGAGTCAGGGTTCCCAGAAACTTGCCCGGAACTGGAGTTCAGTGCAGTTGGGAGTTTCCTTCTCCCTCCTCCTTTAGAAAGCCAGCGGCACACTCAGCCTCCCATGCATTAAGCAGTCAGTCCTCTCTGAGCGCGCGTGCCTCCGGACCTCTGCCTTCCATAGCTTCTGAGTCTCAGTGTGCTTTCTCTTTCCCTGACAGTCCAGATTCCCCCCCGAATGAGTCTGGTTTCCCAGTGTCTCACCCGGTACTGGAGTTCAGTGCAGTCGGGAGCTTCTTTCTCCCTCCCGCTTTAGAAAGCCAGCCGCCTGTGCACACTCCCCGTGTGAGTCTCCGTACCTCTGCCTCTTGCAGCTCCTCTGAGTCTCAATGTGCTTTCCTCTTTTCTTCTAGTTGTAGAATTGCCACTCGACCAGCTTTCCTGTGGTTCTGGATGGTGTCTGTTTTGTCTTTTAGTTGTAGTTTTGATATTGTTGTGTGAGGCAACAGTTTAGGTGTTTACCTATGCCACCATCTTGGTTTCTCCCAGAAGATTTTTATTTTGATGTAGTCCCATTTATTTACTTTCTCCTTAGTTTCCATTGTCCTACGATATGTATCTGTAAACATATTGCTATGAGAGATGTCTGAGATTTTGCTGCCTATGGTTTCTTCTAGGATTTTTATGGTTTCCTGACTTACATTTAGGTCTTTTATCCATTTTGAGTTTATCCTTGTGTATTATGTAACTTGGTGGTCTAGTTTCATTTTTTTTGCATGTATCTGTCCAATTTTCCCAACACCATTTACTGAAGAGACTGTCTTGACTCCACTGTATGTTCTTGCCTCCTTTGAGAAATATTGAGTGTAATGATGTGGGTCAATTTCTCGGTCTCTGTTCTGTTCAATTGATCTATATGCCTGTTCTTGTGCCAGTACTGGGCTGTTTTGATTACAGTGGCTTGTAGTGTAACTTGATATCTAGTATTGTGATTACTCCAATTTGTTCTTCTTTCTCAAGATTGGTGCAGCTATTCAGGGTCTTTTTTGGTTCCATATACATTTTTGGAGTATTTGTTCTAGCTCTGTGAAACATGCCGTTGGTATTTTAATAGGGATTGCATTGAATATATAGATTGTCTTGGGTAGTATGGACATTTTAATGATATTGATTCTACCAATCCATGAACACAGAATATTCTCCCACTTGTTTATATCTTCTTCTGTGTCTTTTTTCAACATCCTGCAGGTTTCTGAGTACAGGTCTTTTACCTCCTTGGCCAAGTTTATTCCTACATATCTTAATTTTTTTGTTGCAATGGTAAATGGGATTGTTTGTTTAGTTTCTCTTTCTAAGAATTCATTATTGGTGCATAAAAAAGCCATCGATTTTTGGGTATTGATTTTGTATCCTGCTACATTGCCAAATTCACTTATTAAGGCTAGCAGTTTTTGGTGGAGTCTTTAGGTTTTTCTATGTACAGTATCATGTCATCTGCGAATAATGAAAGTTTTACTTCCTCCTTTCCAAGTTGGATGTCTTTTATTTCTTCTTGTTGTCTTATCGCTGTGGCTAGGACTTCCAGTAATATGTTGAATAAGAGTGGTGAAAGCAAACATCCCTCTTATTCCTGTTCTTAGGAGAAATGGTTTTAGTTATTGCCCATTGAGTATGATGTTGGCTGTAGGTTTGTCATGTATGGCCTTTATCATGTTGAGATATGCTCCCTCTATCCCCACTTTGCTGAGAGTTTTTATCAAAAAATGGGTGTTGGGCTCTGGCTGGTTTGGCTCAGTGGATAGAGTGTCGGCCTGCGGACTAAAGGGTCCCAGGTTCAATTCTGGCCAAGGGCACATGTCCGGCTTGTGTGCTCAATCTCCAGTAGGGAGAGTGCAGGAGGCAGCCAATCAATGATTCTTTCTCATTATTGATGTTTCTATCTCCCTCCCCCTCTCCCTTCTTCTCTGAAATTAAAAAAAATTTTTTTTAAATGGGTATTGGTTTTTTTTCAAATCCTTTTTCTGCATCTATTGATATGATCATGTGATTTTTGTCGTTCAATTTGTTTATGTGATGTATCACGTTTATTGATTTGCAAATATTTTACCAGCCTTGCATCCCTGGAATAAATCCCACTTGGTCATGGATTATGATCTTTTTATATATATATATATATATATATTTTATTGATTTTTTACAGAGAGGAAGGGAGAGAGAGTCAGAAACATCGATCAGCTGCCTCCTGCACACCCCCCACTGGGGATGTGCCCGCAACCAAGGCACATGCCCTTGACCGGAATCGAACCTGGGATCCTTCAGTCCGCAGGCCATCGCTCTATCCACTGAGCCAAACCGGTTTCAGCTGAATATGATCTTTTTAGCATATTGCTGAATCTGATTTGCTAATATATGTTGAGTATTTTAGCATCTATGTTCATTAGGGATAATGGCCTGTAATTCTCTTTCTTTGTACTGTCTTTTTCTGGTTTTGGAATTAGAGTAATGCTGGCCTCATAAAAAGAGCTTGGAAGTGTTCCTTCCTCTTGGATTTTTTTGTAATAGTTTGAGGAGTGGTGGTGTTAGTTCTTCTTTGAATGTTTAATAAAATTCCCCTGTGAAGCTGTCTGGACCCGAGCTTTTGTTTGCTGGGAGTTTTTTGATTACTGCTTCTATTTCATCAGTTGTTATTGGCATATTCAGGTTTTCTGATTCTTCCTGATTCAGTTTTGGGAGATTGTATTTTCCTAGGAATTTGTCCATTTCATCCACATTGTCCAGCTTATTGGCATATAGTTGTCCATATATTTCTTTATGATTCTTTGTATTTCTGTGGTGTCAATGGTTACTTCTCTGCTTTCGTTTCTGATTTTATTTATTTGGGTCCTCTCTCTTTGTTTCTTGATGAGTCTGGCTAATGGTTCATCATTCTTGTTTATCCTTCCAAAGAACCAGCTCTTGGTTTCATTGATTTTTTTAGCTTCTGTTATCTATTTCTGCTCTAATCTTTATTATTTCCTTCCTTCTACTTACTCTGGGCTTTTCTTATTCTCTTTCTAGTTCTTTAAGTTGTAGCATTAAGTAGTTTATTGTTAACTTTTCTTGTTTTTTAAGGTAGGCCTGCAGTGCTATGAACTTTCCTCTCAAGACTGCTTCTGCTGTGTCCCAGAGATTTTAGTTTGTTGTGTGTTCATTTTCATTTGTTTCCAGGAAGTTTTTGATTTCTTTCTTGATCTCTTTGGTAACCCATTCATTGTTTAATAACATGCTATTTAGCCTCCATATGCTTAAAAGTTTTTTAGTGATTTTACTGTAGATTTCTAATTTCATTCCACTGTGTTCTGAGAAGATGCTTGATATGATTTCTATCTGCTTGAACTTGTAGAGACTTCTTTTGTGTTCTAACATGTGGTCTCTCTTTCTGAATTATCCATCTGCACTTGAGAAGAATGTATATTCTACTGCTTTGGGGTGAGATATTCTATAAATGTAAATTAAATCCATTTGATCCAGTGTGTCCTTTAGAGTCACTCTTTCCTTGTTAAGTTTTTGTCTGGAAGATCTATAGTGAAGTCAAGTCAGAGCGGTGTTAAAGTCCCCTACTATGACTGTATTATTGTTAAAATACTCTAGAAGTTTTTTTTTAAAATATATTTAGGTGCTCCTATATTGGGTGCATATATGTTTACCAGTGTTATATCCTCTGGTTGTATTGATCCCTTTAGTATTATGTAGTGACCTTTGTTGTCTCTTGTGATGACCTTCATTTTGAAGTCTATTTTATCGGATATGAGTATTGCTACTCCAGCTTTCTTTTTTTCTTTTCCATTTGCATGAAAAAACTTTTTCCGTCCCTTCACCTGTGTGTGTGTCTTTTGATCTGAGGTGGGTCTCTTGTAGATAGCATACAGTTGGGTCATGTTTTTGTATCCATTCAGCTACCCTGTGCCTTTTATTTGGAGCATTGAATACATTTACATTTAGGGTTATTATTATTTTTAAATATATTTTATTGATTTTTTACAGAGAGGAAGAGAGACGGAAAGAGTTAGAAACATTGATAAGAGAGAAACATCAATCAGCTGCCTCTTGCACACCCCCTACTGGGGATGTGCCCGCAACCAAGGTACATGCCCTTGACCAGAATCGAACTCGGGACCTTTGAGTCCGCAGGCCGACGCTCTATCCACTGAGCCAAACCGGTTTCGGCTAGGGTTATTATTGATAGGTACTTATTTATTGCTGTTTTAATTCTGTATGCCTAGGTATCTCTCTTTATTGCTTCTTGTCATTACAGCAGTCCTTTTAGAATTTCTTGTGATGCTGGCGTGGTGGTGATGTACTCCTTGAGCCTTTTTTTTTTTTTTTTTTGTCTGTGAAGCTCTTTATTTGACCGTCTATTTTGAATGATAGCCTTGCTAGATAGAGTAATACTAGTTTCAGATCCTTGCTTTCCATTATTTTGAATATTTCATGCCATACCTTTCTGGCCTGTAGAGCATCTACTGAGAAATCAGGAGTAAGCCTTATGGAAGCTCCTTTGTAGGTAATAGTTTGCTTTTCTCTTTTTGCCTTTAAGTTTCTCTCTTTGTCTTTACTTTTTGACATTTTAATTATGATGTGTTTGGGTGTGGGCCTGTTTGGGTTCTCCTTGCCTGGGGTTCTCTGTGCCTCCTGAACTTGTGTGACTTTTTCCTTTACCAGGTTAGGTAAGTTTTCTGCCATTATTTCTTCAAACATGTTCTGTATCACTTTCTCCCTTTCTGCCTCTTCTGGCACATCTGCTATTCTAATATTGTTATGTTTCATGTTGTCTCACAGCTCCCTTAAGCTGTTGTCCTGTTATTTACTTGTTTTTTCTTTTTGGTTCTCTGATTAATTTTTTTCAGCCCTGTCTTCTAATTTACCAATTCAATCCTTAGCTTCCTGTAATCTGCTGTATATTCCTTTCAATGTGTTTTTTATTTGTGTTATGTCATTCTTTATCTCAGACTGTTCTTTTTTTCATAGTTACTATATCTTTTTCATGCTGTTGATCATCTTTACCATCATTACTCTGAACTCTGTTTCAGATAAATTTCTTATCTCTGCTTCATTTATCTCTTCTTCTGGGGAATTCTCTGGTTCTTTCATTAGTGTTTTTTTTTCTCTTATATTGGCTGCCTGTCTGGGTTTGTGACTATGTATTAGGTATATATGCTATGCTTCTCAATCTTTAGTGCAGGACAATGTTAAATGCTGTTTCTGACTAATTAGATCAGGTAAAGACTCAAAGCCTCCAGACTGATAGGATTAGGACTTGCATTGCCTTCAGTCAAGTGTCCTCAGGTTTGGAGAGAGGTTTTTTTTTCCCAACAGGATGAGGCAGTTGCTTTTGCCTGAAGGCTAATTTTTATTTTTAGTCTCTTAAGTGGCCTCTGGAATCCCGCATGATAGGGCGAGGTGTTTTCTAATAGGGTGGGTCAAGTGTCTTCCCCCCCAGGCAAGACCATCTGTATAGTAAATGTCTGTGTGGGAAAGATGTCCTCCACTGTGTGAGGGAATGACTCAGCACAGGAAACTGGGGTGTCTGCCTTCTGAGCTCTAACCCCAGAGCTCTGAATCCTGGCTTCTCCTCACACAGCTGCAGTCCACTCTGCCATCCCTCTGTCAGAGCACAAGGTGGTGGCTCCACAGGGAATTTTGTGCATTGGCCCTTTAAGAGGGTGCCTAGCCCTAACTGGTTTGTCTCAGTGGATAGAGTGTTGGCCTATGGACTGAAGGGTCCTGGGTCCAATTCTGGTCAAGGGCATGAACCTTGGTTTCAGGCTCGATCCCCAGTAGGGGGCATGCAGGAGGCAGCTGGTGCATGTTCCTCTCTCGATGTTTCTATCCCTTTCCCTTCCTCTCTGTAAAAATCAATAAAATATATATTTTTTAAAAGGTGCCTGAATTTCCTGTCATCTCTCCCTGGCAGACAGCAACTCTGCTGCTTTTCACAGCCATAAGTTATGTGGGTACCCTTCTCAGTTCTGGTGCTCTCTGCTGGGGGCCTCAGCTTAAGGATTAGACCCCAGAGTTCTCAGAGGTAACCCCCCACAGCTGAGATATCTCTTCAGAACTTCAGTTGCTGTCTGTGGGAGCCCAGCCAGCCCTTTCGTGTTTCCATCCCTCCTACCAGTCTCTATGCAGTCTCCACTTTCGGTCCTTGGGTACCAGGTATCAGGTTTCTCTCCAGTGAGTCTTTTGTTGATTATTCAGGAAGTTTTCCTGTATTTTAGTTGTGATACCAGTTTGTTCCTGTGAGCTTGTCCGTGCAGCATCCACTTACTCCTCCACCATTTTTAATCTCCGAGGTGTGTTCAGTTTTTAAATCTAATAACTACTTTTGGGGGATTTGCCCACCTCTTTGGGGTTTTGAATGTGGGTTGTGTACCATATACTGTCTTTGAAGTTTACAGTTAACATGTTTCTCTGCTTCCCTTGCCCATGGAAGACTTCTCTTTGGCTCCTTAAAGTTTGCTGCTTAGATTGCAAGTTCAACAGGCAGGTGATCATGGCAAGTTCTTTTTGGGCCTCTGACAAAGGGAGTGATCAGTGAAGGCCATCACTATCTTGGGTTTTGCAAGGCCAGGTGTTTTTGCTACCTGCTGTCCACAGCCCTCCACTGTTATCAGAATACTTTGCCAATGCACTAATCTCTTTAGAGATAAAATTCATTAGTGTGATACCAAATATTAATTTTCCATTGGAGAAAATACAGTACCATGTCTGAACTAATTATTAATATTTAAAATATTTCATCCCTTAAAAACTCCCTCATTTGCTTTGTTCACATCTTATTCAGTTCCTTTGTTTGGCAGAATCTGCAAAATGTATGTCACCCACTACTGAGCTTGATCAGCCCCTGATGCAATTGTATTAATTTTTTTCTGTTGGTAGTTTGTCTAAAAATGTGTGTAGAAAGCAGGTATTTTATGATAAATTGTTAAGTTGTGCATGCTCTGTGTGGAATTCAGAGAAAAAAACAAAAACAGATTCATTGGTTAACAATGCCAAAATTGCAAGTAACTAGCCATTGTTCAAATAACAGTGGTGCTATTTCTATTTTGTGGCCTTTTAAATTTTTGTTGCCCTAAAATTCAATTTTATTGGGAACACATTTTCTACCTTGCCTTTCTTGGCAGGGCTGTTTTTCTAATTTAAATAGTTTCTAAATAATATTCTGTATTTCAAGAGGGAAAAAAAAGAAAATATACTGTTTGCCTGGATAGTGTGGCTCAGTTGGTTGGAGTGTCGTCCTGTATACCAAAACATGGTGAGTTCGATTCCCAGCCAAGGCACATCCCAGGTTTTGGGTTTGATCCCAGGTTGGGGTGATGTGTGAGGCAACCAATGGTGTCTCTCTCTTTCCCTTCCTCTCTCTAAAATCAATTTAAAAATACACTAATTTCCACATATTTATGAATTTTCCAAATTTCCTTCTGTTACTGATTTCTGGTTTTGGTCCTTTGTAGTTAAAGAATATACTTCATATTATTTGAATCTTTTAAGAATTTTAGTCTTATGGCCTAATATATGGTCAAATCTGGAGAATATTCCATGTCAAAAAAATGTGAATTCTGCTCTAGTTGGGCAGATTGTTCTATGTAAGCCTGTCACTCTAGTTGAGTGATAGTGTTGTTCAAGCCCTCTATTTGCTTAATGAGCTTCTTCTGGTTGTTCTATCCATTATTATAAGTGGAGTATTGAAGTCACCATCTATTATTGTAGAAGTATCTATTTCTCCCTTCAATTCTATTAATATTTGCTTCATATATTTAGGGCAATATTGTTAGGTGCATGTCTGTCTATCATTATTATATTATCTTGATAGACTGACCCTTTTATCAATACATAATGTCGTTTCTTTTGTCTTGTAACAATTTTTTACTTTAAGTCTATTTTGTCTGATATTAGTATAGCTACCCCAGCTCCCTTTGGTTACTATTTACATGGAACATCATTTTCTATCCTTTCATTTTTTTACCTATTTGTGTCTTTGCATCTGAAGTGAGTCTCATAGACAGCCTATAGTTGGGTTGTGGGGTTTTTAAAAATCCATATTACCATTCTATGCCTTTTAATTAGATAGTTTAATCCATTCAGATTTAAGTAGTGACAAGGAAGGACTACTGCTACTTTGTTGTTTTCTATATGTCACACATACTTTGTTCTTCATTTCCTCCATTACTGCTCTCATTTTTGTGCTTACTTGATTTTGGGAGTATCATTTTTATTCCCTTCTCATTTCCTTTTCTGTATATTTTTACATTATGTTCTTAGTGGCTGTCCTGAAAACTACAATATCTATAACGATCTAGTGTGACATAATGCCAACTTAACTTCAATAGTATATAAAAACTTTGATTCTCTATAGTTCCATCCTTCCCCTTGTATTTATTTTTTTTAACCCAAACTTTTTTTTCTTTTCTTTTTATCTAGAGGCCCAGTGCACGAAAATTTGTGCACTGGGTGTGGGGAGGGGTGTCCCTCAGCCTGGACTGCGCCCTCTTGCAATCCGGGACCCCTTGGGGGATGTCTGACTGATGGCTTAGGCCTGCTCCCCAGGGGATCGGACCTAAGTTGGCAGTCAGACATCCCTCTGGCAGCCCGGAAGCCACCACTGCTACACTTGCAGCTGTCACCCGGCTTGTGACTGAGCAGAGCTCCCCTTGTGGGAGTGCCCTGACCACCAGGGGGCAGCTCCTGCACTGAGCGTCTGCCCCCTGGTGGTCAGTGCACTTCATAGCAACCGGTTGTTCCACAGTTAGGGTCAATTTGCATATTACCCTTTATTATATAGGCTTGATTTCAGAGAAGGGAGAGGGAGAGATAGAAACATCAATGATGAGAGAGAATCATCAATTGGCTGCCTCCTACAGGCTCCCTACTGGGGATTGAGCCTGAAACCTGGGCATGCGCCTTGATGGGGAATGAACCATGATAGGTCGACACTCAACCACTGAGCGACACTGGCCAGGACAGTATTTGTCTTTTATGACTGCCTTATTTCACTTAGCATAATGTCCAAAAAAGGTTTATCTGTGTTATGTGTCAGACTTTCCTTCCTTTTCAAGTCTGAATAATATTATTGTATGTATATACCACATTTTGTTTTTTTATTCACCCATCCATGAACACTTGGTTGCTTCTACTTTTTGACTAGTGGGAATAATGCTGCTATAGATATAGGTGTATAACTATCTCTTTGAGGTTCTGCTTCTAATTCTTTTGGATATGTACCCAGAAGTGGGAATTGCTGTATCATATGGTACTTCTATTTTTAATTTCTTGAGGAACCTCCATACTGTTTTCTGTAGTGGTGCACCATTTCAGATTTCTACTACCCAACAGTATACAAGGTTACCAATTTCTCTACATCCTTGCCAACACTTACTTCCTGTTGTGTGTGGGTTTTTTTTATAGTAGTTATCCTAGTGGTTGTGAGGTGGTATCTCATTGTGGATTTGATTTGCATTTCTCTTATGACAGTCATTGGTATTTTTCCCCATAATTACACCCAGGAAAAGTTGAGAACACAGAGTGAAAGGGATGTACAAGACACAAAATTCTAAAGAGTAATCTCTAGGCTACTGTTCCTGCCTCTCTTCTGAATAAAAGCCTTTTGACGTCCCCAATTAAATTCCACTTTCACGGTTTAAAGAGAGTCAGACTAGAAACTCCTCCCTTCTGAAGCCTGCATCAGTCCCTGTTGGGTAATGCTTCTCTCATTAGGACCCTTCTCCCAGCAATCTAGATGCGAGGAAGCAATCAAGGTAAACTAACTATGGTTTCCATGTCTTTAGGGGATAATTTATATTTTTAAGTGAAACCTAATCCATAGGGAATTTGCAGTAAATGTGAAACCTGTAGGCATTCCTTGGAATAACTTTCAGTAAATTGTTTCCCCTCTCTAGGGCAGGTTTTATTTAGGAGTCAAAATGAAGGGGCTGATTAAATAGTATCAAGGTCCCTTTGGTTTTAACTTTCTATAACATTAAAATATGTAATAGTAATAGCATACTATTATAGTTTTTGATCTTATCCTTTTTTAAAAAATTATCTTTATTACTGAGAGTATTACAGATGTTCTCCCCCCTTTTTCCCCTCTTAATTTTATCCTTGCTTACAATTTGTCAGAACCCATTTAAATCAAGATGTGGTATTAATATATTGGTTTCAAGTGTATCTTTTCTAAAACATATTTCAATGCATATTATTAAACAATTTACAGTAATAATGGCCTCCACAAGCATTTCAGCTTCCTCATAAATCTGACTATAAAACATCCTACATTTCAATTGATTTAATTCAACACCAAACCTGAAAATCACCAATGATATCTATTCAAAATTTAAATACATCTTTAATATTTTGCATCACAGAACATCAGTGTTAGAAGGAACACTGGAGTGATTTAGTCCACTGCACTCACATTAAAATAAATAGGTCCAGGGAGGTTCAAGTGATTTGCCTATGGTCACATACCTAGACAGAAACAGAGTAAAGACTAAAAGTTATTTAAAAGCCAGGTCTATTTACTTCCTGTCCAGTGTTTCTACTCCATGTTTGCAAATGTACTGTTGTCCAGTACCATATAACTTGATAATCTGTCTGGGTAACTGTTTCCAATCAATTATTTAGTACCAAAAGGGAATTAACTAGTCACAGTGTTCACTGACTGGGACAAAGATCAACCACTGAAAACAGCTCTTCATCTACTTATCTTGGCTGTTTTGACTAATCTAATGGTTGACAACACTAATGAAGGATAACATATGGAATCCTGGAAGAATGCAACTCAACCTAGAATTTCCTTCGGCCATCAAATTCACTGTCATTAGGACAATAAGAAAGTTAATTATATTTTCAAAATGGTATATCATAATATTACAATACTAGTAGTTTAGAGTTTTAAATTCACCCCTCTTTCGATGTTAATAAAAAACTCAGAATTTAGATTGTAAAAGTTTATTGATATGGTCAAAAAGCAAACAGCCAGACATTTGGTTATCTTTGCCACTACAATGTGTCATTTTGAATATTATTTTTTAAATGTATAACAAATAATATTGAAACCATTACTAGAAAAGTAAAGAGTCTAAGGCACTTCAGATGAAAGCTAATTTCAAAAATTTCACAAAGTTAACACTATTCTAAGTGTAGTAAACCTGCTTTCTACAGATTTTAGCCAGAATGCAACTTTTCTCCTTACAGAAAAAGAATGTGCTCTTAAGGGAGATAAAACAAATGCAACAAAACTGTCATTATTTCAATGCTCATGGCAAAGTATCTGGAGCTATACAGATTACATGGCAGTAGTAATTTCCTGGTCAGTCTATACAAATCAGGGCATCTTAATACAAGTCTCATAGGAATCACAGCATGAATTTATTTGGCCTGAGACAAGTACAAGAACAGCAGATAAGGTATCCAGAGTCACAAAATTTATAGGGGAGTAACTAACAAAAAGTGGCTCCATTAAAGAGTATATCCCTCCACCTACCAAATCTAATAAAAAACACAAAAAGACCCTACATAAAACATTTCTTCTTACAGAATTATATCCATCTCTTTCTGCAAACCTCTATTATATAAGACTTCTAGATCACATGAAAGGCTTATTAGATAGTAAATAGTAGAAGGCAGTCACAGTATTATTTTGATTCAATACTTCTCAAGTTTCTTTAAAATTTTTTCTCCATCGTAATTCTCATATTTCCATAATGTCATTTCAGTATACTGTTTATAACTAAGGGAAGATTATAGCTAGATATAATGATAACAATCAACTTTCATTCTTCAAAGAAATTTCTTTAGCACATATGGTTATTTCCACTGACAAAAAAAAGACAAAATTCAAACAAAACACTTTTAAATGTTTACTTTGTTTCTCCACTTAAAGTGGAGAATAAAGGCTACAATAATAGGAAAAAACAGAATAGCTTTCAAGAAACATTTACTTTCTATTCACAGGCAATAACAATTATTTCCTAACCTTCTTTTCCTAACCTAGGAGACTTCTTTTCCTAAACACAAGGATTATTAAAATATTTTGTAACTGTAATACAGTAATCAAATTAACCAGATAAGTCTATTTTTTTTTCTCTTAGGTACAAATGAAATAAGTGACAATCTCAAATTTGCAAACATTTTAGACCATTTTTAAGTTACATTGATTTTTAGCACTAAGCTACATTTTTATTATAGAGTGGGCTACCTTAAATAAAACTAGGGAGACAGAATGAACCTGAAATCTTTCCAAATACAAGGTATTTTCTTCCATACTTATGCAGAAATCATAATCCTGTAGAGATAATTTTTTAAACATCTACAGCCACCAGGAAGCATAGACAGTCAGCACTGTATTTCAATAGGAAAGATGGAGGAGGAAGACTGGCTAGTACTTCTTTTTCTAAAAGCTAGACATGTACTCTGAAGAATGGTATTCTGTTTTCAGAAGATCACATAGCACATATGACTTCTCTGCCCGAAAGGAAAGATGTGCAAAAGTATACACATCCATGCAAAAATGGAAAAGCTAACATTGGATTCCTGATGCAGTTATCTATAACAGGCATATGAAGGAACACCTGGTCAGAACCAACCCCCCACTACCATCTTTGGATAAGATAAAATCATTTGGCCAAAAGTTAACTAAAGCAGTTTTGAACCTTGTTCTAATTAAGATGGAGTCATAGTTTTGAAATTTTCATGAAATTCTTAGTACTACTAAATTAAAGGTTCCATAAAGTTCACTGAGAAGGGAAGGTAAAGAGGAAAATTGTATCCAAATACTTCATGATTATGATAGGAAATTGCTGTTAAGGCACTACACATCTTCTTTGGTTAAATGATTAACTAAATCACTTAAAAAAAAAGAGGTAATACAAAATACACAAATTGCATTCTTCTTTTCATACACACACCTTTTTCATTTTTCAATTTCCATTACTCCAGTGTCTATATATCTCTGGGATCCTTTTTAGCTCATCAGAAAGCTGAAACAAAAATATATACCAATCTTTTAGTCTCTGAAAGAAAAGTAGGCTTTAAATAGCTTGATTTTAACATAGCAAAGAATGTTAGGATGAATGTATAATAACTTTGAGTATCGATAACAAAAAGTGAGAAACCCTGAGATACTGAAGTAGTCTTAGGAGAAAATGTAATAGATATAACTTCAAGTTAAAATATCTCCTGAAGAGCCCAGCTGGCATGGCTCAGTGGTTGAGCATCGACCTATGAACCAGAAGGTCACAGCTCAATCTCCAGTGTGGGGCGTGTAAACCCCAGTGTGGGGTGTGCAGAAGGCAGCCGACTGGTGATTCTCTCTCATCATTGATGTTTCTATCTCTCTCCCCCTCCCTGAATTCAATAAAAATATTTTTAAAAATATCTCCTGAAGATAGACACCAATTAATAATTGAATTAATCATAATGATCAAATAAGTAACAAAAGTCCCAGCAAAATTACCCTTGTATCCCAGTTAGTATTCTACAGAAGAGAAGTTATTTTAAAATATACTTACACAGAACAATGAAAGTATAAAGTTGGTAAGTTATAAGTCAAGAATCAAAGACCTAGTAGGTTTTAGTCTTAAATAAGTTTGCAAGAAAAAAATGCAAGATTAATTTATGTTGTTCACTGATTAAAAGGCATCTAAGAATGTCACAATATAATGAATCAACTAGGGAGTTGTTCAAAATTATATACTAAAAAGTTGTGTTAAAATATAAAGATTGAATTTAGGTTTAAAAATATCATTGGATATACTTTACCTTTAGTGTTCATAATCATTTATACAACAGGAAAATGTTGTATTAAAAGACTAGGAATTATAGTAATTGGCACTCAGGTTATAAAATTAAACTAAATTATAACAACTCCAATTATGTAGGTACATTTCTCTTGGCTATTAACAGAGTAAAATTGAGAACTTATAACCAGGAGAGTAATTTCCTTCCTGAGCCTGAGAGATCTCTATGAACATTTCAAGATGTTCTTACACACTTTCGTACACTGTCTACAAACTGGATTTTCATCAAATGTTCTGTTTATGGCATAAAGAGCCTTGAAAAGTAGAGGTAAAAAGTCATCAAAAACATTTAAAAATAATTATCCCCTTGCCCTGGCCGGTTTTGCTCATTGCTTAGAGCCGTGGTCAGCAAACTGCGGCTCGCGAGCCACATGCGGCTCTTTGGCCCCTTGAGTGTGGCTCTTCCACAAAATACCATGGCCTGGGCGAGTCTATTTTGAAGAAGTGGCGTTAGAAGAAGTTTAAAAAATTTGGCTCTCAGAAGAAATTTCAATCGTTGTACTGTTGATATTTGGCTCTGTTGACTAATGAGTTTGCCGACCACTGGCTTAGAGCATCAGCTCTCAGATCGAAGGACTGCAGGTTTGATTCCTGGTTAAGGGCATGTACCTTGGTTGCATGTGGGAGGCAACTAATTGATGTTGTCTCTTTCTCTCTCCTCCTCCTCCTCCCTCCCTTCAACTCTCTCTAAAAAATATCCTCGGGTAAAGATTTAAAAAATAGTAATAATTTCCCCCTCAAGAGGTAGTATTGCATGCACACAAGGAATTGTGTAGGTAGATATAATATAAAATGTTCTAATTATTTTGTTTTATAGATTTCTAGATTAAATTAGGTGATGTTAGAATAACCCTGAAAGATGCTCCTGAGAAATCAAATACCATTGTCCATTATATAATTAAACTAATTTTATATGATATGTACCAAAATTAAATTAAAGCCTATCTTTTTGCTTTACAAGCTAGAAGCAAAAAAAAAAAAAAGTATTATAAAGCAACATAAGCTCTAATCTTTTTAAAAAATATATATTTTATTGATTTTTTACAGAGAGGAAGAGAGAGGGATAGAGAGTTAGAAACATTGATGAGAGAGAAACATCGATCAGCTGCCTCTTGCACACCCCCTAGTGGGGATGTGCCCGCAACCAAGGTACATGCCCTTGACCGGAATTGAACCTGGGACCCTTGAGTCCGCAGGCCGACACTCTATCCACTGAGCCAAACCGGTTTCGGCCATAAGCTCTAATCTTTGTAAATATAGGTAATCACTATATAAATCATACCTATATGGATATCCATGATATTTAGATCTGAAAATAGAGAGCAACCAACTGAAGAATAATACAACGAGTCCAATACCAGCCACACACATTACTGTAGAAAAACAAAAGCAGAGTAAAATGAGCATGTTAAGAAGTGTAATGACAAACCAGGGCATACATTTTAGTCTACATTTTCAAGAGTGAAAAAACAAGAGCTATAACTTATTGGTAAATCTCAACTTTCCATCCCCATTCTTTTCTCTTCAGGATTCTGCCTTCCCCTTTAATTTGTTCCATTACAATATACTAGAGTAGCTTCATTTACATAATTGTGCAATTTAATTGTATGAATTAATGAATTCCTTTAATGCCATGATAATCAAGAATTTAGTGTTAAAAAGTTTTATTAACAAGAAAATTACTTATTAAACTCATTTTCAACCCTTAAATATGGGTTTATTGATAAATATTGACTTAAAGACATCTGATCACATTGTAACAATCTCATTTGAAAGTACCCATGCATAAGTAACTATACTGCCTGCATAAGGAACTTATTCAACTTGGATGCCTCATTTAAATGAGGGTGGGGAAACCCTGATTCCTAATCATAGCTCTTTGCATTAATCTCATATGCTCTGGTTTAGCATAGCAGTTAATGACTTTAACTCCAGATACTGATCCCACAATACTCAAGTATGATTCCCATAACTTGAGACTCTTTGAGTCCCTGGACTAAGACTGGCTATGAAGCATAAAGGTAGGGATGTGGGAAAGCATGTGTGCTACAGCAGTGGAAGCTTGAGTGAAATATACTTATTGGCCAATACTAAAAACAAACTTTAGTTTTCTTATATTAGAACAATTCTTTTTCCCTTTTTAATTTCCACACAATATGATTAGGGGTTAAATGTAAAAGTTAAACATATGTAAAATACATATAACAGCTGATTCTATTATATTTTCAAAGTGTGTATACATTTTTTGGGACACCATATATATATATATATATATATATATATATATATATATATAGTATCACTCTATACATTGTATCCTACTTTTTTCACAGAACATATCTAAAAGTACTTAGGGCAGTTCCTGGTACACTGTAAGTGCTAATGAAATTTTTATTATTATTTGTGATTATTTCATTAGGTTAGAATCTTAGAAGTAGATCAAATTGTGATTATTTTAATGTCTCCAAATGTTTTACAACTTAAATTCATGCCAGCAGTGTAGCACCAAGATGGCTTTTTTCCAGTAATGAATACTGAAATAGGCAATTTTTAAAAAGTCAAGCAATTAAAAGATGTATATTAACTGAATAAAAAATTGATATATTAGTTATATTTTCTTAATATGTAAAAATTCACTTTAATGTAGCAAATTTTAAATCCAATGTCATCATCATTTTTTAGAAGAAAAAGTAAATAGATTTAGCTAAGTTAATTTTGATGGCATTTAACTTTTAACCATAAAAGGAAAACTCGCACTTAAACTGATTTCATGTAAATAAAATAAAACTATATTGTTAGCATTTCTTTGCAACAAATACCAATGTGTGAATATTCTAATATATAAAAAGTCCATGCAAACCAATAGGAAAAGGACTAAGACTCTAATAGATAAATGGCAAAAGACAAAAAGATGATTTACAGAAAGAAAAGCACAAATAGCTAATAAGCATTTAGGAAAATATTCAATTTCACTAATAACCAATGAAGTACAATATAATATAACATCTGCCCCTTATCTGATTAGACAATAAACACACATGTACACATGCTTTGTTAAGGAGGTTACCTAATGCTGATAAAGTTATAGTGAAAGAAGTATTCCTAATTACCACTAGTAGGAATCTAAATTATTGTAACATTTGGGAAAAGAAGTTGGCATCATCAGTTTAAAACATCAAGAGAACTGAAACTACTCATACACAGAACTACACAGTCATTCTACTTCTAGGAATCTACCTTAAGCTATTGTGGGGTTTTTTAGTTTTTATTTTAATTTTAGGGTGAAATTGGACAACTTGAACAAAAAGGTTTCAGGTGTGGGTTTCTATGTTACAAGATCTGTATATTGCACCATGTGCTCACCACCCAAAGTCAAATCTTCTCTTGTCACATATATTAGAATCCCTTTCTCCCCTTACCTTAAGATATTAATATGAAATGAGGATAAAGCTTAATATACCATGATACTCACTAAAGAAGACTTTATAATAATGAAAGAAAAAAAACTAAATGTAAGCAAAAAATCAGAATGGTTAAGTAAATTACAGTATAAAGTATAAATTTAAAATTATGTAGAGGAAAATATTTATTAGTGAATTATTTAACTCCAGTTAAAAAGGGGGAGTACAAGACTCAAAATTTGATACTACAACTTAAAAGATGTTTTACAAATGGATAGAACTATATTACAACATTAAAATTACTTGTTTTTATTGGTGGAAAAATGGATAACTCTCTGCCCAAATGTTTCATACTCCTATTTCACCCCACATTTTCTATAATTACTTTTAAAATAGTAAAGAAGTAAAATAACATACTTATAAAGAAGAGGGAAAGTGATTAGAGGACATGCTTTTTTCCTGGATTAAAGGCAGATTGGCATATGATATGACTTACTCTTTCGCTTTCCAATATCCATGTCAGATGTAGCAGCTTCACATAAAAGTACCATCCCTAAGGTAACCCCACCATCTTAAAAACTGTTTAAGGAGCAATTCACATAGATACAAAAGGCATACCACTTTAAAGAAAATTATAATAAATATATAAATCTATATTTAATTACATAATACTGTAAATAACTAAACTTGTGTCTACACAGCATAAATATTTACTGTGAAGATATAATAAAAGCATTTAGGTTGAACTATTACTTTATTCTTAAAAATAAAAATTGGTATTTTAAACAAATGTACACTATAACTCATAGATGAACTATGAGTTTTCCTGAAATTTTACTTTGATATAACATTCCTGGAAAGTCTTCCAACTTTTGCTTCAACTTCATACACATTTTAAAATATTACCCAGCTGGCATGGCTCAGTGGTTGAGCATCAACCTATGAACCAGGAAGTCATGGTTCGATTTCCAGTTAGGGCATATGCCTGGGTTGCAGGCTCAATCCCCAGAGTGGGGTGTGCAGGAAGCAGCTGATCAATGATTTTCTCTCAACATTGATGTTTCTCTCTCTCTCTCTCCCTCTCCCTTCCTCTATGAAATCAATAAAAATATTTAAAAAATAAATAAAATATCAAATAGACATTTGAGTAATATTTCAACCACCCTCCAAAGAACACATTTAAAATACACACAATTTAGAGAATAGCAACTGATTTTTATTTGAAAAAGAACTTCTCAAAAATTCTCCAGAATTGCAACAATTAGCCTTTAAAGTAAAAATTACTAACTAATTTTGTCCTATTCTAATAAAAAAAGAAAATCCTACATACCATGACTTCACTTTTAGTCTGCTTAATATAGAAGCTACATAGCCCTAGCTGGTTTGGCTCGGTGGATAGAGCGTCAGTCTGCGGACTGAAGGGTCCCTGGTTCGATTCTGGTCAAGGGCATGTACCTTGGTTGTGGGCACATCCCCAGTGGGGGGTGTGCAGGAGGCAGCTGATCAATGTTTCTCTATCATTGATGTTTCTGGCTCTCTATCCCTCTCCCTTCCTCTCTGTAAAAAATCAATAAAATATATTTAAAAAATATAGAAGCTACATAAATACAAAATAGGCATTTCCAGCAAATAGGTAACATATGGCATGGTTGAATGCTAAAATAAACAAAATTGAATTTAAAACTAATATAATGTATTCTAGTAGAAAACAGAGATACATCCTGCAGTTTGGTTAATACAAACAGCAAGTAAAAATACCCAAATTAATTATGCATACATGCATGCACACTGTATGCTCCGCATGTGATTATACTTAAAGCAGAAAGGGAAATAAAAGTGTTCAGATAAGGCCTAAATTAATAACTGGCTCTCGAATTTGTCTATTCATCCCTTCATTACTATCTTGTGCTTTCTCTTCCATAGCCTCTTGTTAGGACTGATGTCTATTCATCACATTTTTAGTTGCTTGGCTAAGTCTTCTTCTACAGATATTATTTTTTTCTTATTGAGGTTCTTTATATCCTGGTTTGTATAAAGATTGATCATTTCTATAGGCTTTGGTTACAGGGTACTTTAATTAATGGTTGACACTTTTGTATTTGAAAAGGTTAGGGCCTTGCCTTATTTTCTTATTTCTCTGTGATTCCCATGCACTTTTGTATCTTTGAAGGCCATATAATGATATAGACAATGCTTATAATGCATTAAGAAACCAAACTACAGTTAAAGTATGTCTTTTTTTAAAAAATGTTTTCATAGATTTTTTTTTTTAAGAGGGAGAAGAAGGGGAAGGGGTAGATATAATCATCAATGAGAGAGAACATCTATGAAGGAGAACATTGATTGGCTGCCTCCTGCATGCCCCCTATCAGGGATTGAACCTGAAACCTGGGCATGTACCCAGAACGGGAATAGAACCAGTGACCTCTTGCTGCATGGGTCAATGTTCAACCACTGAGCAACACTGGCTGGGCTAAAGTATGTCTCTAAGTATAAAAAAGAACCCCTCCCTCCCACCCATCATTGTAAAAATACAAAGAATATGAGCAAAGAATGCAAGAAGATATGCAAAAAATAAATACATAGTTTAATAATAGTGTTTTAGATTACAGGTGAAAAAATTCCATATTGCTACCTTATTATTTTTTTCAAGTATAACTATTATTATGATTAATATCATAAGCGATAGGTAAAGACAATTTTAAAAAGTCATTTCTGAGTTCAGAACAACCTATAGTTATAGACCTTGTTTATGTCTTAGTACAGCTTCTACTTTATTTAATTTAAATATATTTAATGTATGAGTGTATTTATGTAAAGTTAAAAAATTAGGTAAAACTAATTCATGGTGTTAACAATTAGAATAGTAGTTAACTTTGGGCAGAAAGGGAATGATCAGGAGGGGTGATGAGATGGAAAGATACTCTGGGATGTGAGTAAAATTTTATTTCTTCATCTGGGTGCTTGTTACACAGTTGTGTTCACTTCATGAAAATTCGTCAAACTGTACACTTATGAATTGTAAACTTTTCTGCATGAATACAATACTTCAAATTTAAAAGTTTAAAATATAATTTTAAAACTTGCTCAGTAGAACAGGCAAATCATCATACAATTTGCTTTATTAATCATGCAACAAATTGTAGAATATTAAAAACTAGTAGCCCATTGTGTGATATCACGCGCAGTAGGCCACCCACTGCTTCCGCAGGAGCCGCCAGGAGCGGCGCTGCTTCCGTGGGAGGCAGGCCCACCGTTTCCTCTCCGAGCCTGCGCTCAGCCGTGGAGGCTGCGAGCCGGCCCCCCTGTTCCCCAGAGGCCCTGGCCACTCCGCGCCTGCTGCCCAGAGGCCCTCGGCAGAACGGTTGCCTTATCGCCACGGCGATGAAGCAAGCATTCCGCCAGGCTGCTCACGCTGCACGCTCTCAGCGGCTGCCCCCCCAGGACTGGGGGACTCCGGCGGGGCTGAGGAGACTGCGCACCGCTATCTTGTGGCCATGGGCGCCACCATCTTTGTGATGGGAGTCATGGTTAATTTGCATACTACCCTTTTATTAGATAGGATGATGAGTAGGTGGATATTTTCCAAAATCATTACTACTTAGTAATAGTCTCATTATATTAATTCTTATCAATATTAAAAAAAATTCTTATCAAACTTTGAGTTACAGTAAAAAAAGGGGGGGTAAGTATAATACAAAGTTCCCTACATCTAACAAAATTAGCTTTATTAATTATCTCACCATTATACCTAGTACACAGTACTTAAGGTATACATCTACTTGTTCCAGTACAAGCTCCTTAGACAAATCATGCATTCACAGCATTTAGCAAATAATCACTCAGAAGATATCATCTTCCCAATAACTACCAACAAAGCAAAAACAAAGTAGAGAAAAAAATTTCACCCTGAAAAAAAAATCCTCATTTTGCATACTAATAACCAAATTTATAAGAAATTCTATATTCTAACAGGCTTACAATATGTTTCAAATGTATGTGAGATCTTAAACTGTTGAACCTTTAGGCAGAAGGAAAAAGTAAGAAAATTTTAGTTTCTTAAACTTATATGATTATATTTTATATTTTAGGACAAAGCTAAAAAACCAACAAACTGGAAATCAATTAATTAACACATGCTACAATTTTAACTGCCCTTCTGCTCCACTATTCAATTTTAAAATATAATTAATTAAGGCCATTTCCAGATACCGAAAATTTTCCATGGTTAATCTACCAAATCATAAATGAACATTTTCAACATAAATTTTGAAATAATTTAAAATAAAGAAGAGAAAGACAAATACTATATGATCTCTGATTGTGGAATCTCTCTATATATATCTCTATCTCTAGCTCTATATCCAACCAAGCTTTTGGATATAGAGAATAGATTGGTGGTTGCCAAAGGCAAGGGGTAGAAAGTGGGAGAAATGGGTAAACTGTTTGTTGTTTGTTTTTCAGTTTAAATAAATTGAAAATAAATAAATTTTAGAATTGGAGAAAAAACATGAAGTTAAGGTAATATATTTTTTTCAATCTTCTTTCTCATCAGTGGGACTTATTACATATTATACTTTTCAGCTCACCATTCCATGGCTTAATAGATGAAGTCTTCTGACTACAGACTGAACTTTAAGCAGGTAAATTTATTTTCCATATTACATAATACTGTTTTAAGAAAATATAATTTCCCCAAATGTTCTCCAAAAAAAAAAAGACTTAAATCCCCCCCCCCCCAGAATGTTTTCCTTAAAATATCTCTATTAAATCACTGACATAGCCCTAACCAGTTTGGCTCAGTGGATTGAGCATCGGCCTACGGACTGAAGGGTCCTGGGTTTGATTCCAGTCAAGGGCACATGCCCAGGTTGTGGGCTCAATCCCCAGTGGGGCGTGTGCAGGAGGCAGCTGATCAATGATTCTCTCTCATTAATGTTTCTCTCTCTCCCTCTCCCTTCCTCTCTGAAATCAATAAAAATATACTTAAAAAAAATCACTGACATAATAAAATTGGGAAAGATTTACAAGGGTAGGCAAAAGTAGGTTTACAGTTGTATGTGAAACACAGTTTATTCTTATATTATTATTTATTAATTATTGTATTTATCATGAACAACTATAAACCTACTTTTGCCCACCCCTATACATGAACATTTACTAAAGGTGGTATTTCCAGGGGTTTTAACTTTTTTCTTTTTTTAATAGATTTTATTGACTTTTTACAGAGAGGAAGGGAGAGGGATAGAGAGTTAGAAACATTGATGAGAGAGAAACATCAATCAGCTGCCTCCTGCACAACCCCTACTGGGGATGTGCCTGCAACCAAGATACATGCCCTTGACCGGAATTGAACCAGGGATCCTTCAGTCTCCAGGCCAATGCTCTATCCACTGAGCCAAACCGGCTAGGGCTGATTTTTTTTCTTTATATAGTACTTAAACTACTGGTTTCTTACTGAATGAAGAACACTGTTCTCTGAAATCATACATTGATTCATATTAAACATTTCATTCCTGCCTGGAGGATCAAAGTCCCTCAATTTCCAAGTATAATTTTTTTTGGTTAAAATATATTTTTATTGATTTCAGAGAGGAAGGGAGAGGGAGAGAGAAACATCAATGATGGGAGTGAATCATTGACTGGCTGCCTCCTGTATGCCCCCTACTGGGGATCGAGCTTGCACATTCTGACCTGGAATTGAACCGTGATCTCCTAGTTCATAGGTCGATGCTCAACCACTGAGCCAAGCCAGCTGGGCTACAAGTAAAATTTTTAACTAGCCTCAATTTACAACCAAAGTACAGAGCTTCAAATAATGAGTTCTGAAGACAACAATCCCATGTTTATCTAAAATTTGTAGTTTCCAGGAAACAGAACCCTGTCCACTTCACAGTCCCAACCTGAGGCTGACCCCTTTACACTTAGCCAGGTATTGCTTTGAGCTTATCAAGACATTGTTTCATCTAGATTTCACCTAAGCCCCACCCCTTGCCCAAATCCTAGAACCCTATCTTTCCTAAGGTAAGATGTCCCTTGGTTCCCCTGACATGCAATCTACCTTATAGCAAGAGCCAATAAACCTGGCTTTATCAGACTGCAGGTTTGTCCCTGGTGGTCTTCAGTTGATTAGGCTAAAGATAGATGATATAGTAATATGATTACAAAGATATTATGACTTGAATTAATAAGAGAGTAGCCTCAACCAAACTGTAGAGAGAATACCATAATGTGAGAAAAAAGACCAAAACACAGCACCAAGGACTTATTATAAAGAGGATACTGAATAGAAGAACAATATGTGTTTCAGCTACAAACTGGGCTTGACTGCTTCCATGGATATAATTCTGGGAGGAAAAAAGAGACAAAATTAAGTCTTTAAATATACATTTAATATTGGTATCCTAATCCTAAAATGGGCTATTTTCAAACTGTATAAAATTGATTCACCTTATGTATGTAAGCATTAGGTCTGTGGCATTCATCATAAATAAAAGCTATTTCTGTGTTATTTAAAATTTTTATCTTTTCATTGTACTTATACTATCTTTTCAACAACAGAATCATAAGAAAACTAGTATTTCCGTATATAAAACCATGAGGTACATAATGTAAGCTCCATGATGATAGGGATCATATTTTTCTTGTTTATCACTATATCTAATAATATATAGCACAGTGCCTAGAAACAGTAGAGGCTCAAGTACTTGATCAAATATTGTATTTAGCTGAAGGTTGACTTTCATTCTTAGCTAGATTATTCAAAAGGACACACCAAATAGCATAAGGAACTTTTAAGAACACTGCATCTTCTTTTTAGCAACTGAAGCTCGTAAACAGAAAGACTGAAAATCCAGAACTAAATCTAGTTCTCTCATATGCTGACACTGGTCTCACAGGCTAATCATTATCAAGGTTAACTTTGGTATACAATGAAAAGAAATCCTGGACTTTCCTTACCACATGTCCTGTGTGGGGATTCTTATGAGCATATGGTGGTCCTCTTATATGATTCCACATTTGACCAGATGTCATAGCAAGCACAAAACACTAGAAAACAAAAAATAATGACATACTCTTTAACTTGGTGCAGTTGTTCCCACCTTGATTAAATTGATAGGCATATGAAAAGTACATCTGCTTAAGTAATACATGAAGAATACATTTTTTCAGATAAATTATTTCTTAATTAAGGCTTATATTTCACAAGGATCACAAGAATAAATAATATTTACTTCAAAAGGAAAACACCATTTAAAATTATAAATAAGCTGATACAAGTTTTAAAATTGAATATTGAAAAGTCCTTTAAAATAATAATTTTTTTTAAAAACTGCAGATTTTCTAGAGGTGACAGTCTATCATTTAGGTTGAACAAAAAACTAGGTACTCACCAAGCTCTGGCCATCCTAATGATATAATGGAGGAGACAAATTGATTTTAAGGCATAAAATAAAAATATATAAAATCCTTTCCACAGTAAGAAATAAACAAAATGCTACCTACCAATACAATATTAGTTTTATTCATGCAATTTTTTTCTAAAATTCACTCACCAAAGCTGCAAAAGCCCATCCAGTTTTATTAAAGAGAAATTCCATATTGCTTCTTCGGAGATACACAAGTCCACCAATAACAGCTAAAAGCAATCCCAACATAAGGGGACCAGCATAATTTGGAGGTCTTATTACTCTAATCTAATGGAAAGGAGAGAAAAACATTTTAAATTATGAAATTGATTCACTAATTACATAGGTCAACATAATGTAAAATGGAAGCAATCAAATCAGTGTGGTTACTTTCAGGGAAAATTACAATTTTTTTATTTTCATCCTAATCATGAGAGTCGACATGCTTGGCTCTACAATGTATCTTAAAATGGGATGGAGTAAATACAATATTCTGTTTAACCACAACATAATACCTTTCATTAATAAGTATTTGTCAAGTACAACTAGATAGTCCATGGACTTAATAATGTCAAAATAGTGGTTTCCATTCTGAATTCAATAACAAAGGATGTTTTGTAATTTCACTCTTTCATCATGATGATTCTGTTAAATGCTCCTTATGAAGGGACTGCCAAACTACTTATTACCACCTCAGTGATATGGGGACAAGACCAATTAGGATATCCCCAGTAAGATTTCAAGTGGATAATGGCAAAGTAACTTTCTACAAAGTAGGGAAACTTACAGTGACATCAGTTCTGTCAGCAATCCACCGGGCAATCTGCTCAGCTGAAAAACCACGCACCTGCAACTCATACGTATCACCTCTTTTGGGTTTCCCTTTTGCAGGAAAGTTCATAAAAGTTGGAGCTGAATTCATGTTTAGCTAAATAAAAAGTAGTCCATGAAAATATAAGTTATCAAGGAAAAGAAGTAACAGCAAATATTATCTTGAAAATTAGGCATTTTATAAAGATGAGGAAGCCCAGGTTTAAGTAGGTTAAGTGACTTGCCTGAGGAAAATGGTAAATGGCGGAGCCAGGATTCAAATCCAAGGCTGCCTGGAACCTTAATTAGCGCACTGCTGACCAAATAGGAACTCCTAGCTAAGAAACCTACATTTTACTCCTTCAGAATGGAAAATCGCCCATACCGCCAACATTTTAATCTGTTCTGAGATTATGCAAAAAAGAATACATTTATTAGAACTAAAACTGTCTTATGTAGCTGAGGCAAGATCCAAATAGAGTACATTCTCAATAAGAAAGAAACTGTAAGATAGGGCTCTAACATTGCAATGAAAACCAATACAAAATGGTAGCCATAAGCAGAAATAGTTAATTCTAAAAGGTTCATAAATGTTTACTGAGAAGCACCACAGTTCCCAATACTCTATGATGAAACCATGATATGTTTAAGAAGACAACACTGGAATTACTAAAATAAAGAAACCATGACTGACTTATCTGCATTCTATCTTTCCTGACCTAATTGTACTTGTGAAAAACAGAAAGTCTAAGTCCAGGGAAAAGATGCTGGACCATCAGATGCAAGCATTCAGATTCACTCAGCAGGTAACCCTAAAGTGAAGATTAGCTAGTATAAAACAATTATAATTAAAAGATGTCAGCCAATATAATAACCCAACTTCCTTGCTTTGATTCTATACTCACAATAAAACCCTTCTAAACATAGTTTAGACTTATCCATAGTGGAGAGGGTATACTAATTAGTGGGTATGATTACTTTGGTCTCCCTGGCAGTATAATACAGGGAATTAATAGATTAGCTTTTTGGCTACCAACGCCTATGGACTTGTAAAAAAATGTTTTTATTGATTCCAGAGAGAGGAAGGGAGAGGGAGAGAAGGATAGAAACATCAATGATGAAAATCATTGATTGGCTGCTTCCTGCATCACCCCCCCGGGGAATGTGCTCTGACCAGGAATCGAACCATGACCTCTTGGTTCAAGGGTTGACGCTCAACCACTGAACCACACTGGCCTGGCATGGATTTTTATGATTTGGTGAGTGTGCACAAAGTCTCCAGAGTTAGCTAAATTCTGACTACACTGTTAAAATTCAATTTCTCAGCCTGCAAATCTAAGGACACAGTGTTCACTCCACCAAACTGCTGCCCAAATTTTAGGCCAAACTCTTCAATATTTGTTTAGCTATACCACCTTTGGATTTCTTTGAAAATATGTCTAGAAGGATTAAAAATGGTGACAGAGTAAGTGGAAGCTACACTGACACTCTCCCAGGACCAAACTGGAAATACAACTAAAATACAGAAAAACTATCCTGAAAAATCAACTGAAGATTAGCTGGAAAACCCTAATAACCAAGGACAAAAAATGGAGACTGCATACTTGCCCAGGCAGTGTGGCTCAGTGGTTGAGCACTGACCTATGAACCAAGAGTTTTTAAAAATTACAGGGTTGTAAGGACCAACCCCAGTCCATTCCTGCACCACTATTACCATTTCTAGACTTTTCTGAATTTATCCATATACATATGTATGTACCAACAGAAAACATGTAATATTGCTTTGTTTGCTTTATTTTATTAATATGCTTTTATTTATTTCAGACAGGAAAGGAGGAGAGAAAGATAGAAACATCAATAATGAGTGAGAATCACTGATCAGCTGCCTCCTGCACGCTCCCTACTGGGGATCGAGCCTGCAACCCAGGCATGTGCCCTGGCTAGGAATTGAACCGTGACGTCCTGGTTCATAGGTCAATAGTCATCCACTGAGCTACTGAGCCATGCTGGCTGGGCCAATTTGCGTTTTTTATTTATCCATGTTTGATAGATCTATCCATGATTTATATATATATATATATATATATAAAATAAAAGGGTAATATGCAAATCAACAGAATGGCGGAACGACCGGTCGCTACAATGCACACTGACCACCAGGGGGCAGACACTCAACACAGGAGCCGGGCTCATGGCTGGCGAGCACAGCTGCAGTGGCGGCAGCGCTACGGATGACCTGGGATTGGAGAGGGTGCAGGCTGGGCTGAGGGACACACACACACACACACACACAGTGCACGAATTTCGTGCACCGGGCCTCTAGTATATATATAAGCTTCACTCATATATTTTTTTAAATATTTTATTGATTTTTTACAGAGAGGAAGGGAGAGAGATAGAGAGCTAGAAACATCGATCAGCTGCCTCCTGCACGCCCCCCACCGGGGACGTGCCCACAACCCATGTACGTGCCCTTGACCGGAATCGAACCCGGGACCCTTCAGTCCGCAGGCCGACGCTCCATCCACTGAGCCAAACCGGTTTCGGCTCATATTTTATTAATTGTGTTATTGTTGGACATTAAGAGTTTTGTTTTTTTTCCATTAAAAAATAATGTTGCAATGAACAGCCATGTACTTATCTCCCTGTATACCTGGTATACCTGTGACAGTGTTTCTATAGAAATGGAACTGCTGGATCAAAGGGCAGGAACATTTTAAGTTAAAATGGATAGAGCCAATTTGCCTTCCAAAATAGCAGTACCAATTTATATTTTTACCCATTAATGTAGGAAATTACCTGTTTCCCCACATTTTTGCCAAAAGTTGATCTAATGTGTAAATATTGTATATCACTATTATTGTAACTTGTATTTCCATGATTACTAATGTAACATCTTTATCCTATATAATAAAAGACTAATATGCAAATTAACCGAACAGTGGAACAACTGGTTGCTATGACACGCACTGACCTCTAGGTGGGAGACACTCAACGCAGGAGCTGTCCCCTGGTGGTCAGTGTGCTTCCACAGTGGGAGTGCTGCTGAGCCAGAAGCCCTGAGCTGGACTCATGGCTGGCGAGCACAGCAGCAGTGGCGGGAGCCTCTCCCGCCTCCGGGGCAGCTCTAAGAATGTCCGACGGCCGACTGCCAGCTTAGGCCTGCTCCCTGCAGGGAGCAGTCTTAAGCTATCAGTCAGACATCCCCCGAGGGCTCCTGGACTGCAAGAGGGCGCAAGCTGAGCTGAGAGACCCCCCCAAGTGCACAAATTTTGTGCACTGGGCCTCTAGTACTAAAATAAGCACCTTAAAACTATCCTGTAGGCCAGTGGTTCTCAACCTTTCTAATGCCGTGACCCTTTAATACAGTTCCTCATGTTGTGAGGACCCCCAACCAGAAAATTATTTTCGTTGCTACTTCATAACTGTAATTTTGCTACTGTTATGAATCGTAATGTAAATATCTGTGTTTTCCGATGGTCTTAGGCTCTACAGCAGCGGTTCTCAACCTGTGGGTCATTAACAGTAGCAAAATTACAGTTATGAAGTAGCAACGAAAATAATTTTATGGTTGGGGCTCACCACAACATGAGGAACTGTATTAAAGGGTCGCGGCATTAGAAAGGTTGAGAACCACTGCTGTAGGCTAAAGACACAATCAACAGAAATGACCTGGCTGGTTTGGCTCAGTGGATAGAGTGTTGGCCTGTGGACTGAAGGGTCCCAGGTTCGATTCTGGTCAAGGGCGCATGGCTGGGTTGTGGGCTCAATCCCCAGTGGGGGGCATGCAGGAGGCAGCCGATTGGTGATTCTCATCATTAATGTTTCTCTCTCTCCCTCCCGCTTCCTCTCTGAAATCAATAAAAATGTATTTTTTAAAAAAAGAATGAAAGGGCAATCTATGAAATGGTAGAAAATATCCGCAAATCATATATTTGATAAGGGGTTAGTATGCAATATATATAAAGAACTCCTATAATTCAACAAAAAAACAACCTGACTAGAAACTAGCTAAAGAATCTGAATAGACATTTCTTCAGAAAAGATATACAAATGGCCAATAAGTACATGAAAAGATGCTCTACCTCACTAATCCTTAGGGAAATACAAATCAAAACCACAATGAGCTATTACCTCACACCCATTAAGATGGCTACTATTAAAAAAACAAAAATAAAAACCAGAAAGTAAGTGTTGGTAAGGATATAGACAATCTGGAACCCCTATGCACTGCTGGAATGCAAAATGGTGCAGCCACTACGTTAAACAGTATGGAGTTTTCTTTAAAATTTTATGAAGAAACCTAGCTGGTTTGGTTCAGTGGATGGATTGTTGGCCTGTGAACTGAAGGGTCCCAGGTTCAATTCCTGTCAAGGACACATGCCCGGGTTGTGGGTTCGGTCCCCAGTGTGGGGCCTGCAGGAGGCAGCTGATCAATGATTCTCTCTCATCATTGACGTTTCTCTCTCTCTCTCTCTCTCTCCCCCCCTTCCTCTCTGAAATCAATAAAAATATATTTAAAAATAATAAAAATTATGAACAGAAATGCCATATGATCTAGGAATTCCACTTCTGGGTATATATCTAAAAGAACTGAAAGCAGCCCAGCCAGTGTGGCTCAGTTGGTTGAGCATCAACTCATGAACCAGGAAGTCACGGTTCAATTTCCAGTCAGGGCACATGCCCGGGTTGTGGGCTCGATTCCCAGTAGGAAGCATGTAGGAGACAGCCGATCAATGATTCTCTCTCTCATCAATGTTTCTATGTCTCTAGCCCTCTTCCTTCCTCTCTCTCTAAAAAATCAATAAAAACATTAAAAAAAACTTAAATAATAAAATAAAATATACAAAGAACTCTTAAAACACTACAATAAGGAAACAAACCAATTAAAAAATGGGCCCAGCCGAAACTGGTTTGGCTCAGTGGATAGAGCGTCGGCCTGCGGACTCAAGGGTCCCAGGTTCGATTCCGGTCAAGGGCATGTACCTTGGTTGCGGGCACATCCCCAGTAGGGGGTGTGCAAGAGGCAGCTGATCGATGTTTTTCTCTCATCGATATATCTAACTCTCTCTCCCTCTCCCTTCCTCTCTGTAAAAAATCAATAAAATATATTTAAAAAAAAGAAATGAGCTATCAAGCCATAAAAAGACATGGAGGTACTTTAAATACATATTACTAAGTGAAAGAAGGCAATCAGAAAAGTCTACATACTGTATGATTCTAACTATATGGCATTCTGGAAAAGGCGAAACTATGAGAACAGTAAAATATCAATGGTTACCAAAAGTTAGAAGGGAGGGATGGACTGGCAAGGTATGGATGATTTTTAGGATAATAAAAATACTCTTTATGATACCATATTGATGGACAACTGTCATTATACATTTATCCAAACCAGTAGACTATACAATACCAAGAGTTTAACATAATGTAAACTGTGCACTTTTGGGTGATTATGATGTGTCAATGTAGGCTCATCAACTGTAAAAAATGTACTACTCTGGTAGGAATGTTGATAGTGGGGGAAGCTATCCATGTGTGAGGTAGGGGGTATATAGGAAATCTATTTACCCCTCAATTCTGTAGTGAACCTTAAGTTGCTCTTTAAAAAAACAGACTTTAGCCCTAGCCGGTTTGGCTCAGTGGATAGGGTTAGCCCTGCAAACTGAAAGGTCCCAGGTTCGATTCCGGTGACAAGCACATGCCCGGGTTGTGGGCTCGATCCCCAGTGGGGGGCTTGCGGGAGGCAGCTGATCAATGATTCTCTCAACATGGATGTTTCTATCTCTCCCTCTCCCTTCCTCTCTGAAATCAATAAAAATATATTTTAAAAAAACACACTTCATTTTAAAAAATATGTTTATTGATTTCAAAGAGGAAGGGAGAGGGAGAGATAGAAACATCAATGATGAGAGAGAATCATTGATTAGCTGCTTTCTGCTCAACCACTAAGCCACATCAGCTGGGTAAATACACTTCATTTTTTAAAAAATGCAGGTGAGCCTGAATGGTGTGGATCAGTGGTTGAGCATTGACCTATGAACCAAAAGGTCATGGTTTGATTTTTGGTCAGGGCATATGCCCAGGTTGCAGCCTCGATCCCCATTGTGGGGCATGTGGGTGGCAACCGATCAATGATTCTCTCTCATCATCAATGTTTCTATCTTTCTCTCTCCCTTCTTCTCTGAAGTCAATAAAAATATGTTTTTTAAAAATTAAGAAAAAAAATTAAGCAACTGTCCGGCCGGCATGGTTCAATGGTCGAGCCTTGAGCTATGAACCAGGAGGTCACGGTTCGATTCCTGGTTGCAATCCCAATGTGGGGCTTGCAGGAGGAAGCTGATCAATGATTCTCTCTCATCACTGATGTTTCTATCTCTCTCCCCCTCTCCCTTCCTCTCTGAAATCAATTAAAAAATATAGGTGAGAGAGGTCATGATTGACAGAGCTCATACAATATGGGATCCAGGGCACAGGAATGGGGTGAAGCTTTGAACAAGGAGCTTTTCCACTAAGACAAGAAAGAAGCAGGGGGTAAAGACAAGTACAGTACCTAACTCTACTAAAAACTTCAATATTACAATGATGGTATAATGATGGATTAATGCTGTGATTTAAAAAGTTACTTGATAAATTGTCAACTAAAAATGTTTAAAATGGTAATTTTTATTATGTATATTTACCACAATTGTGTGTGTGTGTGTCTATTACTTGATTACAACCCAATTTCCATATTCTATTAGGTTAAGCACTGACTATTACATTTCATGGCTAGCTCAAGTTCAGTTTTTATTTTTTTATTTTTAAATCTTTTTTTTTAATATATTTTATTGATTTTTTACAGAGAGGAAGGGAGAGGGATAGAGAGCTAGAAACATCGATGAGAGAGAATCATCGACCAGCTGCCTCCTGCACACCCCCTACCAGGGATGTGCCCGCAGCCAATGTACATGCCCTTGACCGGAATCGAACCTGGGACCTTTCAGTCCGCAGACCGACGCTCTATCCATTGAGCCAATCCGGTTTCGGCAAGTTCAGTTTTTATTTTACTAAGTACTCTAGATCTTACATAAAACAAGTCATATTTAACTTCTTGTGGCCATTGAAAAAGATGTATTTCACTTTATCCATAGTTTGCCTATTCCTACTTAATAGAATAAACCAAAGATCTTACCATCTGAAATACATCAGAGCCTTCATCAAAATCCACCATAGCAAAAAATATCCTGTTTGTAAATGCACTGGAGTATCGCCAGGAGTTTGCCAGGATCTGGAATTCTTCATCCGCTTGCCTGGATGTAATCAGATTTGTGAAGAGAAAATATAAAACATTTTTAAAAGCAATCTAGTTTATTAGAAGTAAAACAGATCCAAAGACTCAACAGTAATTTTCCAATGGTGGGGGGCAAGTCAGGCTCTGCTGATGGGGTTAGGACAAACACTGACAAAGTTTGTCATTGTTTTGGCATAAGAGAAGTCTATCCCAACTGTTGGAGATTTCAATAGAAAGTAGTAATTACCTGTCTATACTTCATACTTTGTGCCTATTTCTTATCTTAAAGCCCTTCAGTAGTCACTGGAAAATCCACCTAATTGTCTCTACTACAATTTTTTAAAAAATGTTTTTATTGATTTCAGAGAGAGTAAGGGAGAAGGAGAAAGAGATAGAAACATCAATGATGAGAGAGAATCATTGATCAGCTGCCTCCTGCACGGCCCCTACTGGGGATTGAGCCCACAACCTGGGCATGTGCCCTGACCAGTAATTGAACCATGATCTCCTGGTTCATGGGTTGACACTCAACCACTGAGCCACACTGGCCGGACTACAACAATTTACTTCTAAGAGTTCAAATATAAGGTTGAAGTATTTTCCTAGGTAAAGTATATGATAATACTAGAGTCCCGGTACACGAATTTGTGCACTGGTGGGGTCCGAACAGCCTGCCCCGACTGGGGCAGATGGGGCTGGGCCAGCCAAGGGGAGGGGATGTGGGAGGTTGGCCAGCCGTCCCCGCCCCCTGGTAGAATTCCAGGTCGAGGGGACAATTTGCATATTAGCTTTTTATTACATACGATTAATCCATTTTAAAAATTGAAAGTACAAAATGCTACTTAGTAAATAAAACTATAGTCAGATGAACTATTAGGGTGAAAAATAAGAAGAAACTAGGGAATTGAGATTAACTGAAACTCAATTCATGTTTGACCTTTCTTTCTTCTTTTCCCTTTCCCCTTTCTCCTTTCCCTTTCTTTCCTTTCCTTTCCTTCTTTCTTTCTTACTTTCTTTAGAGAAAGGGAGGGACCCCATTTATTAACACTAGTGGACTCTGGGATTGACTTTTCCCTTATATGCTTTCAGTTTCTGAGATCTGACAATTCTTCATTTGTGAATTTCTCAACCCCTTCCCATTTATTTTCATTGCTATTATCAACGTCAAATCCTTAATATCTAGTTTCTTCTCCTCCAAGAAATTCTTCGGAAACTGTTGCTTTTCTATTACCTTCAGAACACAGTCTCCAAGCTCTTTTCACTGGTTATTCAATGTTCTTTATCATCTAGGTCCAAATAATGCATCTAGCTTTTAAGTTTTCTTTCTATCAATCTCAAACAGGATATCTTAACTGCAGCTTTTTATTTATTCTTATCTGTTTACCCTTGCGCACGGCATTGCTTCTACCTCTATCTAAATCTGATCCATCTGTCTAGCCCTAGTACAAGTCCTATCTTCTCCATTAGGCCAGCCCTAACTACTCCTGTTATATGTCCTTCCTGAATTTTACAGTACTTACTATGTACACAATTCATAGAGTACTTATCCTAAATTTTCTTATATTGCCAGTAAAATTTTCATGTGTGAAAATCATTTTCCTAACCAGATGATGAAGGTAGGGCATCTCTCTTACACGTCTCATCCTGATAGCACCAAATATCTATATATATAAAACCCTAATATGCAAATAGACCGAACAGCAGAACAACTGAAAAACCGGTCACTATGAAGAGCGCTGACCACCAGGGGGCGCGCGCGGAACATGGTGGGCGTTGGCCGCAGAGGGGTGGTGGAACAGGTGAGCAGGGGTGCCAGACCAAGGTGGGGCACCGGTTGCTGTCATTGGGGCGAGCCTCTGGTGGTTACTGAAAATTCTTTGCTCCCATGCACCGCAGTCCTGCCTGGCGCTTGCACCTGCTGCCAGCTCCAGCCCCGCTGGCACCCACTGCCAGCACCAGAGCCACTGCTCGCACCTGCTGCTGGCGCCGCCCCTACTTGCACCCACAGCAAGTCCCGGTTGCTCTGCACTGTCAGCAGGTACAAGCGGAGCCGGCGCTGTCAGCGTGTGGGAGTGGCGGCAGCAGAGGGAGTGGGGCTGCTGGCAGACAGGGGACCAGGGGCTGTGATGAGTGGGGCCGGGCAGGGGTACGGAGGATGGGCTGAGACCCGCCCGTGTGCCCACCGCAGCCTTGTGACCCACAGTTCCTTTCAAGGTGCACAAATATGTACACTGGGCCCCTAGTCTATAATAATAAAAGCATAATATGCTAATTAGACCGGACAGCTGAATGACCTTCTGGACGACCTTCCAGGTGAAGCTGGGGCTGCAACGGCCGAGCCCCTTGCAGGAATTTTGTGCATTGGGCCTCTAGTATAGTATAATACACACTGCTGCTGCTTAATTTTATTTTTTGAATGATTTTAGGAGAATGTGAGCTAATTTTAAATTGATTGCCAGTAAGTGAACTGACTGGAGAGTAACTCTAGATTTTAAATTCATTCATGATTAATACCTACTACTCTTTTTCTTTCTTCTGTTTACTTTTAACTTATATTCACCATATACCCCATAAAACAAGCACTCTGGAACCAAGTATCTTGACTATCTCCTACCTCCAAGGAAAAAAATCCTTTAATAAGAGTTAGCAAGGGTTAGGGTAGCATAACACAGTATTGTGAAAGGAGGCTGACTATTCCTTCACATGAGCCCAGGCTGTCAGAATTTGGAAAGCCTGCAAGGTTTTTACTAAATTAGTTCTTTACAGGGCTGCTTTGTCATTTCATTTAAAGTAAATTCCCAGATCACACACACTGATTTTAAAATATAAGTTAAAAAACACCACTAAAAGCTAAAAATTCACTATTTTTCATTATTCATAGCACTTTTGTTTAAAGAAATATCAATCTTTATTCCTAAGATCATTCAGAAACAGTAAAATAAATCAATAAACCATTATTTGATGAAAGTTTAAGTGAAACTGACCTACAATCACTACAAAATAATCTAGAAAAAAAAGAAACATCTCTACCATAAATCATGCATCTTTATTTTCTAAAAAAGTTCTCTTGTAATTCCAAACTTGGATGCAGCCACCATATTGTATTAATAAATCTCTCTGGCTTTGGGTAGACCAGTTAAAATTTTAGAACTTGTTTCTCCCAAACTGAGAGAATATTTGCTTTACTACCTTCTGGGGCTGCTGTGATAAAACAAGAGTATGAAGTTGAAAACACAAATAATAAAACACCACATCAATGCTATTGGCATACATTTATATAAGTTGACACCAATTTAGAAGATAATTGTTAGATTTATTCGTGATCGCTCCAATACTTTATTCATGCTCTTTGTTCCCCCTACTAATATGGACAACCAAGAAGTGACTATAAAAGAGCAGTAGTATTGTGTGTTAGTATAAATATCTTAAGTAAAATATACACATTATGTACCCACTAAACTAATTTAGTTCTCTGGAATTGAAAAATGGTTAAAATCTTATAAGTTATTTAATTTTAAAGTGTAGTTGAAGGTTCATACTTGCACACGACACATTGTCTATGAAGTTGGAGAGCAGTGAACATGACAATAACGGAGTAGTTTCTTGGTGGGGCTTTAACAAGGCGACGGAACTTGTCTCCATTCATTCTTATTACAGGTCTTTTATTGGTCCATTCCATCAGTTGACTAACCTTTTCAGATAACACCATCTAAAAAAGACAAAGGGAGCATGCCGTTCTAAACTTGTCATGTAAAACAAAGATTAAAAAAATAAACTTGTCATATAAAGTTCCTTTTATCTAGGCAACTTAACACTAAGACTAACAAGTAGAGTTCCATAGAAAATTTGAGAGACCTAAAAGTAAAATTTAGGAGTTGGGCCTAAAGATGATAATTATTCTTAAAATTAGATTATTTTATGATGAGATTTAATGAAATACTATACTTTTGATATGACTTACTTACTAATAAATAAAATAACATAAAATCATAAACCCTTTCATCTGCCAAAGATTTAAAAGAATATGGAGTTAAACCAATTATATAACTATAATAAGAAAGGCCGGGTGGCGGTGATGAAAGGATAGGCACACAGATCAATGCAACAGAACCCAGAAATAGACTTACACAAGTGTAGCCAACTAAGTTTTTTAAAAAGTGCAAAAGCAACTCAGCAGAGCAGAGGTGGGAAATGTCCAGCACGCTAAGTCATTTGGTCTGGCCCTGCCAAGGCAACTGCAGGTGGGTCTGGAAATTCAATAAATCTAGGAGCTTTCTTCATAGTAACATAAATTAATATTAAGTGAATCATATTAAGTGAATGATGTTATAAGTATCCAAATGGCCCGTGGCAGAAGAAAAGGTTCCCCACCCCTGCAGTAGAGGAAGAAGGAGCCTTTACACAAATGGTTCTGGAGCAACTGGACATCCATAGCCAAAAATATGAATCTTGAAATAAACTTCATATCTTACACAAAACTTAATTCAAAATGGATCACATACTTAAATGTAAAAGTTAAAACTATAAAAATTTTAGGAGAAAATGCTCAGGATCAAGGGCTCAGCAAAATTCTTAGAGCTGACACCAAAACACAATTCATAAAAAGAAAAAAAAATTGATAAACGGGATACCATTAACAGAAAAACTTTTGCTCTGTGAAAGACCCTGTGAAGAGGGTGAAAAGACAAGATACAGAGTGAAAGAAAATATTTTCATACCACATATGTCACAAAGGATTAGTAGCTAGAATATATTTTTTAAAACTATCAAAATTCAAAAGTGAAAAGCACACAATCCAATTAGAAAACGGGCAAAAAACTAAGACATTTCCTTGAAGATGATCTACAGACAGGAAATAAACACATGCCAAGATGTCCAACATTGTTAACCATTTCAGATATACAAATTAAGAGCACAATGAAATAGTACTACACATCTGTAACTACTAGGTGTACAGTTAATAATGCGGATTTTTTTCAATAGGTGGAGTTACACATATGTTGATATATATGCAATTTGATATGTATGCTATTTTGTTGTATTGACAGCAAGCTTCAAAACTTCATATGTCAAATTTGCTGAAGGTGTTAATATCATAGAAACTTTTATGCTTAAAAATGTCAAATTTCGCCGAAACTGGTTTGGCTCAGTGGATAGAGCGTTGGCCTGCGGACTCAAGGGTCCCAGGTTCGATTCCGGTCAAGGGCATGTACCTTGGTTGCGGGCACATCCACAGTAAAGGGTGTGCAAGAGGCAGCTGATCGACGTTTCTCTCTCATTGATGTTTCTAACTCACTATCCCTCTCTCTTCTTCTCTGTAAAAAAATCAATAAAATATATATTTTTAAAAATTTGGCTCTCAAAAGAAATTCCAATCGTTGTACTGTTGATATTTGGCTCTGTTGACTAATGAGTTTGCTGACCACTGGGATAGAGCATTGGCTTGCGGACTGAAGGGTCCCAGGATTGATTCCAGTCAAGGGCACATGCCTGGGTTGTGGGCTCCATCCCCACTGTGGGGCGTGAAGGAGGCAGCCAATCAATGATTTTCTCTCATCATTGATTTTTCTCTCTCTCCCTTCCTCTCTGAAGTCAATAAAGATATATTTTTAAAAAATTCAGACCGACCCGCACACCTCAATCTACCCGCACACGTACCACCGACCCACACACCTCAATCTACCCGCACACGTACCACCGACCCGCACACCTCAAAGAAAAAAAAAAAATTCAGCAACTCTCCAGCCAGCATGATTCAATGGTCGAGCATTGACCTATGAACCAGGAGGTCACGGTTCGATTCCTGGTTGCAGCCCATGCCCAGGTTGCGGGCTCAATCCACAATGTGGGCCTTGCAGGAGGAAGCTGATCAATGATTCTCTCTCATCACTGATGTTTCTATATCTCTCCCCCTCTCCCTTCCTCTCTGAAATCAATAAAAAATATTTTTTAACAATTAAGCAACTAACCATGCACTAACTATACAATCCAGCATTCCTGAACATTTATCCCAGATAGATGAAAATTTATGTCTACACACACAGAAAGAGCTGCATTTTTTTGTCTCTTTTTAATAGCCAGTCATCATGAGGCAATGGAAGACAAGGACAGTTAGTCAACAAGAATTTCAGTTGAATTCCTGCAATCATATTTATCCTTCCCCTCATCTCTACCCTTATATGCAAACTTTGCAAGAATAGTAAGACAGGAAAAGATAAAATAAAAAGTACAGATGACGCCAAAACCGGTTTGGCTCAGTGGATAGAGCGTCGGCCTGTGGACTGAAAGGTCCCAGGTTCAATTCCGGTCAAGGGCATGTACCTTGGTTGCAGGCACATCCCCAGTAGGAGGTGTGCAAGAGGCAGCTGATCGATGATTCTCTCTCATCGATGTTTCTAACTCTCTATCCCTCTCTCTTCCTCTCTGTAAAAAAATCAATAAAATATATTTAAAATTAAAAAAAAGTACAGATGACAAGAATCTCAATGCAGACTTAATACTAATTAATGGTTTTGTTCTTCTTGAAAGGGATCTATATATATAAAAGGCTAATATGCTAAGTGTCCATCCAGGTAATGACATCACATAGCAATGCCTGGCTTCCTCTCCCTAGAGACTAGCCTCCTTGCAATTTCTTCAGCCCAGGAACATGACTTGCTTCATAGCCAGGTGGAAACATTTCACACAGCAATCAAATATCTGTGAGGCGGTTTCCCATGCTTCATCTCATTTGATCCTCACAGAAGTCCTGGAGTAGGTAGATAGGAGCCTCGGTAGAATCTTATTTTCTTTTCATTAGCTGGAAAATGGAGATTTAGAAAGCTTAGAAACTTGACCCGACTGAAAAGAATGTGGTGGACCTTGAAAATGACTTCAGGTTTTCTCACTGCACAGAATACAGTCAAACACTGCTGCTGTAGTTAAATATTTTACCCTTTGTTCTCCCTGCAGATCTACAATAATCTGCTTAGTGTTGATATTTACTGCTGTGTTGCTGACAATTACCTGAAAGAGAAGTTCGGGTGCTTCACTGGGCTGGAAAAAGTTTAGCTAAATCAGAAAGCAGGTCTAATTAAGGCTAAGTTGATTTGCGCATGCACGATACATATAAAGCTCTCGTTGGTGCAAATCACATGTGTGTTTCCATCTGTCATTGTCGATCGTGAATTTGGTTGACACTTCTATTATAAAGAAAGGGTGAATAGCAATATTAAAATATTTCTTATAATTAATTTCCTTTCAATATGTATGAATTTGTGCACCAGGCCACTAATATGTTTATAAAGGGCTGGTACATCATGAAGTGGTTCATTATTCAGAAGCATTTGATCAGTTACATTTCCCATTACTTACATTGAAATTTGGCCAGGGCACTGGTATTCAAACTTTAAAAACAGACCCCTCCCATGAAACTCAACCATCAGAGAACAGTTGTTAGGATGTGCCTTTTCACTTTGGAAGTGGATCATGAATCAACTAGAAAAATAGCATTGTTTGGAAGATAGTTGTCAATAATGCAAATGAGTTGCCTCAGACTTGGGCCAAGAAAAATAATCCCTAGAACTAATAAGAATAGCTTCTGTGGTTTTAGCCACCTCAAAAAAATTTTCAAAGAAAGCATGTCTAGTGGATCATGAGTGACCCTAAATGGTTTTCCTAAGTGGCCAAGGACTACGGTCACAAGCATATTCACACCACCCCTCCAGACCTGCTAGACATTTCACACTTTTAAAAAAATATGTATTTTATTTATTTTTTACAAAGAGGAAGGGAGAGGGATAGAGAGTTAGAAACATCGATGAGAGAGAAGCATCGATCAGCTGCCTCCTGCACACCCCCTACTGGGGATGTGCCCGCAACCAAGGTACATGACATGCCCTTGACTGGAATCGAACCTGGGACCCTTCAGTCCCCAGGCCGACACTCTATCCAGTGAGCCAAACTGGCTAGGGGGACATTTCACACTTTTTAACTGTATTCTAGTACTTACCACTCTAAGACATATTTGACATCTGTTTCCTTCCCTAAACTATTAGCTACTAGAGAGCAGATACACACGGTACTTTGCCATATAGTAGGCACTCAATAAGTATGCACTGAATTTCTATTAGAAAGCAGCTGGGAATAGGTTCACTTGCGTATTACATTAATATATAAGAAAAAATTATTGTGCACAAACACAGAAATTGAAAAAAAATTTAAGTCTGTTGTTTTTTATTTCAGAGAGGAAGAGAGAGGGAGAGATAGAAACATCAATAATGAGAGAGTATCACTGACTGGCTGCCTTATTCACACCACCCCCTGGGGATTGAGCCCACAACCTGGGCATATGCCCTGACAGGTATCAATCCATGACCTCCTGGTTCATGGGTCGACCCTCAACCACTGAGTCACACCACCCAGGAAAAATGGAAAATTTTTAATATCAGAAAGGGAATAGTAATATGGATTCTAAAAATGCATAATTTAGAATAGTTTGAGCGGGATAAATGTTGGTTCTTCTTTGAATATTTGGTAAAACTACACCAAGCCATCTAGGCCAGGGCTTTTGTTTGCTGGCAGTTTTTGATTACTGTTTCAATTCCATCAGTTGTTATTGGCCTATTCAGGTTTTCTGATTCTTCCTGGTTCAATTTTGGAAGATAGTTTTTCTAGCAATGTGTCTATTTTGTCCAGACTAGTACAATATTCGCAAATCAATAAAGTGACACATCACATAAACAAATTGAAAAGCAAAACTCACATGATCATATCAATAGATGCAGGAAAAGCATTCAACAAAATTCTACAACCTTTTTTGATAAAAACTCTCAGCAAAGTGGGAATACAGGGATCATACCTCAACATGATAAAGGCCATATATGACAAACCAAAAGGCAACATCACACTCAATGGGCAAAAACTAAAAGCATTTCCCCTAGGAACAGGAACAAGACAGGGATGTCCACTTTCACCACTTTTATTCAACATAGTACTGGAAATCTGAGCCATAGCAATCAGACAAGAAGAAAACATAAAAGGCATCTAAATTGGAAAGGAGGAAGTAAAACTGTCACTATTCACAGATGACATGATATTATACATAGAAAACGCTAAAGACTCCACCAAAAAATTACTGGATTTAATAAATAAATTTCACAATGTAACAGGATACAAAATGAATACCAAAAATTGATGGAATTTTTATACATCAATGAACTCTCAGAAAGAAAAACTCAAAAAACAATCCCATTCACCATTGCAACAAAAAATTAAAATACTTAGGAATAAATTTAACCAAGGAGGTAAAAGACCTGTACTAATAAAACTACAGAACTTTGAGAAAAAATATCTAATCTAATAAAAGGGTAATGCCTGGCTGGCGTGGCTCAGTGTTTGAGCGTCGACCTATGAAGCAGGAAATCACGGTTTGATTTCTGGTTAGGGCAAATGCCTGGGTTGTGGGCTTTACACCCCCCCCCCCAGGGGGGGGGGGTGTGCAGGAGGCAGCCAGTCAATGATTCTCTCTCATCTCTGTGTTTCTCTCTCTCTCCTTTCCTCTCTAAAAATCAATAAAAATATATTTTAAAAATAAAATAAATAAAATACTAACAGCATATTTCACAGATCTAAAACAAATACTTCAAAAATTTATATGGAACCAAAAAAGACCCTGAATAGCTGCAGCAATCTTGGGAAAGAAGAACAAAATTGGAGGGATCACAGTACCAGATATCAAGTTATACTACAAAGGCACTGTGCCTAGCCGGTGTAGCTTAGTGGTTGAGTGTCAAACCATGAACCAGGAGGTCACGATGGTTCAATTCCCGCTCAGGGCACATGCCTGGGTTTCGGGCTCAATCCCCAGTAGGGGGCTGGGTGTGCAGAATGCAGCCAATCAATGATTCTCTCATCACTGATGTCTCTCTCTCTCTCTCTGCTTCTTTCTTCCTCTCTCTGAAAGCAATAAAAAATAATTTTTAAAAAGTAAACAAAGCTACTGTAATCAAAACAGCTTGGCACAAGAACAGTCATGATCAATGGAACAGAACAGAGAACCCCAAAATCGACCCAAGGCATTCCTGCTTAATTAATATTTGACAAATATTAAAGACAGTCTCTTCTATAAATGGTGTTGGGCCCTAGCTGGTTTGGTTCAGTGCATAGAGCATCATCAGATTCTGATCAAGGGCACATGCCCAGGTTGTGGGCTCAATCCCCAGCAGGGGGCATGCAGGAGGCAGCTGATCAATTAATCTCTCTCATTATTGATGTTTCTATCTGTGGACGAAAGGAGCCACATGCTAACCTGACAAGCTCAGGGGAGGCCTGCGTGGCAGTCTTGCAAACTCAGAGACCTAAAATAACCACAAAAGATGGTCTGAAAATTAAATATTTAACTACAAACAGGTTATGGTGGGTAGTCATTTCCTAGGCCAGTATTTTCCCTGACAAAAATCAACTTAGATCTTTACTGAGCCCATTGGCCTTTTTGCCTTGAAGATAACATATCTGTGAGATGTCTGGGTAATTTATAACTTCCTCCCCCCCTACCCCTCAGGGCACAACAAATGGCACCAGGACATTCCCTCATTGTTATTGTTATCAAGTTAATTGTCAACTGTTAATTATGTTAAACTGTCCTGTATCCATCTATGTAAAAGAAGCACATGTCCATCATTTCACTTTTTACTCTATCCCAGAAGTCCCCCCCCGCCCCCCCACCCCCCCCCCCCCCCCCCCCGCTTTGCTTTATCCCACCTCCTTAATCTATCACCAATGAATTTCGTGTAACCCACCTACGTCCCTTTCCTTTGATTGCAATATATAAATACAGATGAGAGGTTCTGCTTCCCGGAATATGTGGACAGTTTGGCTCAAATAAAGTCATAAAATTCTTCACAGGTATGAATGCTTTTTATGTTAACATATCTCTCCCTCTCCCTTCCTTTCTGAAATCAATAAAAAATATTTTTAAAAATAAATAAATGGTATTGGGATGATTGGATAGGTACATGCAAACAAATGAAACCAAACCACCAAGTTACACCATACACAAAAATAAACTCAAGACGGAGAAAAGACTTAAATATAAGTCATGAAACCATAACAATCCTAGAAGAAAACATAGGCAGCAAAATATCAGACATCTTATGTGACAAAATTATCACTGATACAATGCCTAGGGCAAGAGAAACAAGGAAAAAAATAAACAAATGGGACTGCATCAAAATGAAAAGCTTCTACCCAGCAAAAGAAACCAATATCAAAATGAAAAGGGGAGATCTAAGGCTAAAAATTCAAGTACTTCCCGTGAAGGTAAAAATTGGACTCAAATCTCAATAGTATGTAAATGAGTGAGACCTTGTTAAGGGCAGGTGCACAGAAAGAGACGTTTTAAGGCAAAGGGTAACAGAGGAGATGAGAGTTTTCACTTGGGGACTTCTAGTTCCCTGGAGGGTCATGAACACAGGTATCAGCTCCTGGGCATTTAGTAAAAGGAAAACGGACAGAAACAGAGTGCTGTTTTGTGGACGTTTATTTCCATTCTCTGAAAGTGCTGCTGCCCTGTTCTCGTGGGTGCGTCTGGGCAGGAAGGAGCAGGTGTGAAATCCCACAGAGGTGGCAGGATCAGTCGAGATCCATCTGAGGACCCACCCAGGCCACATCCCTGGCTTGTGAACCTTCGGTTCCATGTGCCACATCACGTCTAGTCTGGTGGTGCAGCTTTTCAGACATAACTGTGAACCTCGTGCCCATCAGTGGGCGCTGCTTGTCCCCCCCATGCCTCCCTGCCAGGCCCAGGCAGCCACGAGTCTGCTCTCCGTGTCTCGGGATTTACCTACTCTGCACATTTCACTAAACGGACTCCTACAAAGTGTGGCTGAGATGACAGGCTTCTTTTACAGGGCAGCAGGTTCTCTTAGCCCACCATGCTGGGGCATCCTCTTTATTACCAAACATATCCTACCGGGTGGGCACACCGGCTTTGTTCATCCACCCACCCCTGGTGGGCTTAGGGGCAGTTTCCACATTTTGATATGATGAACATCCCTGCACATGTTTGAATGGACATAAGTTCTCATTTCCCAGGATAAGTAAGTACATGGGAGAGAAACTGCTGGCTCCTATGGTCACTGGTGGTATAAGCCCCGAGGCCTCTTCCAGAGCAGCTGCCATAAAAAAAAAAAAAAGAAAAAGAAAAAGAAAAAAGGGAACCAACACTATGAGAGAACATATTTGCCAGTGATATATCTGGTAAGAGGCTAATCTTAAAAATATATACAGTACTCATACAACTCAACAAAAGGAAGGCAAACAATCCAATTAAGAAATGGGCAGAGGTCCTAAATAGACATTTCTCCAAAGAGGACATACAAATGGCCAAGAGACATATGAAGAAATGCTGAGTGTCACTAATCATCAGAGAGATGCAAATTAAAACGAGGTACAACCTCACACCTGCCAGAATGGCTACCATCAATAAATCAACAAACAACAAGGATGTGGAGAAAAAGGAACCCTAGTACACTGCTGGTGGGAATGCAGACTGGTACAGCCACTATGGAAAACAGTGGGCATTTCCTCAGAAATTTTGAGAGTCGACCTATGAACCAGAAGGTCATGGTTCGATTCCTGGTCAGGGCACAAACCCAGGTTGCGGGCTTGATCCCTAGTGTGGGGTGTGCAGGAGGCAGCTGATTAATGATTCTCTCTCATCATTGATGTTTCTATCTTTCTCTCCCTTTCCTTTCCTCTCTGAAATCAATAAAAAAATTATATATAATATATATATGTATATATACATATATATACATATACACACACATATATATATAGTAACTGCCATCTGACCCAGTGATTCCACTTTTAGGAATATATACTAAGAAGCCTATAACACCAAGCAGAAAGAATATATGCACTGTGTAGAGAGCGCCTGGGAAGGCACATGGGCATTTCTTTAAATTGTCAGCTGAATCTAGTGATGTCTGGCAGAGCCGCATCCTGGAAACACCAGTTTGCCAAAAGGCAAGGGTGTTGTCAGCTGACCTTCAGCCCAGGTGCCAGGAAGTGGGTTTTATTATGTAAATCCAGCCAAGCACCAGGAATGAATAGGGACCCAGGCCCACCCTAGAATGCAAATAATCTCCTTTGTCTTGACTTTTAGTAAAACATCCTGGTATTTGGGTGTATAAAATAAACACGCTGCATCTGCTCTGGGTCCCTGTCTCTCCATCAGAGGACAGTGGTCCCACCCGGTCCCAGCTTTCCCTATCTGTGTCTGTCTCTTTCTTTCATTTTCTCAATCCCCCGTCGCCCCTACTCAGGAACCAGATCGCCTTCTATCCATGCTGGACTCGGAAAAGGGATCCCCCTCTACACACTTGTATGTTCATAGCAGCGTTATTTACAATAGCTAAGATCTGGAAACAGCCCAAGTGCTCATAAGTAGATGAGTGGAATCCTATATGCAGCTGTAAAAAAGAAGGATCCCTTATCCTTGGAGATAACATGGAGGGACCTGGAAAATATTATGCTAAGCGAAATAAGCCAATCAAAGAAAGACACGTATCATGATCTCACTTATATATGGAATCTAATGAACAAAATAAACTGACAAACAAAATAAATCCAGAGACATGTAAGCATGCAACAGACTGACGATTCTTAGAGGGAGTGGAGGTGGGCTGAAGGGATCAACCAAAAAAACTTGTATACATACATGCACAACCCATGGACACAGACAATAGGGTGGTGGAGGCCTGGGGTGGGGGACGGGGGCGGGTATAAGAGGTCAATGAGAGAAAAAGGGGGACATATGTAATACTTTCAACAATAAAGATTTTTAAAGTAAATTACAGAATACCTTCAGTTTGATACAATTTATATAGCTCAAGAGTAGTCAAAGCAATAGTAAATTATGAAGAAATCCAAGAGATTAACACAGAATTCAAGATACTACCTCTGCTGAGGGAAGAAGGATGCAATTAGTGTGATAAATACGGAAGGCTCCTCTCTTATGAAAAGTGGCTGGTAGATTCATGGATATTAACTTTAATATGCTCTATACCTCCTTGTATATCTTCTTAAATAATTTTATATTCTTGTATGTCTTCAACCTTTTTTACTATTTTAATTAAAAATAAAATAATACTTAAATATTACTTTAAAAATAAATGTGTAAAAGATGCATAATTTACTTTTTTAAAGGGGGGGAGAAGAGGGAGGGAGGGAGGGAGGGAGAGAGAGAGAGAGAGAGAGAGAGAGAGAGAGAGAGAGAGAGAAAGAGAAAGAAAGAGAGAGAGAAACATTGATGTGAGAGCAAAACACCTATTGACTGCCTCCAGCACACCCTCTACTGGTGATCAAGCTGCAATCTGGGCATGTGCCCTGATCTGACCATAAATTGAACCAGCAACCTTTTTTTTAAAAAAAAATATTTTATTGACTTTTTACAGAGGAAGGGAGATGGATAGAGTCAGAAACATCGATGAGAGAGAAACATCGACCAGCTGCCTCCTGCACACCTCCCACTGGGGATGTGCCCGCAACCAAAGTACATGCCCTTGACTGGAATCGAACCTGGGACCTTTCAGTCCACAGGCCGACGCTCTATCCACTGAGCCAAAACAGCCAGGGAAAACCAGCAACCTTTTGGTGCATAGGAGGATGACCAAACAAGTGAGCCACACAGGCTATGGCACATGATATCCTTTTAAATCATTACTAAATTCAGGCAATACTGAAAAAAAAAAAAAAACCCTGAGTACACCCTTATGAATGAAAAGAGATAGATGGCATAAAAATTAGTTTTGTAGCAGATGTAAAATATTTCCAGTAAGAGCCAGAAAATGAATATGCCACACATGGAAAACTGAATATGGACTCTAAGCCCATAGAAAAATACATACACTCTCAAAAGATTGGTATAGCAAATAACAAGACTTATGGAACAATGAATGATACTAAGGAAACAGATCATTGCTAATGGCAGTGAAGAGAGTGAACTAGAATAGAAGGTAGATAATGTAGGGGGGTAAGGGGTAGAAGCTAGTTCATCTTTCTTTCCCACTTTTTAAAATATGTTTTTATTTATTTCAGAGAGGAAGGGAGAGGGAGAGAGAGATAAAAACATCAATGATGAGAGAGAATCACTGATCAGCTGCCTTCTGCACACCCCACACTGGGGATCCAGCCTGCAACCCAGGCATGTGCCCAGACCAGAAATCAAACCATGACTTCCTGCTTCCCTGGTTGACACTCAACCACTGAGCCATGCCGGCCGGGCTAACAGTAGAATCAGTTAGCAATAATTGTCAAGAGTAGAGAATATTCTATTTAAATAAAAGCTGAATAGATTAAATGTATTCAGTTTTTCCAACAAAATGATTTCTTATTATTTGATACATCCTTAATGAGTCTCACAGCTCAGAGAGCACTGCTGGTTCACAGTTTTAAAATATGCATTTTTGTACTCTGACTTCAGCAACATATATACTAAAATTGACATGATACAGAGAAGATCAGCATGGGCCCTGTGCAAGAATAACACACAAATCCATGAAAAAATAAACAAAATTAAATTAAAATCATATGCATTCTCTGCTTTTAAGCAGTCATTAATTTTGTTATATTTTCAAATTAAATTTGATAGATACCAGCAAATTCAAACATGATTTTCCTATTTTATTTACCATGGTTGCAGATTCTATTTGTGGCTATTTTAGACAAAAAGTGAAAAGCAGTAACAAGTAATACAATAGTTTTTTGTATAGTCTATCTCTATTCAATCACATAGATTTATGATCATTCCAACAAAACAACTATATGTGCTTTGAATTAGATATTTATATGTGGAGTCTTCTTAAACAAAAGTCCTGAATAAACTTTTCAACTTGGTCTATGTAAATCATTTATAATATTTCTGTTTCTCTTTATTAACAGCCTGAAAAGACTAGATTTCTGGCTATTCAATCTCCAAATAATTTATCCAATAAAAGAAATTAGTTCAGAGGAATTACAAATTCTCTTTAAAGCTCTTATAAAATGAGATTATCGCCTCAAAAGACTGCTTAATACAGGGACCATTAGGTTACTTCCTAAATTCATTTACTTTAAAATGAATTGTAGATAGGTCACAACAAAAGAACTAGTTTTAAACTTTCACAAAATTACATGAGCACATAATCACATGAACAGAATAATTAAGTTATAATCCTTATTCACAATGATTAATATTTTAATATATCTTAATAATGCCTCTCTTGAATTGATTTTTTTGGAGAAAATAGCAGCTAGTAAAGTAAGTCCTTACTTAACATCATCCAATGGTTCTGTGACTTTAAGTGAAATGAAGTATGAAGAAACCAATTTTAACATAGGCTAATTGATATAAATAAGGATCGCATCAACATTATAAGGAAACAAAAGGATGCTATCCAGGGACTTGCTGTATTTGCAATGCTTAGTATGTATATATCAGGCAGCAACTCCTCTTCTTATAGAAAGTACAGTGTTTAATTCAAACCTCAAAACAACACTAAGAGGTACTCTATTTTTATGCTCATTTAACTTTTGAGTAACCAGAATCACAGAGGTTAATTTTGCCCAAATTGCCCAAAGTTATAGTAAGACACAGAGCTAGGATTCAAACAGTCTATGATCATTCTAAACCAGGGTTTCTCCACAACAGCACTACTAATATCTTAGGCCAGATAATTATTTGTTGAGGGGAGCTGTGCTGCACATTGCAGGATGTTGAGCAGCATCCATAAACTCTACCCACTAGATGCCAGTAGCACCCTACTCCCAGCTACAACCACCAAAATTATCTCCAGACACTGCCACATAATCCTTGGGGAGCAAAATTTCCCCCTCCCTTATTGAGAACTGTTCTAAAATGAAAAGAACTTTCACAGTACGATTTAAGTGTTTTTAATTGTTTTATGTATTCAAAAAAAATTTTTCTTCAGTACTGCTCGGAACACATTACAAAAGATTTGATGATCAAGTAAACCAAAACTTCTGAGTAAGCCCTTAGCATAATGGATAATATACTTTCTACACCCATGTTTCTCAAAGTGAAGCCTGTTAAAAGTACAGACTTCTGGATTTCATCCTCCAATAAATTTGATTAATTGGGTCTAGGGTAGATTCCAATAATACAGAAATTTAACATGTACCCCAAGTCTTTATACGCACTTAAGTTTGAGAACTACTGCTCTACATTCTTAATTCTTATGAATAGGGACCACATGTTACATCAATTTCTATGTGCAACACTGAGAAATTAAATAAATATTAAGCAATTCAAATAATGAATAACAGGAAAAAATATACCATTTTTAATAATGAATCACTACCTGATATTCCTGGAACAGTTGAAGAATGTGATATAGTCTAAATAACTCAAATATAACACCTATATATTTCCTAGACACTTCTTTCACTAGTTCTCTTTTGTCTTCTCTAATATATGGTTTTATAAAGGAACATCTCTTTTCTTCACATTTATGTTGAAAGCTTTCTTGATAGGAGTAAATCTCTAGTACTGAAGAACCTTCTTCCTTATGATGCCTCTTACCCATCGTCAGAAGGCCATCGTTGGTAAATAAAAGGTATGGCTCAGAAATAAAAATTTTTTCAGGTAAATACCCAGAAGAGGAATTACTGGATCATATAATCCTGTACACCAGGAAATTATATGCTATTAACCAAAGTTACCCCCAATACATTTAATTAAAAAAGAAAAATTGTTTTCTATAACCTCTCCACTAAGTCCCATTATACACTCTCCACATATTCCTTTATCTTCCAAAATCACAACCTTCGAAAGTAAAGGACTAAAATGTTACCTATGCCCTTCAGTTCCTTCCTTTACTATTTAATCCTTAAAAGTTATTAGTAAGAAACACATTTTCCAAGGACTATGGTACAGAAAAGTAAGAGGTTTACCAAGTGAACTACTTAGTAACTCAAAAAAAGGAATTGATTTGGAAGCAACTCCTATTGCAAATACTCCTTCCACTAACAGTTTTAAAAACATTTAAGGAAATATATCCATCCAGGTTTTAATTTGCATTGAATATATTTATTCAAAACAAAATATAGGCTACTATGGGAAAACATTAAATTTTTTTACAGGTTAAGAGCTTACTTTTTTTCTATTCATTTAAACTCTGACAATTACTACAGGCTATTAATAATAATTCTATAATAGTATAAATGTTTCTACAACCTTAAATAAGAACATTGTGAAAATAAGTATAATGCTATATATTGTCTCAAAAATATGCATGAAACATTTATACACAAAATGAACAAATTTAATAGTAAGAGGGAGGACATATGTTGGTTTTATGAAAGGGAATATCAAATGACACTAACAGCTTTGTGATGTAGAGGGGGATTATTCAGGAGAAAAATTTTCACCTTGAAATTGGATGAGATTGGAAATAAAGCATTTACTAAATAATTTATAAAGAAAATATATCTAGGGATACTTTATTTTATTTTTTAAATATATTTTATTGATTTTTTACAGAGAGGAAGAGAGAGGGACAGAGAGCCAGAAACATCGATGAGAGAGAAACATCGATCAGCTGCCTCCTGCACACCCCACACTGGGAATGTGCCAGCAACCAAGGTACATGCCCTTGACCGGAATCGAACCGGGACCCTTGAGTCCGCAGGCCGATGCTCTATCCACTGAGCAACACCAGCGAGGGCCTAGGGATACTTTAAATAGCCTCTAGGAATATTTATGTATCAGACTTTTAATATATTTATATTACCAAAAATAAGACTAATTCCATATAAGAGTTATTATAGCAACGTAAAAAGCATGTTTACAAGTAGAAGAAGTAGATTAAGTGAAAGCAAAAAATTAATGTCATATCCGTCTTTGTGGGCAGATACGTTTATGCCTATAAATACACCTATATCAATTAATTATTTCAATCTGAAAATTGTTGTTTTGTTGTTTGGTTTAAGTAATATTAAAAATCAATTTATCGCCCTAGCCGGTTTGGCTCAGCAGATATAATGTCGGCCCATCCCAAATGAGATTCCGGTCAAAGGGCACATACCTCGGTTGCAGGCTCCTGTGGAAGGCAACCAATCGATGTTTCTCTCTCTCTCTCTCTCTCTCTCTCCAATCGATGTTTCTCTTTCTCTCTCTCTCTCTCTCTCTCTCTCTCTCTCTCTCTCTCCTTCTCCCCTCCCCTCCACTCTAAAAATCAATGGAAAAATATCCTCGGGTGAGAATTAACAACAAAAAGTCAATTTATCTCTCTTGACAGATGTGTATGGAGCTCTTGAAATTTGCTAGGCTATGGGAATACAGTAGCAAACAAGACAGGCCTGGCTCTTTTCTTCATGGAACTTACAATTCTATGTTGGAAGAGGTGCTAGAGTGGGGGCTTCATGTGATCTGATCCCAGCATGACTTTATGACCTTTTCTTGACCATTTCCCCATTTTTCTTAATATTACATATCAACAAACTTCGTCCTCTCTTTAGTGGCTTCCATCCTTTTATATCTGTTCTTTGGAAAGTTTTTTCTGTACTAATCACCCCCAACATCTACCAGGTCTCCTCTAGCTAAACTCAAGTTCTTTTTTTAGGTCTCATTTTTGTTTTTTATTGATGAAGCAAACACATTTTTCTGTTACTTACATGCACAGAACACTCAATTTTTGCCTGTTGTGACAGTGGTATCCACCACTAGCAACAGAACTCTATATTCCCTTTATAGGTGTCTCTCTTTCCACTCAGCACTTGAAGTTCCTATGAATTATAATTTCTCAATAATATATTAGCTAATTATTCATTTATTCATATCTTTGTTTATTCCCTAAATCTTCATCAACCAAATACTCTATTCCAGGAATTTTGCTGGGCCTTGGAATCCGTATCATCATGGATCACAGAGTTTAGTAAAAAACACAGACTTGGACAAATAATATGAAGTATAATGAGTGATAAAGAGAAATTTAGGGAAATACACAAGCTCAAGTAAACTTGAGAAAGGCAAACATTCAATTTATTAGCAAAGACTTTCACAATCAATTTTCCCCCTTCTTGGAGTACATTACTTGGAGTACATTTTCAACTATTCAAATAAAACAAAAAGAACAATAATATTCATAATTAAAATATAATACCAACAAAGTAAGCTTAGTCGTTCTCTTCTCTTGAAACATTTTTTTAATCCTCACTGTAGGATATTTTCTCCCCATTAATTTTTAGAGGGACTGGAAGGGAGGTGGGGGGAGAGATATTGATGTGAGAGACACATCGATTGGCTGCCTCCCACACGTGCTCCAACCAGGGCCAGGGGTCAAACTGCAACTGAGGTATGTGCCCTTGACGGGAATCGAATCCGAGACCCTTTTTTGATCTGAAGGCCAAGGTTCTAACCACTGAGAAAACTGGCCAGGGCTCTCTTGAAATATTTATTTATTTATTTATGTGCCTCAGGCATGAAACAGCTTTGGCCACTGACACAGGCATCAAGCTAGGATGAACTAAGGACTGTACATCTGCTTTGCCCCTGATTGATATAAGAGCAACACCACCAATCAGGTGTCTCCTTGCCCATTGCCAGGGGGTTCTCTTGAAATATTTAAATTAGTATGGCTACACAACAATCCCACTAACATGAAGTCAATTAACATATCTAATCCTGTTAGTAATAATCAAATATGATGAAATTTTAAGGACTACAGAGATTAAGAGGGCCAAGAAAGGGCAGTGAGATGTTTAATTTTATTCTATCTGCTTGCATAATAATTTTAACTAAATTGGTAGATTAAGCCTTAACAACTACAAATTCCCCTTCTGTCACTGGATATCACTCATCACAAACAGCATATAAGAATCTATTATCATTTAAAGCTAAAATATGATCCTGCTATTAAGATTTCTTCAGAATTTCAGATGTGATAAAGCTAAGCACCACCAGTCTGAATTCCTCTGAAATGTACGACCCTTTCCCCTCAACCTGATTTGATTGTACTTGTGTTTCAGACCATCAGGGTTTGTTTAAAAATTCTTCATATTTTTAGCTTTCCTAATCGTCCACTAGTCTTTAGACACTAGTAAAATAAATTTCCTGGTTAAGCAGTAACTTTCCAACTCGATCCTTATATTATGAGTGAGACTGAACAGATCTGGAAACGTAATTGGCAGGTAATGACTGAAGTAGACAATAAGCAGAGAAGAGTGCAGATTTAATCCTTAAATGCTATCTGCTCCATTCTCAGTTCACTTATTTCCTGGACAGGGCTAAAATATACCACTATCCCCTCATTGATGTTTTATTATTGGGGGAGTGTCTCAACTTGTTTTGCAACACTTACTGAGCCTTTGGTTCTTAGTAATAAGGTATTTTGTAAGGAATTGCAGGAGTTTTGCACGTGTGACACGTTCACATTTCAGTTCTCAAGGGGATGTCAGAGAAAGTAGAAGTTTTTTCCAATAAAGCCTGCCTTGTCAAAATATGCAGGTAATTCCATTTTCTGAACAATCCTCATAAAAACACTACAAAAAGATCAATTGAGAAACATTTTACTACAGCAGAGGAACACATTCTTATTTTATTTTCTAATATAATGTCTTCTACATGCCAGGTATTTCATTTGGCACTTTATAGCCTTCATCTCATTTAATTTTCACAATATTCAAAGAAATAGGCATTTTCCCATTCTACTGATAAGGAAAACGAGACAGAGTAACTTGTTAAGTTCACTTCTGTTGCATTAATACACATGCTCTTTAAAATTTTACAAAATTTTTTGGAGAACTGAGAAAAGGGAGGCGAACTATCTGATACCCTACCATTACTATGACCATTTTTATTATGCTTCAGTATGCTTTGTGCATTCAACTCTTTTCCATATTTCATGTTATTTCTTTATTACAGATTCCCAGAAGTAGATCAAGAAACATGGACAATTTTATCAAATACCATGCTTTTTCATTGTTATCATGTTCCCCCCCCAAAAAAAGAAAAACCCCACCAGATGCAAGGACAAGCAACTTGCCTTCTACCACAGGGAGGGAATAATTCACCATAAAAATAAAACAAGTCACTGGAAAACAAACCTTCATGCCTAGCAGAGAGCATAGGCTTTGGAATCAGACCAGAGGTGAATCCCAGCTCATTCTCTAGAGCTGTGCTTCTTTGAACAAGCCCCAAACCTTCCTTTTGCTCAGCATCAGTTCCCTCATCTTTCAAAAGGGGGTTCATACAAATAAATAAATAAATAAATAAAATAAATTTAAAGGGTTAGTACTCTGCAGTGTTATTGTGAGGATTATAGATAATGCATGTAAACCATAATGCCTGACATGTAGAAGGCATTGAATAAATAATCTATACTAATAAAAGGGTGATATGCTAATTAGACCGGGAGACCTTCCAGATGTCCTTCTGGACAAAGCCATGGTGGCAGGGCAGAGGCGGTTAGGGGCGATCAGGCCAGGAGGGGAGGGCAGTTGGGGGTGATCAGGCCGGCGGGGGGGGGAGGGCAGTTGGGGGCGAGAAGGCTGGTTGGGGGGGGGGAGTTGGGGGCAATCAGGCAGGAAGGCAGGCAGGCAGGTGAGCGGTTAGGAGCCAGCGGTCCCAGATTGTGAGAGGGATCGGGCCTAAACAGGCAGTCGGACATCCCCCGAGGGGTCCCAGATTGGAGAGGGTGCAGGCTGGGCTGAGGGACCTGCCCCCTAGTACATAATAAGTCAACATTTCAGTGAAAACATTGCTACAGGTGTAGATAATCAGGTGAGTAGGGTAGCATTACATTTAACAACACACAACCATGAGAAACTTGAGTGATTTTTAATTATATTCATTTAGGGGAGCCTTTTTTGTTGTTTTTTGTTGTTAATCCTCACCCAAGGATATTTTTTCCCATTGATTTTTAGAGAGAGTGGAAGGGAAGGAGAGGGAGAGGGAGGAAGGAACAGGGAGGGGGAAACATATCTACTGAGAGAGAGAGACATATCTACTGATTGACTCCCAACCTCGTCCCTGATAGGGGCGGGGCACTGAACCCTCCCTTGACCCTTCTTTCAAGGGCTGATGCCACAAAGCCACACTGACCAGGGGGGGAGGCGTCTTTTAAAAAAAGAAAAATTGGGCAAGCTCTCCCTCCCAGGAGCATGCCCACACCTTTCTTCCCTCTTAGGTGTGCATCTCCTAAACTCAAAGGGTCCCCATGAGACTTTCTACTAGTGAAACAATGGGCAGAAGTAGCTCATCCAGGCTAACCCCCTGAACCTGTCTCCAAGGCCCCTTTTCTCTGACTTTCCAGCGAGCCAAAGCAGCCCCATCTTGACTCATTTCTTTCCTATAACATTTCTAGAGAACCAAAGCAGCCCCACCTAGTCTCTCTTCTGTCAATTCTTCTATCCTAAGCCCTTCCTTATTTCACTGTCCCCAGCTTTAATAAATGAACCCTCACCCTAGCCGGTGTGGTTCAGTTGGTTTAGAGTTGTCCCATGCACTGAGAGGGCGCAGGTTTGATTCCTAGTAGGGGCACATGCCAGGGTTTCAGGCTCAATCCGCAATAAGAGTTGTGTAGGAGTCAGCAGATCAATGTTTCTCTCTCCCTCTCCCTTCCTCTCTCTCCCAAATCGATAAAAACATATAAAAAATAAGAATAAATACATTTACTCTCAAAATAAAAAAAAATAATAATAATACTTGGATTATAAGATCATACATTACCCTCTATTAAAAGCCATATCTACTCTGGTAGATAGACCTGGGATTTTTTTAAAAATAAAAATTTCAAATATGGACAAAAAAAACCTAAGTGTTCCACTACAGAACATCTATATTTTTAAACTGTCTCTAAGTAGTATCACCATAATCTTTAAAAGCCTAAAACATCCTCAGTTAGAGTAAAGGGGTAAAATCTAAAACACATTTACCAGCCTATATTAATCCCTTGTTTACTGATGAGAAAATCCAACTTTAGGATTTGAAACCTAAACAAACCTGCAAGTGAAAGAACAGATTTGTGATTCTATGCACACAGTTAATGAATTAATTGGATGTTTACTGAGGACCTTTCTGAAAGACACTGCTAGGGAAAGAATACTAATTTCAAAGTGTCTGTATTCAAGATGCTCACAGTCTAATGGGAAAGACTGGTATATAAACAATTATAATACAATATGCTGAATTGCTCTCAATTCACGTGGAAGAACCAGGAAAAACTTAAGTTAAGGAAGAAAGTAATGTTTGAGCTAAGACTTGAAGAGTAGGAATCCTCAGGGGTGGGGTGAGAGAGAAGGGAGATTCTCCAGCAGAATTCCAGCAAGTATAGACACAAGAGAGTACAGAAGATCAAGGCAGGCAGGGAATTCAGTATGACTAACACAAGGAGAAGCTGGGACTGAGATGAGACTGGAAGAAGCAGACCAGGTACAGGCTACAGAAAACCTTTTATACTTTGCAAAATAGGTGAAAAGGTTTTCAGATTTTCATTTGCATCTCTGGCAACACTATGAAAGATGGGTTCAAAGATTCAAAGATGACCAGTCAAGATTTGTGAGAGTGATCAATAAGGGTATGAACAGTGGGCATGATGGAAAGGGAGTTAAAATCTGATTCCTTTTTAAAAAAATGTTGAGATAAAATTTACATAACATAAAATCCACCATTTAAACCATTTTAAAGTATATAATTCATTGTTTATTCCTTTTAAAAATAATTTATCTCCTACTAGGCCCTTCTGCTTCTAGTTCAGTGAGAGATTAAAGAATAAATATAACTTAACTTGTTTTTATTTTATTTTTTTAAATAACTTTTTAAAATCTTCATTTGCAGATTTAAAAAAATAAGTGGCCCTAGCTGGTTTTGCTCAGTGGATAGAGCGTGGGTCTGCAGACTGAAAGGTCCCGGGTTCAATTCCAGTCAAGGGCACATGCCTGGGTTGTGGGCTCGATCCCCAGTGGGGGGCATGCAGAAGGCAGCCAATCAATGATTCTCTTTCATCATTGATGTTTCTATCTCTCTCCCTCTCCCTTCCTCTCTGAGATCAATAAAAATATATATTTTTAAAAAGTGGTCATTATACAAATTCAGACAATAGCAGTACATAAGGTAAAAAGTGAAAGTGTTTCCCTAATGAACAATCCCAACTATCCCACAACAACCACTGCTAACAGATTGATGTGTATTCTTACAAAAGTTTCGTTATACATATATATATATATATATATATATATATATATATATATATAGCATTTTTAACATAAAAGTCATCCAGAATATAAAAGTACGTATTGCTCTCTACATCTTGTTTTACATGTAAAAGGAGCTTGGATCCCTCCTAAAAAAACACATCAATTTCTAGTTCCAGTGTATGAACCTGCTCACTTCACCATACATTTAAAAATTGTATATTTTTTTATTTTACTTTTTGCCAAGCTAATAAGCAACCGTTTTAAAGTGCCAGCTTGCCCCCCCCCCCCTTTTTTAGGGAATAGTTCAAATATTCAGAAACAAAAGATAGGATCTTTTTAAATTCAGCTCAAGTTGACAAACATCTGAGATGTTTAAATGGTATTTTAAAAGCGCATGCACAGGTATTATGTATTAGAGGAAGCCCAGAAATGTACAGGAAATAGCATAAGACTGACCAGATCTAGGATTTTAGGCCTTTTTCTGCAATTTAACTGCGTAAGCTTAGGACTCGGTTTTCCTCATCTATAAAAAATAAAACTGGGGGACTCTTTCCCCCTCCCCACGTGGGAATCTGTGCTGCGAGATTCTTTACCCTTCCCAATGTGGGAGTCTGTACTTGTTCTTCAATAAATTCCCACCTTTGCTATAAAAAAATAAAAATAAAAAATAAAACTGGAGAACATAAACTATTGCTAGTAATTGTAAAGCTCTAAGAGCATATAGCTCTAAGTCTCTAGTATTTCAACACAGTATTAAAATTCCTGTTTGGATTGCTTAATTGTGAGTAAAGAATATTGTTATCTCCTCCACTCTCTAAAATCAGTAAATCTCACAAGGAGGGATGTTAGTTTTGTTCACATGAATACCAAACTCCTAGAACAGTGCCTGGCACGCTTGATATTTGTTAAATGACTGAAAATGGTTTAATAGCTTCCACTCCCGTAAATTGCTTTGAATGATTTATTTGGACAATTTGATAAACCTGGCATAGTTTCGCTCTTCAGTTTAAGTCTTACATTCCTATTTTTCCTTTTCTTACATTTCTGAAGTGGAAATGCTATAAAATGCTCTTAAGCGTCGATAACGGGATTTACATCTACTGACAGCAGAAGACTCAGATATTCTACCCGCTGGACCTCAAGTCGAACTTCCCCCACCACCTGAGAGGGCCCATACTCAAAAAAGTACCGAAACTTGTAACTGTGTACATGCACAGGCCTAGAGAAGCCAGGCTGTCACACACCCAACCCCACTCTCAGACTTAACTTTCCCAGAACACAAGGAGTTAGTTTCTTCTCTCGCAAACCCCCCAACTCCCAAAACGGCGGAATTGGAGGCACCTAAGACAGAACCGGCGGGGAAAGGAGTCAGGAAGGAGAGAACAGGCCCTCTCAAGCCCCACTCATTGGGAAAAGCCCGTGTTGCTGAAAACAGCGTCCTCACCTCCTTCTTTCTTTGGGCAGAGGCTGAAGGAACCCCAAATACAAGCAGCAGCGCCACTGCAATGGTTGCAGAGACACACCAAAGCCACGAACGCGCTGCCATGTTTGCTCCTCTCCCTCCTGGAAGCGAAACTTTCCTCTGGCTGGGTCGGCTGGTTGGGCGTGAGAACAAGCAAACCGGCCCCTTGGCCCTCCTCATTGGCCTAGCTCAGCCTTAGCAGGCGACCTCTCACATTACGTCACGGCGCTCTACTGTGAGGCGCCCGCTAAAGACGGTTCACTTCTAATTGGTTTCCGTTAGCCAATAGCAAAAGGATAATCTGGAGGTTTTCCATTGGCCCGCTAGGATGCAGCCTCGCCCCTTTCATTTACGGAAAGAAGACGCGCTTCGTGGCTTTTCAAACACGCACGCGCAGTTGTGAGGCTTTGCGGCTTTGCAGAGTCCAAGATGGCTTAAGCTTGATAAAATGGGATTGTAGCAAAATTGGACCTAGCCGTATGATTGATAGGATCTTAGTCCCTCATTCTACCACCAAATTATTTCAAATCAAAATAATAATTTTAAAAAGAAGGAAAGTGCCCCAGTGTTAAGCTATAATCGAGAGGTCACGGTTCGATTCCATGTCTGGGCACACACCCAGGTTTGGGACTCCATACCTAGTGGGGGGCGGGCATTCAGGAGGCTGTCGATCAATGATTCTCATCATTTATGTTTCTATCTCTCTCTCCTTTCCTCTCTAAAATCTATATCTATATCTATATCTATATATATATACACACACATATATATTGGTATATACATAGATATACACATATATATAGGTATATATATATATATATATATATATATATATATATATATATATATATATATATATATTAAAAGCAGGAAAGCAAAAATATACTTAATATCACCGAGGGAGATTTTTTAAAATTTCTTTATTGATTAAGGTATCACATATTTGTCCTTGTCCCCCCATTCCCATCCCACACCCCTCCCCACACATACCCCCACCCCCCTGTTGTCCTTAACCGCTGGTTAGGCTCATATGCTTGCACACAAGTTGAGGGAGATTTTTTAAAGTAAACAAGTAAGTGCTTTTTGGATACCTTCTGTGTCCCAGGAACGTGTTGAACAGAGCAGACATCAAAGTCATTTTAAAATTTTTTGTTTATTCATTACATTTTTTAAAGAAAAAGTTCTTTTTGTTAGGACTGTAGGGCTACACAATCCTTAAGGGCCATTTGTAAGCTTCCTGCCACAGGAGAACAAAAGACCAAGAAAAACTCGCTGGACACCAAATGCCAGACCATATAAGGAAAAGAAACTGTCCTACAGGGAACTCATACAACTCAACAAAAGGAAGATAAACAACCCAATCAAAAAATGGGCAACGGACCTAAAAAGATACTTTTCGAAAGAAGACAGAAGGAAGGCCAAGAGGCATATGAAAACATGTTCAAAGTCACTAATCATCCAAGAGATGCAAATCAAAACAGCAATGAGGTACCATCTCACACCTGTCAGAATGGCTATCATCAACAAATCAACAAATGACAAGTGTTGGTGAGGATTCGGAGAAAAAGGAACCTTCATGCACTGCTGGTGGGAATGCAGACTGTGCAGCCACTGTGGAGAACAGTATGGAGTTTCCTCAAAAAACTAAAAATGGAACCCCCATTTGACCCAGTGATCCCACTTCTAGGAATATATCCCAAGAACTAGAAACACCAATTAGAAAGGATATATGCACCCCTATGTTCATAGCAGCACAATTTACAATAGCTAAGATTTGGAAACAGCCTAAGTGCCCATCAGCAGATTAGTGGATTAAAAAAGGATGGTACATCTACACAATGGAATACTATGCTGCGGTAAAAAAGAAGGAGTTCTTACCATTTGCAACAGCATGGATGGAACTGGAGAGCATTATGCTAAGTGAAATAAGCCAGGCAGAGAAAGATAAATATCACATGATCTCACTCATTTATGGAATATAAAGAACAACATAAAGTGATGAACAAAAATAGATCCAGAGGCAGAGAAACATCGATCAGACCGTTAATCCTCAGAGGGAAGGTAGGGGAGGGTGGGGGTAAGGGGGAGAGATCAACCAAAGGACTTGTATGCATGCATATAAGCCTAACCAATGGACACAGACAACAGGGGGTTGAGGGCATGAGGGGGGGCTGGGGGGGTAGTGGGGGAATAAGGACACATATGTAACACCGTAATCAATAAAGAAATTTCAAAAAAAAGAAACTGGCCCTAGCTGGTTTGGCTCAGTGGATAGAGCGTTGGCCTGCGGACTGAGGGGTCCCAGGTTCGATTTCAGTCAAGGGCACATGCCTGGGTTGCGGGCTTGATCCCCAATGGGGGGGCATGCAGGAGGCAGCCGATCAATGATTCTCTCTCATCATTGATGTTTCTATCTCTCTCTCCCTCTCCCTTCCTCTCTGAAATCAATAAAAATATATTTTAAAAAAAGAAACTGTCCTGAAGGCACCTGATTTCACATCTGCATTCCATCTACATTCCAAGCCCACCAGCTCAGCCTCCAGACCCACTGAAGGCAAGTTTCCCACCAGGGACAGTGTATAAGGAAGAAACTCCAGCTCCTGGTGTTGCCATCATCTACCCAATGTCCCCTTGGCTCAGTGCTGTGCAGTCCTTCCCTTTGGATATCCCATCTCCCATCCCCTTTCCTTAAATAAATTCAATTTTCTTTCATCACACTTATTACTTGAGGTACCAACAGGGACTTAAATTTTAGGTTTTACAGAGAAAATGCCTTTTTAAATTTATTTTGTTTGGCGGATGGGTGCAAAACTAAGGTTGTAAGGAAGCACTTCTGTCTTTTTAAAGTTATTTGTGTCATAACTTTCATTAAACATCCAATTCCCCTATCTAAAACATAATAGAAACCCTACATAGCTGAAGAAGTTTCCATTTATTTGGCCCAGATATGTTTATCATAGTGGGTTGTAAAACTGGGATGATTTTAATAGGGAATAATAATATATTCAAGAGGAAAAACACTAACACAGTAAAATCAATTGCCTGTAATTTAGATTTATTTTGATAATGTGGAACATCGTCAGACTATTCTTTTAGGCTCTGCTGGGAAACTCAGACACACAGAGGAAAATAATGTCATTATGTTGAAGAGTCAAGAAGGTATGGAAAAGAAAATAGCTGGTTCTGAAGTGAAGACATACTATCAAGCCCTAGCTGGTTTGGCTCAGTGGATAGACCATTAGCCTACAGACTGAAGGGTCCTGGGTTTGATTCTGGTCAAGAGCACATGCCCAGGTTGTGGGCTTGATCCCCAGTAGGGGGCGTGCAGGAAGCAGCCAATCAATGATTCTCTCTCACCATTGATTTTTCTATCTCGCTACATTTGTTTAAAATATAAGACGAAATAAGAAAATATATACATATCTGCCCATTTATGAGAAAGGAAACATAGAAAGGTTAAACCAGAAACTAATGATATTGGTTACCTATAGGAGTTGGAGGAAGTGAATTGGAATATTTAAGAGAGAGAATGACATTTCTTTAAAATATACCAGTTTGTATAGTTTTGATTTTTGGAATAATGTTAATATTTTTAAATAATCAAAATATAAAGCCAGATCATTTGGTTTTGTAATAAAAGTAAGTTCTGGAAATGGATGGTGGTGGTGTTTGCAACAATGTGAATATACTTAATGCCATCCCTAAAAGAAACTAAGGGGCCTTAGAGAAATGGCTGATTCCAGTGCTGAGGGAAGAAAAGTACAAGATGAGCCTCGAATATCTTGTGTCAGAAAATAAAAATTATGGAGACATCGAAAAAGACATACATACAAGCCAGATGGAAGGGAATCCTACTGATCACATCTGGCATTATTGTTCATTAAAATAAATCAGAATGGATTATAACCTATTCGATTAATAAATCCATACTGATAATGAATAAATAAAGAAGATAAATTTTATCTTTACAGTAGAACATACACCATTAAATATAGAAAGAATAATAGAAAATAACCTTTGCCCTAGCCGGTTTGGCTCAGTGGATAGAACGTTGGCCTTTGGACTCAAGGGTTCCAAGTTCGATGCCGGTCAAGGGCACATGCCCGGGTTTCTGGCTCAATCCCTGGTAGGGGGCGTGCAGGAGGCAGCCAATCAATGATTCTCATCATTGATGTTTCTATCTCTCTCTCCCTTCCTCTTTGAAATCAATAAAAACATATATAAAAAAAGAAAATAACCTTTTATGCAATTTTCAAACTAATAATCAATTTAGGCAAAAATCATCAATGGATACAAAAACTAGTGGGTGAAAGTTTGACAAAGAAAGAAAAATAAATAAAAACAAAAAAGAAAGTTTGATGAAGAACAGGATATTTACATATTTTCTATGTATTTTTCATGTTATCTTTTAATTACAAGGGAAAAAATAGTAATTTTATAATGTAGGAACTTGAAGGCCACTTCTTCAACCAAATTATTAAAGTTGGCATTACCAATATAATGTTACTTGCTTCCTATCAAGATGCCCTATGAAGACACATCTGTTATGTAGCATTCCTGCCAGAGATACATAAACTGAATCTAATTATGAGGAAACATCAAGACATACAATTTGAGGGAACTTTTACAAAATAACTGTCTTGTACTCTTCAAAAATATGACAGAGCACAGACCTGTGTGGCATCAGAAGTTCAGTTACCAATCCTTGCGCTTAGAATTACCTGATCTTTGTCTTTTAGAAGTCATTGAAGGATTCTTTACCACACTTACTTTATATGTAAAACTGCAAGAATAAAACTTATATTCCCACTTCTAGGAATATATCCTAGAAGTACACTGTGGTGTACTTGAAAGAAATTATTTAAATAAATAAAAACCAAAAATAAAGAAAGCTTAAAAAATAAAAAGTAAAAGGAGACTAAAGATACATGACAACTAAATTCAATACAAGGACCTGGATTGAATTCTGGATGGAAACATTGGAACAACTGGTAAAATTGGAATACAAGCTATACTAGTATTGTACCATTATGACAATTTCTGAATTTGATAACTGTACTGTGGTTATGTAAGAGAATATCTTATTCTTACAAAATGAACCCTGATGTATTAATGGGTAAAGGCCATGCATGCATGTTATTCTCAAATGGTTCAGAAAAAAAGCAAATACACACACACACACACACACACACACATATATTTATACAGGGTGCCCCCCAAAATGTATACACACTTTGAATAATTATTAATTCAAATGGGTTAAATCGGAAAAGAAAGAAACAGCAATTGAACTATCAGCTGTTAAATTGTGTACAGTATACATTTTTGGGACACCCTGTATATATATGTATTCATGTATAAAAATGCCGAGAGCGAACACATGTGGCAAAATATTAACAAGTTTTGTATCTTGGTAATGTGTATACAGGAATTCTTCCCCATCAATGTTCTATTATGAAAATTTCCAAACATAAAGAAAAAGTGGCTCTAGCCGGTGTGCTAAGTGGTTAGAGTCCTGGCCAGGGCACACCCAGAGGTTTCTTGTTAGATTCCGGGTCCTGGTTGCGACACATGCGGGAGGCAACCAATATGTATCTACCTCCCTCCCTCCCTCCTTCCCACTTTCTCTAAAAAGCAATGGAAAAAATATCCTCGGGTGAGAATTAACAAAGAAGAAAAAATGAAAGAATTTTACGCTGAACACCCACCAAGTTTCTATAATGAAGTTACGTTTGCTTTATCAAATATTTATCCACGAATTATGGATTCTTTTTATTGTTTTTGCAACTTTCCTCTAAATTTGAAATTGTTTCAAAAGTAAAAGTTAAATGACTTAGTATCTAGTAATAGGAGACAAAAAAAACATCAAAGTGAAGGAAGTTTGGGGAAAACTGAAAGAACTAGTGTGGAGCAAGATACAAGCTCAAGCCTAAGAAGCTGGTGCCTTTGATGACTCAGTAACATCAGTGCTTTAGCACTCCTTTACAGGGTCCTAAACCTGGCTTCAAGGTTGGGGGAGGGGTGTAACATAATTCATTTATAAAGCGTGAAACTACATTTCCCAAAAGGCCTTTATCTTTCCGTGTTTTGAAGAGGTTACAATTCTATAGGTTTTCACAGGTCTCGCGAGATTTCAGTAATTCTCATTAACGTGCCCTACTGAAAGCCATTTTGTTTTTCAGGTTTCTTCGCAAGGGTATTTGACTCAAAGTTCCAACAACCGGCAGCTGCAGTTGCTGCAGTGTAGTCTTCAGCTTCACGATGTTTCCGTTGGCCAAAAACGCGCTAAATCGTCTCCCAGGTGAGCAAAAATTGTGATCAAATCATTTCCAAAGGTCTTTTATCCATTTGTCCTCGTGGTCGCTTCTGCCCTTTCTCTCCACCTGCTTCCCGACCTTCTAATTCTAAGTGCTTAGTCTCCGAACTAATTGGGAAGATAGCCTTAGCATTAACTTAATCACCGATTGTTTCTGTTACTGGGGTTAAAGCCTAGCTCTGCTTTTTAATTATTCAATAGTAACTTATGATTTCAGGGAAGAACACGTTTGGTGGACACCTCTTGTTCCTTAAGTAATTTTGTTAATTTTAGCTTTGGGGCATATTTACCCCTCCTCCTCCCAAATAGAAGAGCCTCCTCTCCAATTCCTGTAACCAAAATGGAGGAAGCGGTAAATCTAGGTCTTCATCTGGTTTCATCACAGGGAGACAACTTAAATGGTAGCCCCGCGGTTTTTGTTATTTGTAGATCATTTCTTATGTAAAAGTTAGGAGGGTACAGGGAAAATTTGAAACCTGTATCACGTATTTAGAATGCAATAGATTGGAGAGAGGAAAGTCATTTCCATGATTGATTTGCACTGAAGGTGACCTTGTGTAAAGTGAGTAGTTTTTTTGTTATTTTCCGTTTATAGAGCTGTTGGAGGTATAACTAGGCTGTCTTCTGCACACTCAAGCAGCTTTGACAATAACCAAAAAGTAGTTGCCCGACTTTTTTCGTAATCTAAAATGCCCACCTATTATCTCTTTGACCTTGGGCAAAAAGCTGAACCTCATTTTCCTTCTTTGTAAAATAGGGGGTTAGTAAACAAAACTTACCTCATAAATTTCTTGAGGATTACATGAGATTACTAATAGGTGGTAACTAAACCATTTCTTGTCAAAGGAGAACTCTAAAGAAATCCTCTTTGGTGATTTGAATGTTGAGGTGTTGCAGAATTGTTTGATAATTTAATTTATTTGCCCTTTGAGTTGGTAGGGCCTTGTAACTCAGGAACAGGATTTGTCTTTTTTGTGGTTGTTTTTTCCAATGTGGAATTCACAAACTCACTTTTTCAGAATATATTATGAAATGTTTGTAAGTTTGCTCATACAAGTCGGATTAAAGGTGAAAAATACGTTAAGGCAGTTAAGAGAAGAAACCATTAAATCGGCAAGTAACTATCCAGAAATAACATACTGTATCATACAGAAGCAATTATATTCTAAAGTGCTAGTGAATGGTCGAGATTCCCATTTATTTAATATGCTTTCCATTAGTACATAAGTACCTTTTGAGGTTCTAAAACAATAAGGACCTACCACTTAGATTGGATAGGAATTTAACAACAGCTGGGAATATGCATTTTCCAGTCTTGGCTCTTTCCCAAGCCCTCCTAAAGTGCCTTCAGAGGCAGTTTGAAAACTCGTTCCTGAAAGAATAGTAAAAGCAAAGTTTTAATATAGTAATTCTGCTCAAAAACCTTTACCTCAACCCAAACAGTGGCCCTCCATAATCCTTTTAGTTTTATCCCCTATTGCTTGTCTATGCACCTCATTTGTCCTTTAACCAAATTAACTAGTTTTCTAGTACACTGGCCTTTTCTGTCTGCCTTGTTTTTCAGATTCCCCTTTCCCACATCTACAGAACTAAATCCTACCTGCTATTCATAGTACTTAACTAACATTCTACTTCCTTGTATTATAGTGATTTGTGTCTACATGCCCAATATCCTCCTTTAAACCTGAGGACAGGATCTGTGTCTTACACATTTTCATATACCCCATTTCCTTTAGCATGGTAATGTATTCATTAGTAATTATTTTAAAAACCAAGACTAATTTTTGGAATTTTGGGGGGCAGTTTTAAGGTCATGAACATTTAGTGTGCTTTAATTTGAAGTTCATTTTTAATTTATTTACCCTTTTATGATGTTAAGTTGTTGAGCACTGTTGAATAAACTTGAGTGAAAATTTGTCATATTCAAATTAATGAATATGAGCCAAGTTTCAGTTGTGATACAAATACTAGTTTGTAACGAATCTTATTGACATCACCTGTTCTTTGTATTTTCCCCCGACTATTTTTTAATTGAGCAATCAATTTAATTTTTTTACTATGCTTTTATTACTGACACTATTACATTTCCCCTCCCTTGCCCACCTCCGCCCAGATCCTGCCTCCCTTTCTATATGTTTGAAAGTTATGAAAACTTTCAAACATATAGAAAAGTTGGAACAATTGTATGATAAACATCCACATATGCACAACATAGATTCTACAATTAACATTTTGCTATATTTGTTTTGTCATTTATCTATTCATCTGTCAATTCATCTTATTTCTGATGCCTTTCAAAGTAAGGTACTTTTAGCTACAATATGTTTTAACATTGTATTGAACTGCATAATACTATAGAGTTAACTTCCTTGGCTTTCCTGTTTGCCAGTATCAATTACATAATTCTCTTCCTGATAATTCATAGATATGCTTCTGTATATTTTTTCTTTAAGTTCGAAGCATTCAGCAAACAATGGCAAGGCAGATCCACCAGAAAAGGACACCTGATTTCCATGACAAATATGGCAATGCTATTTTAGCTAGTGGAGCCATTTTTTGTGTTTCTACATGGACATATGTAAGTACTGTTGATTGATAATTTCTGGTTTAGATATTTTTCATTTCCATTTAGCTCATGTATTCAAAATATTTTCATATAGTAGAATACATTTCTACTTAGGAGAGACTTTAGAGATTTTCTAATGTAATCACACCCACCCAGTGCAGGAATTTCTCAATATTTAGCATTCATCCATCATCCTGTTCCTTTTTTGTATGTTTGTTAATTCTCAACCGAAGATATTTTTCCATTGATTTTTTTTTTCCCCATTGATTTTTTTAAAGAGAGTGAAAAGAAGGGGGCGAGACAGAGAGAGAGAAACATCGATGTGAGAGAGACACATCGACCGGTTGCCTCCCACAGGAACCCCAACAAGGACCAGAGATTGATCCTGCAACCGAGATATGTGCCCTTGGCCAGAATCAAACCTGGTACCCTTCAGTCCATGGGCTGACACTCTATCCACTGAACCAAACAGGCCAAGGCCATCATCTGTTCTTAACATTTCCAGTAACAAGTTGCTTACTGGATCATAAGGCAGCCCCTTCTGTGTTGTATAGCTGTTTTATTTTTTTAAAAATATTTTTATTGATTTTAAAGAAAGGGGAAGGGAGAGGGATAGAGAGAAACATCAATTACCTGCCTACCGCACACTCCCTACTGGGGATTGAGCTGGCTACCTGGGCATGTGCCCTGACTGGGAATAGAACCTATGATCTCTTCATAGATTGATGCTCAACCATTGAGCCACCCTAGCCAGGCATTGCATAGCTGTTTTAAAAGGATTGTATGTTGAGTTAAAAATCTGCCTCCTGCATATTCTGCCAATCATTGCATTGCAACACAAGGATTCTGATCTTATTTCCATGTATTAACCATTAGATATTAGAAAAATTGCTATCATGTGTCCTGGATCTTCTCTTTCAGATTAAATACCCTTAGTTCTCTCAGTCATTTTTTTGTTGTATGGTTTCTAGGGTTTTCACCATCTTGGGTCACCTTTCTTCACTGAATTAGTTTTTCTTCTAAAATTCTGCCCTCAGAACTGAGTACAATATTTATGATGGATGAGATATAAAATTAATTGCTTTCAATATTTTAATTTTTTTACATCATACATTTAACAACCTACTTACTAGTCACTGAACTTGCTGATTAAAAGTAGGAGTCTTGAAGTTATAATTAATATATAAGTTGATCTTATTTAATCTTATTGTTTGTTTGTTTGTTTTATTTTTTGCTTTTTTATTTGTTAATCTTCACCTGAGGATATTTTTCCATTGATTGTTAGAGTGGAAAGGAGGGGGAGAGACACAGGGAGAGAAACAATGTGAGAGAGAGACATTGACTGGTTGCTTTCTGCACGCGCCCCAACCAGGACCTGGGATCAAGCTGCAACCGGTACGAGCCCTTGAAAGGAATCGAACCCAGGACCCTTTAGTCTGTGGGCTGACGCTCTATCCACTGAGCCAAACTGGCTAGGGCTTACTTTTATTTATTTTTTAAATATATTTTTATTGATTTTTTTTAGAGAGAGAGAGATAGCATGGATGAGATTGGCTGCCTTCAGCACACCCCCTCCTGGAGATGGAGCCCACAACTTGGGTAATGTGCTCTGACCCGGAATGGAACTGGTGGCCTCTTGGTGCATAGGACGACACTCAACCACCTCAGCCACACCAGCCTGGCTATACAAGTTGATTTGGCTCAGTGGATAGAGCGTCAGCCTGTAGACTGAAGGGTCCTGGGTCCGATTCTGGTCAAGGGCACATGCCCGGGTTGAGGGCTCAATCCCCAGTGTGGGGCGTGCAGGAGGCAGCTGGTCAATGATTATCTCTCATCATTGATGTTTATATCTCTCTCTCCCTCTCCCTTCCTCTCTGAAATCAATAAAAATTGATTGATAAAAATTATTTGCCTTAATAAACAAAGATACTTTATTTAATAGGCCTTTTTCATTCTTGTTTTGATCTTCCCGAAATTGGATATACTATTAAAATGTGAGTGTATTTAATTAGAAGAAGAAACAGATGTTGAACAAATGTGTTATTGGGGCACTTTGGAGGTGAAGTCCTCCTTTATGAAGGGATATTATAGAAGTGGTCCTATGCAGCTAAGTGGTTACTGTATTGGCCGATGCTGATACAGAACATTTCCTTCATATCAGGAAGTTCTATTGAACAGCATTGCTCTAGAGAATTAGTATAGCAATTAGAGGAGGGCACTACATGGAGGGCACTATATCCCAATGAGTTTCTATTTGTTTTTCATTTATATAGCAGAATACCTTTGTCACTTTTAAGAAATAGTCTCTAAGGGAGAGTAGGCTCTGGTTTAAACATGTATAACTGACAGCGTTTTTTTAATTACAGACAGCAACACAAATTGGAATAGAATGGAACCTGTCCCCTGTTGGCAGAGTCACCCCAAAGGAATGGAGAGATTAGTAATCATCCCAGTTGGTGTGATAATGAATTATTTCAAAACCAACTCATAATTGATGGCAAGTGAAAGCACTGTGTGCCCATTAAAATATGGCATGATTGGAGAAATAAAGTACATTTGAAACCTTCATTGTAGGTTTGTTTGTTTCTTTTGTGAATGAAAGCAAGCTTGATCACTTTTCATTTATTTAACCTTTGTGTTAATAAAATAAAAATGCTATATAACTTCGTAAATAGCATATAACTTTTCTATATGAGGTAGTGTGAAAAGGAAAACTTGGCTATCACCTGGAAGTCAACTTTATAGTAGGCCGAAATTATAGTTCATGAATAAGTGATCACAGAATTATTTTAGGTCATCTTTGAGCTAAAATTTGATGTCCACATCTTGGTTATGCCTACTACTTTCTACCTCCTATTTATGTTTATACTAGAAGCCCGGTGCACAAAATTCATGCACGGCGGGGGGTTGTCCCTCAGCCCAGCCTGTACCCTCTCCAATCTGGGACTCCTGGAGGGATGTCCGACTGCCCGTTTAGGCCCAATCCTGGTGGGATCGGGCCTAAACGGGCAGTCGGACATCCCTCTCACAATCCAGGACTGCTGGCTCCCAACTGCTTGCCTGCCTGCCTTCCTGATTGCCCCTAACCGCTTCTGCCTGCCAGCCTGATCACCCCCTAACCACTCTGCTGCCAGCCTGGTTGATGCTTAACTGCTCCCCTGCCAGCCTGTTTGCCCCCAACTTCCCTCCTCTGCCAGCCTGGTCACCCCTAACTGCCCTCTCCTGCAGGGTTGATCACCTCCAACTGCCCTCCCTTGCAAGCCTGGTCCCTCGCAACTGCCCTCCCTTGCAGGCCGGGTGCCTCCCAACTGCCCTCTCCTGCTGGCCATCTTGTGGTGGCCATCTTGTGTCCACATGGGGGCAGGATCTTTGACCACATGGGGGCAGCTATATTGTGTGTTGCAGTGATGATCAATCTGTATATTATTCTTTTATTAGATAGGATAGAGGCCTGGTACACGGGTGGGGGCCAGCTGCTTTGCCCTGAAGGGTGTCACAGATAAGGGTGTGGGTTCCCTTGGGGTGTGGGGCAGCCTGAGCGAGGGGCCTGTGGTGGTTTGCTGGCCGGTCATGCCCCCTGGCAACCCAAGGGGAGGCCCTGGTATCTGGAATTTATTTTCCTTCTACAATTGAAACTTTGTAGCCTGGAGCGGAGCCAAGCCTGGGGCTCTGGCAGCCATTTCTGTGGCAGTTAATTCACCTTCTACAATTGAAACTTTGTTGCCTTAAGCGGGTGGGCCTGGCCAGGGTGTGCGGAAAGCTTTGCTTCCCCTGTTGCCGCCGGCAACCCTGGCCTGCTCTCTCAAGCTCCATTCTGCCACCATTTGTTTGAATTTGTTTACCTTCTATAATTGAAACTTTGTAGCTTGAGTGGAGGCTGAGGCCTGCAACGGCTATGGAAAGCTTGGCTTCCTCTGTTACCTGGGAAACCTTGCTCTCTGTGGCTGTAGCCATCTTGGATTGGGGTTAATTTGCATACTCGCCCTGATTGGCTGGTGGGCATGGCTTGGCTGGTGGGCGTGGCTTATGTAGCGGAGTGATGGTTAATTTGCATATTACCATTTTATAGAGAGGATTTGGAATTTGCATTATTAATTCCTTTTCACTTCTGCCAAGAGAACTTAGGGTGCCACTGGACCAAAGGTAAGAATAGTCTATCAAATGAACTCCTAGGAGGTCTGAAGACTATCAAGCTCCTTGGTTCCTGTGACACATTTATCTAAATTAGATCTTTTTTTAAATTTGTCTTTATTGTTGAAAGTATTACAGATGTTCCTTTTTTTCCCCATTGATCCCCTCCACCCTGCATAATTAGATTTTTAGATTTTTCAGCATATTTATCTGAGATGTTTATGATATTTTAAAAAGGAGCTGTCAAATAGTTTTTCACTTTTCTACTATCAGTGACCTCTGCTGTTGGCTTTCTGTAACTATACCAACCTTTGGGTTTTGATCTTGAATTCATTATTACACTAGATTTTATATGTAAGCTGTTAACTGAAGAAAGCATATTTACAACATGTGCTTTATTGCTTCTTGATCAAAGGCTGTAAAGTAAGCTTCAGGAAGTAGTTTGTTGATACAGCTCAAGTAAGTAGAAAATTGAATTTCAGAAAATTGAAATTATATTAGCTAAATTAGAGATTTAAAAAATTAACTTACTTGATACTATTATTAGATAAGTGGCTTTTAGGAATCTCCAAATTTACCTGATGTAGATAAGGATTTACATTTAACCAAACATTTGAAATATTTTTATATGAAATACAGGCAGACCTTGGAGGTGCTGCATGTTCAGTTCCAGGCTACCACAATAAAGTGAATAATATGAATTTTTGGTTTCCCAGTGCACTTAAAAGGCATGTTTACACTGGACTAAAGTCTATTAAGTGCCATAACATTATGCCTAAAAAATAATGTACATATCTTTTTTTTTTAATATATGTTTATTGATTTCAGAGAAGAAAGGAGAGAGTGACAGAAATATCAGTGATGAGAGAGAATCATTGTTTGGCCTCCTGCACGCTCCGCAGTTGGGGATTGAGCCTGCAACCCAGGCATGTGCCCTGACCAGGAATCAAACTGACCTCCTGGTGCGTAGGTTGATGCTTAACCACTGAGCCATGCTGGCCAGGCCAATATACATATCTTTTTATTTATTTTTATTTTTTATTGATTTTTTACAGAGAGGAAGAGAGAGGGATAGAGAGTTAGAAACATCGATCAGCTGCCTCTTGCACACCCCCCACTGGGGATATGCCCGCAACCAAGGTACATGCCCTTGACCGGAATCGAACCTGGGACCCTTGAGTCCGCAGGCCGACGCTCTATCCACTGAGCCAAACTGGTTTCGGCTGTACATATCTTTTTTTTTAAAAGTATATTTTTATTGATTTCAGAGAGGAAGGGAAAGGAAGAGAGAGAAACATTAGTGATGAGAGAGAATCATTGATTGGTTACCTCCTGCATATCCCCTACTGGGTATCGAGCCTGCTATCTGGGCATGTGCCCTTGACCAGAATGGAACCTGGGACCGTTCTGTCTATCCAGTTCGCCAAACCAGCTAGGGCTGTACATATCTTAATTTAAAAAAAAACTTTATTGCTGGCCTTGGCGAGGTAGCTCAGTTGGTTAGAGTGTCATCCTGATACACCAAGGTATCGGGTTTGATCCCCAAATCAGGTCACATACAACCAACCAATGAATGCATAAATAAGTGGAACAACAACATTTCTTCCTTCTCTCTCTAAAATTAAAAAAATAATTAAAAAATACTTTATTGCCTTTAGCATGTCATCTTTGCTGGCCTTGCCTTGATGCTGACTGCTGACTGATCGGTGCTAGTTGCTGAAGGTTGGGGTGGCTGAGGCAATTCTATAATAATAAAAGTGTAATATGCAAATCAACTGAACAGCAGAACGACCTTCCGGATGACCATGCTATGACACCCACTGGTGCCAGGTCAGCCAAGGCAGGTGCTATGAGATTGGTCAGGGGCCTGGCCATTGCCCCATGATTGCCGGTGGGTGGGCGGGGCTTACCTCTTTGGGGCAATTGATCGTGGGACTCCCGGACTGTGAGAGGGCACAGGCTGGGCTGAGGGACCCCTTCCCCCCCTGCAAGTGCACAAATTTCTGCACCGGGCCTCTAGTCTCAGTAAAAGGCTGACTGACCATATGACTGATTGGCTGGTACATATGACGCACACTGGCAATTTAAAAATAAACATTGACTTGCGCATGTGCAATACACATAGAGCCCTTGCTGGTGCCAATTGCATGTGTGTGTTTCGATCTGTCGTTGATTGTCAATTTGGTTGTTTTTGTTGACATTCTGAAGCTGAAAGAAAGTGGTGTCATGGACAGAATATGTCTGAAGACCAACTATTAGCACAACGTACCTCTGAAGCCGAAAGAAGCCGGCAAAAAGTTAAAAACAGACCTGACTTGTTAGCCAGGGTTTTTAATATTAAGCGAATGCTCTTTTAAATGATATATGTAAATTCGATTTATTTGGCAAAATAATAGCTAAAATTCATGTCATAAATCACAAGGACAAACTAGACAGAGTAGGAATATTCCTACCTGAACCCATTTTCCAACATGGTCAGTTATATGTTGCTTTATATAAGCAACATATAACTGTGAGAGGGATGTGCCGGCAGTCGGACATCCCTCTCACAATCTGGGACTGCTGGCTCCCAACCGCTCACCTGCCTGCCAGCCTGATCAACACCTAACTGCTCCCCTGCCGGCCTGATTGTCCCAACTGCCCTCCCCTGCTGACCTGGTCGCCCTCAACTGCCCTCCCCTGCAGGCCTGGTCCCCCCCAATTGTCCTCCCCTGCAGGCCTGGTCCCCCCAACTGCCCTCCCCTGCAGGCCTGGTCCCCCCCAACTGCCCTCCCCTGCAGGCCTGGTCCTCCCCAACTGCCCTCCCCTGCTGGCCTGATTGCCCAAAACTACCCTCCCCTGCCAGCCATCTTGTGGTGGCCATCTTTGACCACATGGGGGTGGCCGCCTTGTGCGACAGCGTAAGGGTCAATTTGCATATTACCTATTTATTATATAGGATTTCTTCTAATTAATTTCCTTTCAATGTGCACGAGTCTGTGTACTGGGTCACTAGTTTCTTAACCTTTTGCACTTGGATGTCGAGTGTGACTCGACACGGTTAGCATTAGAAAAAAGGAATCGAGAAAAAAGCAAGCGAGTGCAAAGGGTTAAAATAAGAACAATGAAGTTTGCCACATCAATTCATGAATGATTTCTTGAGAGCACACAATACTGTGATAGCATTCTAATCACAGTAGAACTTCTTTCAAAGTTGGAGTTAGCCAATCCTCTCAAAGCTGTCACTGCTTTATCAACTAAGTTTATGTAATACTAGAGGCCCAGTGCATGAATTCGTGCATGGGTGGGGTCCCTCGGCCTGGCCGGCTATTGGGGCTGATCGGGGCTGGCCGGCCGGGGGGGAGGGACTGTGGGAGGTTGGCCAGACATGGGAGGTTGACTGTGGGAGCACACGGACCACTAGGGGACAGTTCCTACATTGAGCATCTGTTCCCTGGTGGTCAGTGCACATCATAGCGACTGGTTGTAATGGTCACTTAGGCTTTTATATATATAGATTCTAAATCCTTTGTTGCCATTTCAACAACATTCACAACATCTTGAGTAGATTCCATCTCAAGAAACCTCTCTGCTTTGGCCTGCATGGCTAAGTGGTGGTTAGAGTGTTGGTCTGTACACTGAAGGGTATTGGGTTCAATTCCCAGTCAAGAGCATGTATCTGGGTTGCGAGTTTGATCCTTGTCCCCCATCAGGGCACGTTGGCGAGGCAACCAAATCGATGTGTCTCACATCGATGTGTCTCCCCCCTCCCTCTCTCTCTTCACTAAGGGAGAGTGGACTCTGGTTTAAACAATAAATCTGTTCTTCTTTTTCCCTCCCTCCTCTTCCTCTCTCTAATAATCAATGGAAAAAATATCCTCTGGTGAGGATTAACAACAATAAAAAGAAACCTCTTTACTCATCTATAAGAAGCAACTCTTTATTCATTACAGCAAGCATGTCAAACTCATTGTCTGCGGGCCTCATGCGGCCAGATCTAATATTTTTGCGGCCCAACCAATAGAATGGTATGTAAGAAACGTTTTAATAAAAATTTTGTAACTTAATTTTTACAATATCCTGTTATACATAATTATTAATAATGAACTACAAAGTTTGCTAATGACTGATTACTATAATTGTGTTGCATTCATTTCTCTTATGTGCCTTATGCCCAGGCATACCATTTCTCTCCACTAATACTAGCTGCGAATATTTTAGCAGCCGATTGCCACATCATCATTACTCTTGTACTGACTTGTTTGGTGTGTGCAACAGGAAATATTTCGCTTTTGGTGAACAAGAAAAATAGGTTTATTTGTGTTACACTTATTAATTTGTACGCTTATTAATTTGTAAGTCAATGTTCAAGAAAAAATATTAGTTTTTATTAAAATGTTCTATTATTTTGTTAACAATTACTCATTTATTTCAGCCCTTTGTATCCAGCATGTCTTTACCGAAATAAACTTATGTTTCTATGAAAATTGAAGCTTTTGTTTTTTTGTGGCCCACATAAACTTAAACCTTGTTTATTTGACCCGTGTTAGCCTTTGAGTTTGACATGCTTGCAGTACAGTTTTGTAATGAGGTTGCAATTTAGTCATATCTTCAGGCTCCACTTTTAATTCTAGGTCTCTCGTTATTTTCACCAACTCTGTAGTTACTTCCTCCACTGAAGTCTTGAAACTCTCAAAGACATCCATGAGGGTTGGAATAAATTTCCAAACTCCTGTCAATGCTGATATTTTGACAATTTCTGTTGAATCATGATCATTATTAATGGCATCTAGAATGGTGAATCCTTTCCAGATGTTTTCAATAGACTTTGCCCTGATCCATCAGAGGAATCTCTCTATGGCAACTGTAGCCTTACAAAATATCTTCTTTTTTTTCTTTAATCCTCACCTGAGGATATTTTTTCATTGATTTTTAGAGAGAGTGGAAGAGAGAGGGAAAGACAGAGAGAAAGATCGATGTGAAAGAAACACATCAATTGGTTACCTCCTGCATGTGCCCTGACCAGGGCCCAAGCTGGGGAGGAGCCTGCAACCTAGGTACATGCCCTTTACCGGAATCCAACCTAGGACCCTTTGGTCTGCAGGCCGACGCTCTATCCACAGCCAAACTGGTGAGGGCACAAAATGTATTCTTAAATAATAAGACTTGAAAGTTGAAATTACCCCTTGATCCATGGGCTATAGAATGGATGTTGCGTTAACAGGCATGAAAACCACATTAATCTCGTACATCATCAGAGCTAGGGTGAATAGGGTCATTGTCAATTAGCAGTTATATTTCAAAAAATTTTTTTTTTCCTGAGAAACAACAGTGGGTTTAAAATATTCAGTAAACCATGTCGTAAACAGATGTGCTGTCATCCAGGCTCTATTCCATTTATAGAGCACAGAGTAGATTTAGCATAATTTTTAAGGGCCCTAGGATTTTGGAATGGTAAATGAGCATTCGCTTATAGTCACCAGCTGCATTAGGCCCTAACAAGCGAGCTGTCCTTTGAAGACAAGCATTGACTCTACTATATATATGAAATTCTTAGATGGTATCTTCCAACATAAGGCTGTTTTATCTACATTGAAAATCTGTTATTTAGTGTAGCCACCTTCATTAATTATCTTAGCTTGATTTGGATAACTTGCTGCAGCTTCTACACTGAGTGGCCAGATTATTATGACCTCTGAACGCATAATAATCTGGCCACTCAGTGTATATCCTATATAATAAAAGGCTAATATGTAAATTGTCCCCTTGACCAGGAGTTCGACCAGCAGGCAGGCCAACCAACCGCCCATGTCCCCTCCCCCTGGCCAGGCTGGCCGGACCCCACCCATGCAAGAATTCATGCACGGGGCCTCTAATATATATATATATATATATATATATATATATATATACACACACACACACACACACACACACACACACACACACACACACAAAGTGGCCAGATTATTATGCGTTCAGAGATCATAATAATCTGGCCACTCAATGTACATTGGCACTTGCTTCTTTGCTTTGCGTTTTTATGTCATGGAGACAGCTTTCTTTAAACATGAACCACCTTTGCTAACTTCAAACTTTTCTTCTGCAGCTTCCTCATCTCTCTCAGCCTTTCTTCACCATACATAAGAATAAACTCAAAACGGTTTAAAAACTTAAATGTAGGACCTGAAACCACAGAACTCCTAGAAGAAAGCATAGGCAGTAAAATTGCGGAAATTTCTCTTAGCAATATTTTCTTCTTTTTTTAATATCTTTATTGATTTTTTACAGAGAGGAAGGGAGAGGGATAGAGAGCTAGAAACATCGATGAGAGAGAAACATCAACCAACTGCCTCCTGCACACCCCCTACCGGGGATGTGCCCGCAACCAATGTACATGCCCTTGACCGGAATCGAACTTGGGACCTTTCAGTCCGCAGGCTGACGCTCTATCCATTGAGCCAAATCGGTTTCGGCAGCAATATTTTTTTCTGATATGGCTCCTAGGGCAAGGGACACAAAAGAAAAAATAAACAAGTGGGATTACATAAAACTAAAATGTTTTTTCACAGCCAAGGGAACCATTAATAAAACGAAAAGACAACTCACTGAATGGGAGAACATATTCACCAATGATACATCTGATAATGGGTTAATATCCAGAATTTATAAAAAAGTATACAACTCAACATAAAAAAGCAAACAATCCAATTAAGAAATGGGGGAAAAAAAGAAAATAGAAATGGGCATAGGACCTGCATAGACAATTCTCCAAAGAGGACATACATATGGCCAATAGACAGATGAAAAGATGCTCAATATCACTAATCATCAGAGAAATGTAAATTAAAACTGCAAAGAGATACCACTGTTCACCTGTTAGAATTGCTATCATCAATAAGTCAACAAACAATAAGTGTTGGTGAGGATGTAGAGAAAAAGGAAACCTAGTGCACTGTTTTTATATTTAATTGAATTTATTGGGGTGACTTTAGTTAATAAAATTATATAGGTTTCAGGGGTACAATATAATATATATCATCTCTAGTGCATGGCTGGTGGGTATACAGATTGGTGCAACCACCATGGAAAATAGTGGAAAATTAAAAATGGAACTGCCTATGACCCAGCAATGCCACTTTTGGGAATATATCCAAAGAATCCTGAAACACTAATTCAAAAGAATATATGTACCCCTATGTTCATTGCAGCATTGTTTACAACTAGTGGCCTGGTGCACAAAATTCGTGCACATTAAAAGGGAATTAATTAGAGGAAATATTTTAATATTGCTATTTGCCCTTTCTCTATAATAGAAGTGTCAGAAATGAAAGAAAATTAGTAAAATATATATGAAAATCTTCCTCCTGTCAGAGTCTGGGGTGCACCGCGTCTTGAAATCGTTTAAGACCCAGACCCAGCCAGCCCCACCCCCATTGGGCGAGATCTAGGTCAGGCTGGCCCCAACCCCATCAAGGGGGGGGCGCAGCCTCAGGTCCCCTGGCCCAGTGCTGGGCAAGGGCGCAGCCTCAGGTCCCCTGTCAAGCCCTACCAGGTAGGGGGCGCAGCCTCAGGTCCCCCAGTCCGGCACCGGGGCGTGGCCTGAGGTCCCCTAGCCCTGCACCGGGGTGGGGGGCATGGCCTGAGGTCCCCCGTCAAGCCCCGCTGTGCGGGGAGTGCGCCCTGAGGTCCCCCGTCAAGCCCCGCTGTGCAGGGAGTGTGCCCTGAGGTCCCCCGTCAAGCCCTGCTGGGCGGGGGACATGGCCTGAGGTCCCCTGTCAAGTCCCGCCCGGTGGGGGGCATGGCCTCAGGTCCCCTGCCCTGGCCCAGCGCCACGAAGCCTCAGTTCCCTTCTGATTGCTTATTAAGGCTCATTACGGGAACTTGGCCTCTGCTGTGGGCACAGCCATCTTGTGTTATGGAATCCCTGCCTCTGCTGTGGGCACAGCCATCTTGTTACAGCATGATGCTCAATTTGCATATTCCCTCTTTATTAGATAGGATAGCCAAGACATGGAAGCAAACCAAGTGTCCATCAATAGTTGAGTGGACAAAGAAGATGTGGTACACACTTTAACAGCTGGTAACTCACTTAATTTTGAAAACGAACTGTATGTTAATAAACACTGACTTTATAATCATTCTAAGTGTGTATACATTTTTGGGACACCCTGTATACAATGAAATACTACTCGGCTGAAAAAAAGGAATCTTACCTTTTGAGATAGCATGGATGGACCGAGAGGGTATTATGCCAAGTGAAATAAGTCAGACAGACAAAGACAAATACTGTATGATTTCACTTATATGTGGATTCTAATGAGTAAAAGAAACAAAATAGAAACACACTCATAAATACAGAGAACAAACTTGTCAGAGGGAAGAGGAGTTTGGGAACTGGATGAAAAAGGTGAAGAGATTAAGCAGTACAAATTGGTAGTTACAGAAGAGTCACAGAGATGTAGATTACAGCATGGCATGGGGAATATAGTCAGTGTGTCATGATAATTATGTATAGGGCTAGGTGGGTGCTTGGGGTAGTGGGGGATCACTCTGTAAGTGCATAATTCTCTGACCACTTTGATGTACATCTGAAGTTGGTACAGAAAAATATCAGTGGATAGAGTGTCGGCCTATGGACTGAAGGGTCCTGGGTTTGATTCCGGTCAAGGGCACATGCCTGGGCTGTGGGCTCAGTCCCCAGTAGGGGGTGTGCAGGAGGTGCCCAATCAATGATTCTCTCTCATAGTTGATGTTTCTATCTCTCCCTCTCCCTTCCTCTCTGAAATAGAAATATATTAAAAAAAGAAAAATATTGAATGTTAACTGTTTGAAAAACAAAAAATACACAAAAATATGTGTGTTTGAAGAATTTAGGTGATTTACTTTAGAATCATTGCCAATTTTTATTTATTTATTTATTTAAAAAATTTAAAGTGTAGTGGTAAGATATATTGGGGCGAAGGGACATAATACACCGTTGGGGGTGTAGAGGGCAGGCAGGCTCCAGCAACAACTGCCTAGAAGCATTGCCAATTTTTAAATGTTATGGAAGAGCTATCAAGTATTTTTTAAATTAGGGTGAACGCCATGAATTCCATTCTTAATTTCACCCTAAAATATTATTTTAGGGGGTGTGTTCTGTTCTTTTAAATTATTATTTAGAACTAGGTACTATGGTAGTTATAGAAGCATAGATGTTGAATTTTCACACTCATGACTATTGTATTGGAGATATTAATACCACTTTGTAAGCATTTTGGGGTACCTACTAACTGTTCAACCCCAGACAACCTGATTACTTCCTTAAAACATAAAATATTCCCTTCTGTTTGTAAAGCTCATTTAATTAATATTATAATCATAAAAAGTTGTAATAAGCTTGTGCATTACAAGGAAGATTCAGGTTGATGCATTTAGAGACATGATGTGTTTTATTATCATTTTTCTTCCCACTGATTTTTTATTAAGGAAGGGAGAGAGAGGGAGAGATTGTCTCCTGTAGGCGCAGGGACAGATGAAACAAGAAACTTGGGTATGTGTCCTAACGGGGAATCAAACCTGCCACCTTTGGATGTACAGGATGATGCTCCAACCCACTGAGCAACACCAGTCAGGGCAGGACATGGGTGTTTTAGAATGAGTGAATGTCTTGGTGGCTGAGGATGTGCATGGTAGAGGATCTTGCAGTTTATAATGATAAACTTTTAAAAAATATATATATTTCTTTATTGATTTCAGAGAGGAAGGGAGGAGAGATAGAAACATCAATGATGAGAGAGAATCATTGCTCAGCTGCCTCCTGCACACCCCCTACTGGGGATCGAGCCAAAAACCCAGGCATGGGCCCTTGGCTGGAATCGAACCTGGGACCCTTCAGTCCGCAGGCTGAAGCTCTATCCACTGAGCCAAGCCGGCTAGGGCTATAATGATAAACTTCATATAAAAACTAGAGAGCTAGTAGATTTTATTCTTCTGATAAAGGTTATCAGAAGGCAAACCTGGTTTTCTGCCTTTGAGCAAACTTCTTTGAAAACTCAACACAGTGTTAATATTGTAGTTAAAAACTAGTGTGCTAATAAATGGAAGCCCTCTTAAAAGCCACCTTAATTTCATGTGATGTAGTTTTAAGATTTTAAAATTGGGGCTGAATATGTATCTTAATAGGCTGTGCACATTGGCGAGTACAACTTCCTGTCCCAGAAGTTAAGGAGTTTTGAAGCTAATTTTTTATTTATGTGGATTAGTGTTGAGGGGGAAGGAATAATTCCTTCTGAAATACTTAGTTGCAGGCCTATAATTTAGATCTGTGGGCATCTTTAAGTGTTATCTGTCAAGACTTAATAGGAATTTGACAACAGGTAGGATGGAAAATATTTTATTTAATATTTATATATGTTTATTGTGTGTCAGACACTTTTATAAGCCTTTTTTGCAAATATTAATTAGTTTAATATTTATAGTTTATGTACTATTTTGAGTTCTGCAACATTATCAGACTTGATACTCTTTTTATGGGAATTGGTTTCAAATGGTTCCAGTGGAAAATATAAATAATCCTGTGATTAGTTTCCCCTCTACATCTTATGACAGATATTTCATGAAACGAAATATCAAAAGACCATATCTCTACTTGAGATGGAGCCTCACCCTCTTACTGTTAATGTTCATAGTTTTAAAAATCCTAGGATTTTGCTGCTAATTTTTAAAAAGTCAAATTGGAAAACAGAAATAAAAATTAATTTTTCTCAAATGATTCTGTACCACTTATTTGCATTGTATTGCTACATTTTATGCATCTCATTTCTATGTAAAACTTACGGTGGTAAATACTATAATATTTTTACATCCTTGGAATCCTCTAGGTTTTTATTTATTTATTTTTCTAAATATATATATATATATTGATTTCAGAGAGGAAGGGAGGGAGAGAGGGAGAGAGATAGAAACATCAATGATGAGACAGAAGCATCGATCGGCTGCCTCCTGCATGCTCCACACTGGGGACCGAGCCCACAGCCAGGGCATGTGCCCTGACCTCCTGGTTCACAGGTCAAGGCTCAACCACTGAGCCACGGGGCGGGTGGTGGTGGTGGGGGTTGTAGGTTTTGAAACGCTGGACAAATTAAAATTAGAGAATGTGGAAGTGATTCAGAGATTGGAATGATCATGTGAAGGTAGTTTGAGGTGAGATCCCTGTCCTAACGCCAACACACAAAGATTATGAATTTAAATGCATGAATTAAAAAAAAATAAGTATATATATAAAACTTATGAATTAAAAAATTTTGGCAATCATTTTTCAGTGGAGAGATCGAGAGCAAGTTTATGGTTCTAGCATTTACATCTGGAGTTGGGCTACACAATCCAACAGGCGTGCGTTAATTTCATGCTCGGAAAGGCTAAACTATTGGGAAGATAATTTACTAGTACAAGGAGCTCTATTACTTCTTGGCTGGAGGTTAGGAAACTACTGGTGACAGAAATTTGGATGGGTTTTTGTTTTGTTTCGGTTTTGGTGAAGGAAGAAGGAGGCGCTCTGTAGCGCCTAAAAAACTTACCCAGGTCGCTTGCCAGCCAGGGGGCAGCAGGAAACCGGAAAGCTTGACTGTAGCCCTTGTGTTCCCTCTCACGTGACGTGTGTCTGTCTCCCAGCCTCGCCCGCCCTGCTTCCGGCCTGGGCAACACCCGGAAGTGGGGGGAGGAGGGAAGGAGAGGTAAAGGCGCCTGGCAGGTTGCAGCGGGTAGAGGAAGAGAAGCCACAGAGGCACGAGTTGCCGCCGCCGCCACCGCAGCTACTATGACTTCTCCCGCCGTGTGAGATTGCAGCCTCCGCGCGTGGATTTGTTGCTGTCACGGGCTACGTAGCTCCCGAGGTTTAACCATAGGACAAAAACCGGGTAAGTCTTATATCGGCTTCCCGTCGACCCCTTCTACTGGAGGGGTGCTCTCTACTGTCACTCTGTGCTACTGAGTGTGGCAAGAACGTCATTTTAATCTGGGGCGGTCTCCAAACTCACTTCTTCACAACTCCAGTATTTACCACACTCTTGTTTTACTTCCCTTTCGAGGGGCATGAGATGGGGAGATTAGGTCCTGACCTGTGTCAATTTCTTGTACCCTAGTGGGGTAGTGTCCTGATCATCCGTGGCCTATCTTATTACCTAATTAATTTGGAAGGTCTGTGCCCGATATTGGAAGTCACATAGACTGATCATGTCATCATCAATGAAATAATATAAAACTTGTTTTGCTTCTTGTGTCCCTCTGGGAGCATAAGCTAAACTGAGGGAGCACTTTTGTTTCTATTCTGTTTTACTCATTCTGTCACCTTCCCAGTAAAGTTACTCACCATCCTTGTCGCACACTGTGTCATCTTTATCTTTGTCACTTTTTTTGTTGTAGAGGGGTCGTTATCTTAATCACCGACAATACTTATCGGGGTTCACAAGTCAATATTTTTCAGCATTTCATCTTTGTTTTAATTACAGCTTCTTCATCTACAATAATATGTGTTCATGCTTTGTATTGAGACTGTGTGCAGAACATTGAATTAGGTGATATTGAGGTGTGGGGGTGGGTGATAGGGTGCATAAACAAGAAATAGGCCAGAGTGGCTGGCTTGAGAGTTTGCACTCAAGTAGTTGAGTTTAGTTATGAAGATTCTGGATTCTAGCAGTCTCAGTGATTGAATAACTAGGCTGCTTTTCTAATTCTTTTAAAGGATATTTTGAACTGAGATTTTTAAAAATGTATTTTTAATTAAGTATTGGGATGACATTGGTTAAGATGTTATTTTTTTATCTCTTAAACTTTCTTATATCTACAGTCATGACATGAGAGGGTTTTTTTTTTTTATATACTGGAGGTCTCACAGTGTAGTAGGAAAGACTAATATACCCTTGTAATCTAAGTAACGTATATTAGAAACAGAAAGTGTTATGAGAGTGCAGGGAAGGGAGCATTTAAACTAGGCCTTGAAGAATGGATAGAATTTAGCTTTGTAGTGGAGGGCAGGCCAGGTAGAAAAAATAATGTGAGCAACGGCTTGGGGGGCTAGAAAGATGCAGGACATCCAACAACACACTGTATGTTAACATCCCAATTTCTAACACAGCTATATCTTCTAAGATTTTACTGGTTAAAAGAAAAAGAAAATAATACAAAACTGGTAAACTTACAACCATATCCAACTACCCTGCAGCCAATAAAAAAGTTTATACACGTCTGGTCAAGATGGTGGAGTAGAATGTCAATGTAATTGAAAAATAAAAACAAATAGAAATCACCCGTAATTCCATCACCTCATAATATATCCACTGTTTTTTTTTTCTTCTGTATTGGTGATATTCTCTACTCCTGGTAACATTAAACATTTAATCCATAAAAAGTTTATATATAGAAAAAATATATGTAATGTCAAAAACAGTGTTAATGTAGTATGATATTTATTTCTGACATAAACTCAAATCAAAAAGAGAAAAAAGTGAAGCTTGCTATAGGTACCTTAATTTTGATTGAGTGTTGTGTCTAAAATATAATTTGGAATCATTTTCTAAATTGCTGGGAATGAATAACAACATTGTCTAAAGCCAGAAGCTGTCCCAGGTTTTCCACAAGGAATTTCAGCATTTCCTTTTCTCCTTCAAACTGATTTCTCTACTGGTCTTAACCTGATAGAATCTATTATTTTCCAACCATAGTCTTAAAAAGGACTAGATTCGTGGCCTCTTGGTAGGGTTAGCTTAAACAATAATCCCTCCAGAGGATAGGTTAACATCTCTGGTCTGTAATGCAGAAGATTGTTTTTCTTTTAAAAGTACATGCAAAAGCAGTAAAATGTATTTGAAAATGAGAGCAAGAGAGTGAGCAAAAATAACCTCAACTAATACACTACAACCTTTATTTCTCTAAGGGCTCTAAGGCAATAGATTTCCTTTTTATAAACCCTTGTTATAATTAAAGTTTGCCAGTCTACACACACTTGGAAATCTTTAATCAATACTTTTGACATCCCAATGAGTGAAAATAATCTTCATTTGCCAGTAGGTAAAATAAATTTTGAGAAGAGATTTGTCTGACATGATGAGAATAATATTTGGGAGTTTTGCCTCAAAATTTCCTTTATTCATCTTTGTTAAAGTGCAGTAGAACATTTAAAGGTTTCACAGAGTTTGGTTTTTAAATAGTGATCTTTCTTAGGACATAAATTAAGATGGGAACAGGGAGTGGAGAGGCAGACCACAGTCAGGCCTATTCATTTCAATTTACCATCCCAGCAATCCTGTTTTTAACTTATACATTTGTCTTCAGGTTTATTTAATGTGATATAACTTACTTGCTGAGATAGTATGGCAGGAAATGTATCACAAGACTTTTGGAATGTGTTTCATTAAAGTGAAAGAGTAGGATGTTTCTGGTTTCATAAATATGTTCCTAGTTTCTCCAGCACTGTTAAAAAATGTAAGTGATTTCCTCATCCTTATGGACTCAAATGTGTGGGATAGTGGTAGGTTACATCAGTTTTCACAGATACTTCTTTCCTTGAAGGAAACGACGATAAAATATCCCCATTTTGAGCCAATTACTTGTGCTTTGTCCCATGTTTTCTGCCCACATTTAGAATTATACAGCTGTGTCTCAAGGATTTAATTTTTAACCTGTTTTTTGCTTTGTAATTCTCTAGTGTAGAATTCCAGTTTTCCAGACCTATAATCAGAAGTGCATTTTAACAATTTACTGATTGAAGTAAATGGGTTATTTCAAATCTTAGGGAAATTGTTTTAGCCTGGCCATTTCCCTTAGTTGATTTTGTTTGTAAAAATTATTGTTTTGTTTTAACTGATGCTGATCCTGCTTATGTATTTGATGTCCCCAACCAAAGCAGATCGGGAAGGAATAATATTAGAATTACTTCCCTCCCCTGCCCCCACCTGAGAGTTCAAAAAGCACTGTATGCTTCCTGGAATTGTGAAGAAACTGGTTTCTGCCCTCTTGAGTGTTCACCTGAAGTACACTACCTGCCACTCTGTGAGAGGAGAGCACTAAGAGGGCTTCTGTTAAGACGTGAAAAACTGTCAACAGAGATATAAGAACAGGGAGAAAGAATTTCACAGTGGAATTCTAAAAAAAAATTCTCAGGGCTATTTAGGATAAATTTGTAGTTGACCTACACTGTCATGAGGATAATTAAGAGTTGATCCTTGAGCTAACAAAAACAGAGAACTTAGTTGTTAAAGCGTTCCAAGTGTAATCTTTGGTAATCCTTGCACTTAAAATGGCAGGAAAAAACATTTCTAATTTTTTTTGGTGATGCTAAAATTATTTGCTCTAAGAATTATTATTTAATGATTATACTATTATTAATTTAATAAAATAAAGTACCATATATTGATTATTGATAAATATATTAATTATATTATTAAAACACTAATATTAAATTATTTGTATACAACTATTTTCATTTTGGTCAAGAAATGTTTTCTCTTATTTTACTATACCATTTATATATTTTTTTAGTTCAGATTTATAGCCACAATTCAATAAATGTTTTTTCTTATTTTACTATACTGTTCTACTGTTAATTATTAATATCATTTTTTAGTTCAGATTTATAGTCACAATATCTTGGTATTAATTTCTAATCACAACAGTAAGTTCATTTTTATGTATTAGCAATCAGATTGGTGTCATATATCTTCAGGTATTGTCTATCTAAAGCAGTGTTTTATCTTGCTCATCTTTTTCTAGCTAGGTGATAACAGGATAAACCTTTGTAGTCTTCAGATAGTTTTAAAGTCTTAAATTCATTGTATAATGCTGAATAAAGGAATAATTTATATAGTATAGTGTGTTATTTGACCTTGAGTGTCAGGGTATGATTGGGATTGTTCACTGTATTATTACAAATATAACTTACGAATTCCTGTAAATTAACTTTAGGGCAAGTGGTAAGTCATTGGATCCTGAACCTTTCACTCTTTAAAAAAAAGTTTTATTTATTTTTAGAGAGAGAGGTAGAGAGAGGGATATGTAGAAACATAATGATGGGAGAGAATCATTGATCGACTGCCTCCTGCATGCCCCCTACCGGGGATCGAGCCTGCAATCTGGGCATATGCCCTAACCAGGAATTGAACTGTGATCTCCTGGTTCATGGGTCAATGCTCAACTGCTGAGCCACACCTGCCAGACTTTCACTCTTTTTTTTTTTTTTTTTTTTTGCATTTAAGTGAAAAATGCCAGAATTGTTCCTCTGTCTGATGTGGAAAAATAAATCCGGTACTTTGTTATTTGCACTTTGGTAAGAGTTGACATATTCTTTCATAGGGCAAAAATTTTAAAGTATTCAGCTTTATTAAATCCTGAAATATATGCATATATATGAAAGTATATGTGCTTGTATATTTCTGTAAGTCAAAACTGAGATCAAAGTGAATATATAGCTCCATGTATTTTTTTTAAATTTACCTTTATTGTTGAAATGGGGGGAGAAAAGGGGGATATCAGGGCAAAATTTTAATCCTAGACCTAGCAAGTGGCTAAAATGAGATTAGCTAGTCAATCTGGCTTAAGAACCTATACTCTTACCTAACAAAAATGAACTGTATTTTTTCAAAATATGTTTTTTATTGATTTTTAGATAGAGAGGAAGGGAGAGGGAGAGAAACATGGATGAGAAACATCATCAATTGGCTGCCTCCTGCACGCCCCCTGCTGGGGATTGAGCCCACAACTGGCAAAGTGCCCTGACTGGGAATGGAACCAGCAACTTCCTGGTGCATGGATCAATGCTCAACCACTGAACCATACTGGCTGGGCTCAACTGTATTTTTTTTTTAAATCCTCACCCAAGGATATTTTTTCCATTGCTTTTCAGAAAGAGTGGAAGGGAGGGAGGGAGGGAGGGAGGGAGAGATAGAGAGAGAAACATAGATGTGAGAGAGACACATTGACTGGTTGCCCCTACACGTGCCCTTACCAGAGGCAGGGAGAGAACCCACAACCCAGATACCTGCCGTTGACTGGGAATTGAACCTGCAACCCTTTGATGTACAGGGTGATGCTCTAACCATTGAGAAATACCAGCTAAGGCTGAAATGTATTTTTTTCTCCCTCCCGATTGAAAAAGACAACAGCATACTCAGTTGCCAGCCCTTTGAACTGTATTTTTTAAAGAACATAGACATTTGAGCAAAATGAGATTAGGTCCTATAATTAAGTATATTGTTTGTCCTACAGAAAGAAATGTCCAAGCAAAATCTCAGGCATCTCTCATAGCAATATGTTTACTGGTACATCTCCTAGGGCAATAGAAACTAAGGAGAAAAGAAACAAATGGGACTATATCAAAATAAAAAGCTTCTGTGCAGCAAAAGAAACCATCAACAAAATGAAAAGAGAGCCCATTGTTTGGGGAACATATTTGGCAATGATACATCTGATAAAGGGTTAATATCCAAAATATATAAGGAACTCATACAATTCAACAAATGGAAGACAAACAATCCAATTAAAAAATGGGCAAAGGACCTAAATAGACACTTCTCCAAATTGGACATATAGATGGCCAAGAGACATATGAAAAAATGCTCAAAGTCACTGATCATCAGAGACAAATTAAAACAACAATAAGGTATCACCTCACACCTGTCAGAATGGCTATCATCAACAAATTAACAAATGAGCTCCATCCAGTTTGGCTCAATGGATAAAGTGTCCGCCTGTGGACTGAAGGGTCCCGGGTTCTATTCTGGGCAAGGCCACATGCTTGGGTTGTGGGCTCGATCCCTAGTAGGGGGCATGCAAGAGGCAGCTAATCAATGATTCTCATTGATGTTTCAATCTCTCTTTCTTCCTCTCTCTGAAATCAATAAAGACATAAAAACGAACAAACAAAAACACAAATCAACAAATGACAAGTGCTGGCGAGGATGCATTGTGTAGAAAAGTGATCCCTAGTACACTGCTGATGGGAATGCAGAGTGGTGCAGCCATTATAGAAAACAGTATGGAGTTTCCTCAAAAAATTAAATATGAAACTGTCATTTGACCCAGTGATCCCACTTCTAGGAATATATCCTAAGAAACCCAAAACACCGACCAGAAAGAATATATGCACCCCTATGTTCATAGCAGCCCAATTTACAATAGCTAAGATCTAGAAACAACCAAGTGCCCATCAGTAGATGAATGGATAAAAAAGCTGTGGTACATTTACACCACGGAATACTATGCAGCAGTAAAAAAGAAGGATCTCTTACCCTTTGAGACAGCATAGATGGACCTGGAGATTATTATGCAAAGTGAAATAAGCCAGTCAGAGAAAGACAAATACCATATGACCTCACTTATATGTGGAATTTAATGAACAAAATAAACTGACAAACAAAATTGATCCAGAGATATGGAAGCATGCAACAGACTGATGATTCTTAGAGGGAAGGGGGGGGGCAGGAAGGGATCAACCAAAGAACTTTATACATATACTAGAGGCCCAGTGCATGATTGAATCATGCACATGTAGGGTCCCCTACACGCTTTCACTTTCGATCGCGGGGGAGCTGGGTGCCTGTCCGCTGGTGCACCAGGCCTTTCAGAAGCCACCGGCGCAGCGAAGGCTTCGGAAAGGCCTGGTGCCTGAGCGGACAGGCACCCAGCTCCCACGCTTTTGCTTTCGATCACGGGGGAGCTGGGTGCCTGTCCGCTGGTGCACCAGGCCTTTCAGAAGCCTCCAGCGGGGTGGAGGCTTCTGAAAGGCCTGGTGCCTGAGCGGACAGGCACCCAGCTCCCCCGCTTTTGATGGTCCGCGGTGGGACATGAGCTCGCTGCCCCAGAGGCCCCTTCTGTGCCGCAGCACAGCCATGGCGCAGACGCTGAGCTCGAGCTCAGCGTCCTGCCGGCCCAATCAGCCGCCCCGAGTCCCGCCCCCCCGGGTCTCCTGGCCAATCGCGGGCATAGCGAAGGTGCGGTCAATTTGCATATTTGTCTATTATTAGGTAGGATGCATAAACCATGGACACAGACAATAGGGTGGTGAAGGCCTGGGGCAGAGGGGAGGGGCGGGAGGACATATGTAATACTTTCAACAATAAAGATTTTTTAAAAAGAGAGAAATGTCCAGCCCGGCCAGTGTGGGTTGGTGGTTGAGCATTGACCTGTGAACCAGGAAGTTTGAGTTTGATTCCCAGTTGGGGAATGCCTGGGTTGTGGGCTTGATCTCCAGAGTTGGGCATGCAGGAGGCAGCTGATCAGTGATTCTCTCTCATCATTGATGTTTCTCTCTTTTTCTCCCTCTCTGAAAACAATATAAATATATTAAAAAGTATATTTTTAAAAAAAGAGAGATACATGCTCATTTATCTTTTTTGGAAGTATGAATGAACAAATTTACTTGATGATTAAAAGCTAAAGTGTTGCCTGGTGGTATGGCTCAGTGGTTGAGCATCAACCCATGAACCAAGAGGTCGCTGGTTTGATTCCAGGTCAGAGCACATGCCCGGGTTGCAGACTCGATCCTCAGTAGGGGGAGTGTAGAAGGCAGCCTATCAATGTTTCTCTCTCTCTTCCTCTCCCTTCCTCTCTCTCTCAAATCAGTAAAAACATATTTAAAAAAATTAAAGTATTGGCAGCTCAAAATTTCCTTGGTAGTGTCAAACTAAATTAAAAAGTAAGGATCCATAGTTTTGTTTTTATTTTATTAACTTATTTAAATATATGCTAAAATGTCCAATGTTTAAAATGATGTTAGTCTTATATTATTTGTATTCTCAGAGTCTCCCAAGAAAAGAAATGGTTTATGTGTGTTTTATCATCTTTACAGGAAGCACATCTTTGAACTTGGTTAGACTTTGATATTTATGATATGTTATTCAATTAAACTGTACTATGAGATCATGCAGTAAAAGTTGATAAGTATAAATTGGAACATTGCTGGTTACATTTTTTGGACTATTGTATATTATTCTCCTGACAACGTCAAAGCATCTTAACTTCACTACTATACTGTGATGTGCTGTTTTGGAGAGGCACTATAACATAGGATTAAAGAATGGTGTCTGTGGCACCAGACTGCCTGGATTGGAATTCCACCCAGCTCCTCTGCTTACTACTTTACTTGTATGACGCTAGACAGATTTCTTACTTTTTTTTTTTTTGCCTAAGTTCCTCAAAATTTGGGGGCAATAAAAGTACCTGACTCTTAGGATTGTCAATGAATTAATACATATAAGCCCTAAAAACAGTACCTGGTAGGCAATTTACATACAAAGTAGTTACTATTATTCTTTTCATACATTATTTACTGCAAATGTAGTTTTAACAATCTGCATAATAAAATTTTAAATTATAGTTTTGCTGTTCTATAAATTTAGTAGATTACCAGAGCAATATACGAATCAATTATAGTATATTTAATATACTATAATCAATTATAGTATATTTATATACTGCAAACAATATTTAATTTCTACATTACACCATAGAAAATGGAAAACTCACATTGGGAGGGCACCAGTAGCCTACAATACACCTACAGTATGTGTACATGGTATCTCAAAACTCATTATGACAGCTAGCAAGTCATATGACCCTGATGTACTCATTCTACTTCTTCACCAATCTGCTTGTAGAATTAGTGAGCCACAGACTCTGGGCTATTGAATGTCTCTTAACTGCCAAATGCTGAACCATACCTGATGAATAATTTCTGAAATATAAAATGTTGGCAATGAAAAAGGCTTTATTCATGTCCAACCTACTCTGCAAAATAGCTATATTCTTATAAAGTTGTGTGCAAACTAATTTTTTTTATTGATTAAGGTATTACATATGTGTCCTTATCCCCCCATTGCCCCTACCCCCGCTCATGCCCTCACCCCTCTCGTGTCTGTGTCCATTGGTTATGCTTATGTGCATGCATACAAGTCCTTTGGTTGATCTCTCCCCCTTACCCCCACCCTCCCCTACCTTCCCTCTGAGGTTTGAGCATCTGATCAATGCTTCTCAGTCTCTGGATCTGGTTTTGTTCATCAGTTTATGTTGTTCATTATAATCCACAAATGAGTGAGATCATGTGATATTTATTTCTCTGACTGACTTATTTCGCTTAGCATAATGCTCTCCAGCTCCATCCATGCTGTTGCAAATGGTAGGAGTTCCTTCCTTTTTACAGCAGCGTAGTATTCCATTGTATAGATGTACCACAGTTTTGTGTGTTTTTTTTGGTGCCACAGTTTTTTAATCCACTCATCTGCTGATGGGCACTTAGGCTGTTTCCAAATCTTAGCTATTGTAAATTGTGCTGCTATGAACATAGGGGTGCATATATCCTTTCTGATTAGTGTTTCTAGTTTCTTGGGATATATTCTTAGAAGTGGGATCACTGGGACAAATGGGGGTTCAATTTTGAATTTTTTGAGGAAACTTCATACTGTTCTCCATAGTGGCTGCACCAGTCTGCATTCCCACCAGCAGTGCACGAGGGTTTCTTTTTCTCTGCATCCTCGCCAACACCTGTCATTTGTTGATTTGTTGATGATAGCCATTCTGACAGGTGTGAGATGGTACCTCATTGTTGTTTTGATTTGCATCTCTTGGATGATTAGTGACTTTGAGCATGTTTTCATATGTCTCTTGGCCTTCCTTATGTCCTCTTTCGAAAATTATCTATTTAGGTCTGTTACCCATTTTTTGATTGGGTTGTTTATCATCCTTTTGTTAAGGTGTATGAGTTCCCTGTAAATGTTGGAGATTAAACCCTTATCGGAGATAACATTGGCAAATATATTCTCCCATGCAGTGGGCTTTCTTGTTGTGCAAACTAAATTTTTATATTGAATTATATTAGCACTCCAATTAATAAATGTTTATTATGTTCTTATATATCTAGTGTTTACGTCGGTCCTGTGTGATATGCAAAGAAGCATAAGGCATATGCTCCAGTGTCTAGTCAGAGAAAGAAGTCTAATACCAAACAATTACAGAGAAGTTAAGTACTAACCTATGATGCTTATTCCAAGGGTATTTGGAATTCAAAAAGAAAGTGGGTGCAAGTATTTCATGGAGGATTTGGGTCTTGGGCTCATTTACTCACTCAGCAATTATTTGAGTAGCTACCATGTGCAATATGCTGGGGATATCATAGTGAACACAGCAGATATGACCCTGCTTTTGTAGCGTTTACAGACAAGTAATGTGATGGGATTTAAATATATGCAAGACAGCATTCCAGGTGAGGAGACCAGTCAAAATAAAGTCATAGAAAGAAATGGCAAGCATGGACCATGTGACAGTGAGGGCACTTGCCTGATTGTAGTAGAGATTTTGTGTCAGAGAGGAGTATTGACAATAATAGATATGGGCCATCTTTTGAATGATTTGAACAGCTATTTAAGTCTGTGGGAAGTGGGGTAGAGTAGTCTTATGGAACCGAGCCCTTACCCTATGAGATCTGACCCTATTTGCAGGTAGATAGTGTCAGAATTGAATTAAATTGTAGGACACTCAGCTGGTGTCACAGAGAATTGCTTGGTGGGGAAAACTCCTATACATCTGATGTCAGAAGTGTGAGTGCGATAGTTGTATGAGAGTTAAGGAGAAACACCGGACAGAAGGCTGGGTTTTTCCAATGCAGTCAATCATCTTTTGAATGTTTTGAACAGCGATTTAATCTGCATTAAATTCCTTTTGGTGCCCTGACCGGTGTGGCTCAGTGGATAGAGCGTTGGCCTGCAGACTCAAGGGTCCCGGGTTCGATTCCGGTCAAGGGCATGTACCTTGGTTGCGGGCACATCCCCAGTGGGGAGTGTGCGGGAGGCAGCTGATCGATGTTTCTCTCTCATCGATGTTTCTAACTCTCTATCCCTCTCCTTTCCTCTCTGTAAAAAATCAATAAAATATATATATTAAAAAAAATTCCTTTTGGTAACCTATTTTGAAAAGGGTTAGCTGCATGGGCTTTGGAGTCATACTGTCTCAATTTGATACCATCTCCACTCTAATTTGTTTTCTGAGTTTAGGATTTTGTATTGATTTTTCCTAGTGACACAACTATATAGGCAATAAAATGATATTTACTCAGAGCTGCTGGGGTCAGTAACCCAAGTTGCACCAGGTAACACTGGAGAACAATGTACACATGAAATGCCAGTGGGAAGTCCAAGAAGTTGGGAGAGATAGAAGGAGGTTAGGCAAGGAAAGAAATACATTCTGCGATGGTTGGTGGAATGCCATCAGAAATGTCTTCAAGCAAAACAGACTACATTTGACTAAACTTTGTTTTCCGTTGTGTTTCTGTAAGAATAGGAAGAGAAATGTAACTGCATTTATTTGACTTGGCCTTTTGAAGGACTACCAGTAGTCATTGTTTCAGGTTCTGTTCTATATTTGAAGCATCTGGTCAGTTTTAGATTATATTCTGTATTTGAAGCATTTCGCTAGACCATTTGTGTCCTAGTTTTATGTGGTACTTAAATACAGCTTGGTCAGAAGCTTATGTAGTAAGTTGTGTTTGTAATCTGTGTTAGTATTCTCTCAACTTGGTTTAAGGGATAAGTGAATTGGCAAATGAATGCCTGTTACAACCTCCCTTATTCTTTCTTGTTACCTTTGGATTTAATGTTAGTATGATCATATACTAAGAAAGTTTAACATTAATATCCTGGCACTTTCTGGAATTTTTGCTCCCAACAGACCAAAAAAAAAAAAAAATCATACAAGACCATCTTTGTCTCCTCCCAATCCTTTATTAGGGTGAACTCCGACCTTATTATATGGAAGAGCTTCTTTTAATCTTAGCCTTGAGATCAGGGCAGATAAAAGCATTGCAGTCTTTGAGACTTTGTTGCTGGCTGTGCTGCTCACCCCTTCACTCTGGAAATGTTAGCTGAGACTTGTGGCAGAAAGGGTGTGTGGCAGAGAAAATACATTATTGGGAACGGGCTTAGCGCTCCATCAGGTGAGGTTTCTAGACCTACTGGTAGATCCTGATTTGCAGGTTGGAGACTCCCACTTTGTTTCATCTAGGGCTGATGTCTTACACAACTCCAGTTGGCCATAGTCACATTATCAGTCTGTAAAAATTATGACATGGAGTTATGCAATATGGCGGCCTTGAAACCTACCCACACCACTTCTATTTTTAGCCCCAATTCCCCCCCCCTTAATATCTATTACATATAGTAGCAGCATGGTAGTCCCAAATTAATCACTTGCATTTCACTTCCCACTTTAAGACTCTCCTGTAATCAAGACATTTAGATCTTTGAGGATTTTACAGAATTGCATTAATTTTCTTACTCTATATAAATGTACTCATTGGTAAAATGATCATGGTACCTGCCCTATCTCATAGATTGTAATGAGTAGTATCAAATGAAATAATGTAAATTATAGAATGCTATGTAAATATGAGGTAATATTCTTTCTTGATGTGTTGTGTTGTAGTGGAAAGAGTACCAGATTTGAATCTGGTGTTTGTTTCAATCTGCTATTAACAAAATATAACTTTGGACAACTTACTTTGTGTTTTTTGGGCCTTTGTTTCCTTATCTACAAAGGGAAACTTAAAATGCCACTTCTCTATACCCAGAAACCCAAGAGTTATTTTTTTCTCACCTCATATTACCAATCATCAAATCTGTTAGTTTTGGTATTTTTCAAAATTTCCCCCTTCTTTCTCTCTCCAGTCTCTAATCATTTCCCTTCTGGGCAATAGTTTTTTTATTGTGGTAAAATATATATAATAATTATCAGTTTGACCATTTTAAGTATACAGTTCATTGGCATTAAGTACATTCACAATATTGTGTAACTATTACCACTATCCTTTTCCAGAACTTTTTCATTATCCCAAGCAGAAACTCTGTACCCGTTAAACAATGGCTTCTCCCACCCCTGGTAACATCTATTCTGCTTTTTGTCTCTGTATTTACCTCCTCTAGGTAACTCTTATTATTGGAATCATTTTTCTTTTAGTCCTGCTTATTTTACTTAGCATAAAGTCATTAGGGTTTATCTAGAAGTATAAATGAGAATTTCATTTCCTTTTATAGCTGAAAAAATTCCATTATTGGACAATAGATTTTTAAAAATTTTAAATATATTTTTATTGATTTCAGAGAGGAAGGAAGAGGGAGAGAGAGATAGAAACATCAATGATGAGAGAGGATCATTGATTGGCTGCCTCCTGCATGCCCCTCACTGGGGATCAAGCCCTCAACCCAGGCATGTGCCCTTGACCGGAATCGAACCTGGGACCCTTCAGTCCGCAGGCCGACACTCTATCCACCGAGCCAAACCGGCTAAGGCGGACAATAGATTTTTTAAACTGGTCTTCCTGACTCTAGTCTTGTCCCTTTCAAATTTATCCTCCATAAGATAGCTTTATTTACCTTTTAAATCTCTCTGTCTTTCCCATTCATGTATTCCCAGTCATACCAAAAGCACTCCTTCAAATATGCCACACTGTTTTTTAAAAATTATTTCTCTGTTTATTTTATTTTTTAAAATATATTTTTATTGATTTTAGAGAGGAAGGGACAGGGAGAGAGAGATAGAAACATCAATGATGAGAGAGAATCATTGATAGGCTGCCTCCTGCATGCCCCCTACTGTGGATTGAGCCTGCAACCTGGACATGCACCCTTGACTAAAATCAAACCCAGGACCCTTGAGAGTTCATAGGCCAATGCTCTATCCACTGAGCCAAACCGGCTAGGGCTGCCCTGCTATTTGATACCTCTGTAATTTTTATTCGTGGCCCTTTGTTTGGAGCTTCTTTCTGTTCTTCTGGAGAACTCCTACTCAACCTTCATGACCCAGTTTACCTAATAATAATAGATTGGTTGAATTATGTTGAAGTCATATAATGGACTTCTATTTTGTCTTTTGAAATTATGGCATATATATTAGTGATTAAAAGCACAGACTGTGGACTGGACTTAACTGGGTTCAAATTTCAATTATATCACTTATTAGCTGTTTGACCTTGGGAAAGTCCCTTGCCCTCTCTGTGTCTCAATGTAATCATCTGTAAAATAGAGATAATAGTGGTATGTATCCCATTGGTTTGTGAGGGTTAAAATAGTAAAAAGTATTAGGTGTGTGTTATTATATATTACTACTAGAGGCCCAGTGCATGAAATTCGTGCATGGGGGGGTGTCCTTCAGCCCGGCCTGCACCCTCTCCAATCTGGGACCCCTCGGGGGCTATCCAACTGCTGGTTTAGGCCCAATCCCCCAGTCGGACATCCCTCTCACAATTCGGAACTGCTGGCTCCTAACCGCTCGCCTGCCTGCCTGCCTGATTGCCCCTAACCACTCCCCTGCCGGCCTGATTGATGCCTAACTGCTCCCCTGCCAGCCCAATCGCCCCCAACTGCCCTCCCCTGCCACGACCCACCTCTTCTGCTGGGACCCGCCTCCTCCGTGCGAGGTGGTGGAGATGCCGGGACCAGCCTCCTCCGGACCACCAGGCCTCACCGCGAGGAGTGGCTGCCAGGCCCCATCTCTGCTGTCTGTGCGGCCATCTTGTGGTGGCCATCTTGTGGCGGCCATCTTGTGACAACATTGCGTGCAAGGGCACGAGGACCACCTAGGCTTTTATTAGTATAGATTTACTGAGATAGAAAATGTTTATTATAGCATTGAATAAAAAGAAGTGTGTTATAAAACAATAGTACTAGTATATCATATATTAAAAAATCTCTGTGTTTATATATACACACACACATATAAAATAACCTGCTAACCTTACACACGTGCACACACATACACACACAGACAGACACATATACATTCCTACCTCAAAATGTTAACATTAGTTATCTTTTTTTTTATTGATTTGTTTTTTTACAGAGAGGAAGGAGGAGGGATAGAGAGTTAGAAACATCGATCAGCTGCCTCCTGCACACCTCCCACTGGGGATGTGCCCGCAACCAAGGTACATGCCCTTGACCGGAATCGAACCTGGGACCTTTCAGTTCGCAGGCCGACGCTCTATCCACTGAGCCAAACCGGTTAGGGCAACATTAGTTATCTCTTGGTGTTGGACTGATTTGTTTCTTTTTTAAAAATGTTTTTATTTTTTACTTAATTCAAAAAATATATATTTATTTATTTCAGAGAGGAAGGGAGAGGGAGAAAGAGATAGAAACATCAATGATGAGAGAGAATCATTGATCAGCTGCCTCCTGCACACCCCACACTAGGGATTTAGCTCACAATCGGGGCATGTGCCCTGACTGGGAATGGAACCATGACCTCCTGGTTCATGGGTTGAACACACTAGCTGGGCTGTTGTTTCTTTTTATATTTGTTTATCATCTATATTTTTTATTTTTCTCCAGTTGACTTTTTTTCTTATATTTTAAAGGGAAAAGAAGACAATTAAAGCACCTCTTCTGTGAATTCTTTGCTCAACTCCCTTCATCCTTTAGGTCACCATAGTATACTGTACTATGCAACCCTGAGCCCCTTGAAGGCGGAGCCTGTGTCATATTGATTCACGTTTGTATCCCCAGTAGGGCCTGGCACAGAACGTAAAAGATACTAGGTTCTTAGCAATATTAATAAGGTGAAGTGCTGATGGAATGATGTGCCAAGCACTTTTACATGTGTTATCTGATATATTACTCTCAGCAGTCCCATGAGTAAGAGTTGTTTTTTTAGATGAGGAAACTGACCATTAGAAAGATCAAACAATTTGCTGACGGTCACATAACTAGTAAGTGGCAGAATTTGGATTCAATTTAAGTTTGTCTAATACCAAAAATATTCTCTTTAATGTATATTGAATTAATGAATTACCTAATGAATATACCTACTTTCTTAAATGAAATAAATTTTGAAAGACTCCTTTGTAAACAGAAATATGCTCTATGAATGTAAAGATATGTTATTGTTATTTCTTTTCTGCTATATCCCCACTCACACCCTTGATCCTGACTAGGCAAACCAGCTTTCCTGCTCCTGTGCACAATATTTCCTCTCTCTGTTCAACTGGCATGTTAGTTCTCCATATGTCTTGATATGGCCCAGGTTCTACCCACTCTTTAGGAACTTGGCTCACAATTATGATACAAAGCTTTTCATATTAATCCAGCCATTTCCATCAAACTCACTATTGTGTGTGCATGTTGAGAGACTCAATTGAAAGTATCTGGCCAGATATAATTTGTTTCACACCAAAGTATGGCGTATCATCTTTGAACATATTTACACTTTTCCTAATTTGATCTGTTTACTTTTCTCTGTGCTATGCCCAACTTTAATTTCCTACATTTATAGTCATACCATTTTCAAAAGGAATTTTTGAATTAATTTTCAGAATTAGTTTTTAGCTAGAAGATATTAATTAGAAAGTTCAGTCTGTCTTACTCATTTATGTAGATGTGTGTTCATCCACGTGAACCCTTCATCAAAAGAGAAAAATAAGGTGGATAAGGCAAGAGAAGAGGCACTTTAATAATTTATTTCAAAAACCCAACAAATATACTATACCAAAATTTAGACTTTAGTTATAGCTTGACTCCCCACAGGTTTTTCAGAATTAAAAAGGTGAACTCCCTTTAGAGCAAACTAACTGAAGGGAACTATCCAATTTGTGAAAATTACATGTCTAAAATGTGGGGGAAATAGCTCCCATGTATAAAGCACATTTTTTACTCTACCAGAACCACTTTCTAAAGATTTCAGCCTATTTTAGAGTCTTAGTTTTATGAGAAGACAAAATTCATACCAGTGATTTCTAAGAAAGAACAGAATCACACAACTGAGGAATGAATTCTGAAAAAAAATTTTTTCCTTCAAATCACAATGAATTTGCACTTTAAATTCCCCAAACAGTGACTGTTGTTGATGGCTTTTTGTCTTGAATTTTGTTCAACAAATGTGCAATTAATTTAAATTAATATTTTCCCAGCAATTCAGTGGATTTGATATAACCATTAGTATTGGGGCTTCTGCTTGCCTGTGATAACAAAGCATTTGAAACTTGCCATTTAAAAACTCTTAAGTGTGTGGAATGATGTAGGCCTTCCTGAATTCATTCTCATTCATCTGTATATTCATCTACCTTGCTAAATAGTTGTCCTAGACAATTCTTTAATTGCTAGTTCCTTTTTAAAAACTGAGCTCACATTTTCAGTACATAATTTTTCATCCTTATTTGCTCTGATATTGATTCAACTTTCAACAGGAGAGAATGTTACCAGATTTTTGCCTTTATAAACCCAAGTCTAGGATTTGAGGGGTTGAGTGTGGGTGGGAGTATAGATATGAACTATATTTATGAAATGTTTGCTTACTTTATGCTGAAAATTGCTCTTTGGACCTTGGTTGATAAAAAGAGAAAATTTATGAAAAATACAGATGTTAGGAAAAGTCAAAGTATTCTGAAAAATACATAGGTATATTAAGTTAATTTTTAGGGTTCAGTCACACCATATGAATATTTCAACTATAAAAATTAAGGCAAAATAATTTGTATACCAAAATGTTAACTGCTTTTTTTGGCGGGATTGACTATATTCTTTTTTTAAAAAAAAAATATATTTTATTGATTTTTTACAGAGAGGAAGAGAGAGGGATAGAGAGTTAGAAACATCGATGAGAGAGAAACATCGATCAGCTGCCTCTTGCACACCCCCGACTGGGGATGTGCCCCCAACCAAGGTACATTCCCTTGACCGGAATCGAACCTGGGACCTTTCAGTTCGCAGGCCGATGCTCTATCCACTGAGCCAAACCGGTTTCGGCAGGATTGACTATATTCTTACCTGGTTGGGGAGATACCTTTGCATAATCAGCAAGATGGGTCACCCAGATATACCACATATGCTGAGTATTACTGTTTGCTCCAACACAAGCCAAATGCTATTGTGTAATTTTTTGGTGGTATAAATCTACCTGGTTCCTTTTTGTTTGGCTGATTAAACAGTGTCAACAAAGCCAGAGTTATGGACTTCATCTCTGTGGGAAGCACTTCTCCTGTGAAGTCATTAGCTATACTTCTAACTCTGATGCATGATTTTCTGAATGCAATTTGTTAATTAAGAGGGAGGCTAGTCCAGAGAAAAGATAGCTCAGCAAATCATCATCAATACCCATGCCTTTGTCCTCCTGATTGGCGTGTCTGTAATATCCAGGCTTTCAAACACATCATACATATTTTTATGATATCACTTACCAATGGAGGTTGAATTTAGAAACATTTTTTTTCTTTAAAAAATATATTTGTATTGATTTTTGGAGAGAGAGAAAGGGAGAGGGAGAGAGAGATAGAAACATCAATGATGAAAGAGAATCATTGATCAGCTGCCTCCTGCATGTCCCCTACTGGGGATGGAGCCTGCAACCTGGGCATGTTCCCTGACTGAGAATCGAACCAGTGACCTCTTAGTGCATGGGTTGATGCTCAACCACTGAGCAACACTGGCAGGCTAGAAACTTATTCTTTTTGGATATCTGAAATATTCTGCTCATAAAGTGCCACTGTGATTTTAACTCCAGATCCCTTTATGCTTTTATCTCCAGACTCTTGTCCCAAAACTCTATGGTTTCAGAGAACCAAGGAAAGCCTATACATTTGTAAAAAGTAATAGGGCTTATTTTTCATCTCCATAAAGTGATCTCAACAGATGTCTCTAGAGTTACACATCTACAGCTTTGCAATTGAAACTAAATAACTTTTGGGAATTTAATAAGCTCTTGTATATTGAGTAGAGAAATTTTAAGTGAACCCCTGGGAGTCCTATGAAATTGAGCTTTCAGTGTGTTTTTGTGTGACCTATATATAGTACCTTTTATTGATCACTATTGAGAAATGAGGTATTTTACAAAAGTGAATTTTCCAAAAGAAGTGAAGTCTACCCTTTAAATTTTAGTCATTCAGAAATCTTAAAGGTGTCCTGGGCCTGTCCCTTATCTAATGCATGAATCCTCCAAAAGTATCCTTGAAATACATTTACTTTTTCTAAGATAAAAATATTTATTTTCTTATGAGAAAACTGGTGACCCAGTGCATGGATTTGTGCACATTGAAAGGAAATTAATTAGAAGAAATATTTTAATATTGCTATTAGCCCTTTCTCTATAATAGAAGTGTCAACCAAATTCACAATCAACAATGACAGATGGAAACGCATGTGTGCAATTGGCGCCAATGAGAGCTTTATATGTATTGTGCATGCACAAGTCAATTTAGCCTTTTATAGATATAGAACAAACTTGCTTAATTAGACCTGCTTTCTGATTTAGCTAAACTTTTTCCAGCCCAGTGAAGCACCCCAACGTCTCTTTTAGGTAATTGTCAGCAACACAGCAGTAAATATCAACACTAAGCAGATTATTATTGTAGATCACGCAGGGAGAACAAAGGGTAAAATATTTAACTGCAGCAGTATTTGACTATATTCTGTGCAGTGAGAAAACCTGAAGTCATTTTCAAGGTCCACCATTTATTACTTCTTTTCAGTTGGGTCAAATTTCTAAGCTTTTCTAAATCTGTTTTCCGGCTAATGAAAAGAAAATAGGATTCCACCGAGTCTCCTATCTACCTACTCCAGGACTTCTGTGAGGATCAAATGAGATGAGGCATGGGAAAACGCTTCACAGACGTTTGGTTACAGTGTAAAGTGTTTCCACCTGGCTATAAAGCAAGTCGTGTTCCTGAGCTGAAGAAACTGCAAGGAGGCTAGTCGTCGCTAGGGAGAGGAAGCCGGGTGTTGCTACGTGATGTCATTACCCTGACGGAGGGAAGGACACTTAGCATATTAGCCTTTATATCTATATCTATATCTATATCTATATCTATATCTATATCTATATCTATATCTATATCTATATCTATATCTATCTATATATATCTCCTATCTAATAAAACAGTAATATGCAAATTAACCACCACTCTGCTACACCCACCAGCCACGCCCACCAGCCAATCAAGAGTGATATGCAAATTAACCCAGCCAGGATGGCATAACTTGCATATCCAGGCGCAGAGCGAAGACTGAAGACAGTGGAGAAGGAAGCCAAGCACTGCAAACGGGAGGGAGCGAGGCAGCAGAGAAGGGAGGGAGTGAGGCAGCTGAGACAGGAGGGAGCGAGGCAGTGGAGACAGGAGGGAGAGAGGCAGAGGAGACGGGTGGGAGCGAGGCAGTGGAGACGGGTGGGAGGGAGGAAGCGAGGCAGAGTAGATGGGTGGGAGCGAGGCAGCGGAGACGGGTGGGAGCGAGGCAGAGGAGACGGGTGGGAGGGAGCGAGGCAGCGGAGACAGGTGGGAGTGAGGCAGCGGAGACAGGTGGGAGCAAGGCAGCAGAGATGGGTGGGAGCGAGGCAGCAGAGATGGGTGGGAGCGAGGCAGCGGAGACGGGTGGGAGGGAGCGAGGCAGCGGAGACGGGTGGGAGCTTCGCTCAGGCTGCAGGAAGCCCTATTCTTGCAGGAGTATTCCTGCAATGGGCGGATAGTGTATATATATATATATATATTGAGTAGAGAAATTTTAAGTGAGCCCCTGGGAGTCCTATGAAATTGAGCTTTCAGTGTGTTTTTGAGTGACCTTTATATAGTACCTTTTATTGATCACTATTGAGAAATGAGGTATTTTACAAAAGTGAATTTTCCAAAAAAAGTGAAGTCTACCCTTTAAATTTTAGTCATTCAGAGATCTTAAAGGTGTCCTGGGCCTGTCCCTTATCTAATGCATATATATATATATTAGTAAATGGTCAATGTAAAAAATAAATCCAGGCAATATTTAGATATCTCTCCTTACTGGGCTTTGATTTATCTTGATAATATTTGTCATTACTCGATTTTATATATTTGTTTTCTTAGTCTCCATCCCCCTCATGAGAATGTAAGCCCCATGAAAGTAGGGGATGAGTCTGTGTTCTTTATTGATGTATCACCAGCACTTGGAATAATCCCTAAAACATAGTAGGATTTTAATAAATATTTATAAAAAATACCCTTACTTCCACCATCCAGGGATTAGTTTCTGTTAAGATCTGATATAAATTCTTCTAAAAGTATTTTTCTCTTGTATACATATTCTGTAAAATATGTAAAATACTTTAAAATATTTTTATTGATTTCAGAGATAAAAACATCAATGATGAGAGAGAATCATTGATTGGCTGCCTCCTGCATGCCCCACACTGGGGATCAAGCCGGCACCCTGGTATTGTGCCTTGACTAGGAATCAAATTGTGACCTCAACCACTGAGCCACACCAGCCAGGCTATAAAATAAAAATGGGACTATAGTCCACATTTAGGCTTTGTAGACTCTCTCTCTCTCTCTCTTTTCTCTCTCTCTTTTTTTTACTCTCCTTTTTTCACCTAACGTGTCATGTACATCTTTTGGTGTCATCAAGTGTATGGCAATGTGTCTTTAATATATGATAATTTATTTGATCAAATCCATATTGATATTTAGGTTGGTTTCAATTTTTCAATCATATAATAATGTTGTTATAAGCATCCTTTGTACAGTTGTCTATACCTTTTTTCTTCTTTGGATATATTATTAGAAGTAGAATTTCTGGGTTAAAGGGCATGCATATTTTAGGCTAATGATAAATATTGCCAAATTGCATTTTAGAAACCTTGTAGGGTATGTTCTGTTTTATACTTCCTCCCCTCAAGAGCATGGTGTCTCAACCTCACATAGTGATCCCCAACCCAGTGCAACAGAGATGGGAAGAAGAGCCTGCATAGCATCTGGTGGTGAAAATCGGTGAGGATTCAGTCTGCCTGGGAGAGAAGGGAGCCTGCTAGAGATGTGGATGCCACCTTCCAAGAGTTGAGCACTCATATTGTTACAGCACTAGCCTGGGGAGTGCACTGCCCAGTCCTCCAACTACTGGTCACACCACCCTGCTGAGTTTGCGTCCTGCAGAAAGGTCTGCTGGCTGCACCAATAAGGACCTTTGAGAAGCTCCTAAAAAAAAATGAACAAAAATACACACACACACACACACACACACACACACACACACACACACATAATTTCAGAGAGGAAGGGAGAGGGAGAGAGAGATAGAAACATCAATCAATGAGAGAATCATTGATTGGCTGCCTTCCGCATGCCCCCTACTGGGGATCGAGCTCACAACCTAGGCATGTGCCCTTGATTGGAATCGAACCTGGGACCCTTCAGTCTGTGGGCCGACGCTCTACCCACTGAGCCAAAACAGCTAGGGCAAGAAGCTCTTTTTCTGGAGAAGCTCTTGGCAGAGACTCAGAGAGTAGTTGAACTGTGTAGCTTTGGAAAGGGGACCTCTCTTTCCCACCTCACGTGCACAGCCGTAGAGCCTCCACTTGTCAAATCATTTGGCCTGCACTTCCACTCCCTGATGCCCTACCAGGGGATCAGAGTGTAGCACAGAGCTTTTGGAGTGTGTCTCCTGGGTAGCCTTTTGTCTGGGAATCAGACAGGGGGGAGCTGAGTTGTGTGGCTACATCACAGGGTGGGGCACTCCTGTCTCCCCTGCAAGCTCAGTCCAAGCTATTCCCCCAATGGGATACTCAATTTACCTGCTTTGCCAGAAGCCAGCAGCTGGGGGCCCTGCCCTGATGAGCTCAGTTCCTTGGGGGGATCAGAGAGCTTCTGGGATCTGGGAACTTTGGTGCACTTTGGAGGCTTTTGCCTGGGAAGGGGAAGAAATGCCTGCCCTCCTCCTACCTGTTTACCAGCACCACACCTAATGGGAGACTGTTTATATATGCCCTCCCAAGTTCCAGTGGCCCTGCCCTGCTGAGCTAAGCTCCACAGAGGGAAGGAGTGCTCCTCGGAGCTGGGATATTTGGAATGCGTCTCTCTCAGACTATTGTCTAGGACTGGGACGAAATGCTTGGCCCCCTAATGCGGACTTGGCCAGCAAAAACCCCAACTAGTGGACTGGTCAGATGCCCACCTCCCACCAAGTAACCCATATAAATACCCTCCCCATCCCATCCCTGCTTAGGAATTATCTTCTCCTCTGGATGGATTAGATGACAATGTCAGTTGGCTATGGAGCCTCTCCCTGTTCCCAACCCTACCAAGATCCTCCCCAGAGAAAGGACCCTTGGGTGTTTTCCCCCAGTTCCTTCTCCCTTTTTCTCTCTTGTTCATCCATCTTCCTTTATCCCTCTCTCCTTCTCTGGATGGCTTTTCCCTCCTTCTAATCACTCTCACCTCCTCTCCACTTCCTTTCTCCCTACTTGCCTCTCACTTACTTCACCTACATTCCCCCCCCCCCCTGCTTCTCTAGCTTCTTTCCTCTGGATTAGAGCCTGTCCTTCTCGCCCTGACCCTGAGCAGAGACTGGGATATGCCCCAACTTGGCCTCCCTGGAGGCTGGAGAGTGTGCTGCCCAGACGTGAGTCTGCTTGCTTCCTAGCCCAGGCTCTCCCTGAGTCCAAATCTCTACATGTCCCAGACCAGTCGGAACGTGGCACTCCTCAGGCTCTTTGCTCCCTCACATCTCAATCCTGGGATTCAGGTGGGCCCTGCCAGAGGGTGTCAAGGGCAGCTCTCTGATTCAGGGGCTGGGGGGAGGCTCTGGGGCCACTCTGAGACTTGTATCAGGGAGGCTGTGGGGCTCAGAGATCCTTGGGGGCAGGATATGGACTCACTGGGCAGAGATGTCCAAGGCTTCCTCTTCATGGGGTCTACATTTCTATTGCTGCCCATGGAGGCTGGCTACAACGAGGCCTCCAAGAAACTGTGGGGTCGCTGTGGCATGGAGCTGTAGGCACCTCGTCCCTTCCCTTCAGGAGCCGGGGTCGGGTCCCTGACACTGGGCTTCCTGTCCATAAAGCCTATGGTACCAGGTGGTTGAAGATGGTGGGCGGTGAGATGAGCTTGGAGCGCATGAAGGGGTCCTTCAGCATCTCCCTGCGGGCAAAAAGGGTTTAGGTGAAGGTGCCATCTCCCACCCTGACATCTCCCACCTGCTTAGAGACTCTTTTGATCTGTCCTCCTGAGCCCCTGTGGCTCCGCATTGCTGAGCTTCCTCCTGCAGAGGCAACAGCTGGCTGCATCCAACCTGAACCTGCAGCACACTTCTTCCAGGGGAACTAAAATTGGAGACTCTAGCAGAGACTTATGGGTATGACACTTCAGTAGAGGCTACATTCCCCTCATTGAGTGCCTAACTGCAGAACCCCCAAGTAGGGGACCCACTAGCCCTTCCCCTCGACCCTGGTCACTTTGCCCTACTGAGTTCATGACCTGTGGAAGGGTCTGTGGGTGGTGGCCAGTGGTAGGCCCACTTTATAGTCTTTCTTCCAAAGGCTCTGGAGAAAGACCATGCAACCTCAGGGGGAGGTGGAGTAACTGACAGGGGAAGGTGGAACTCAGGGAGCCTCAGGCCTTTTATAAATCTGCCCCCAGCTCTAAGCTGGAGGAAGCTGAGCCTTGTCCAAAGATTGGCTGCACCTAAGCACATCCAGGCCAAGTCGATGCAGCCACAAACAGTGAATAGCATGCTAGTTCCAGACAGGTAGCCCAAGGCCAGTTACATACAATGACTAACATCGACCTGTCCCTGAATCCCACTCAGGTGGACCCAGAACCAGCACAACAAGTAGTGGGCTTCATACCACATCAGAGCTTGACCGAACTAGCCACACAAGCAGCACACCCAAAAGGGATTCTGTCAGGCATCAGACCCAAATGGGAACAACTCCGCCATGAGGGACAGTCCCTGCATAGTGACTCATACATGGTGATTGAGGTTTATCCTTATATTCAACCAGCCTGAAGGGGTAACTCTACCCATGGAAGGGCCAATAGCACTCAAGACTCGAAGGTGCACATAACCTACAAGAAATATTTCAGGAGCACCTATCTGGAAGATTGCACAACTGAGCTCCATAAGACACCTACATTATAAAGCCATCATAACAAGTTTGGGAGTCATAGTGATCTTTGTAATACACAGAGACAAAATGAGGAAGACAAAGAAATATCCCCCAAATGAAAGGACAAGATAAATCCCCAGAAAAAGAATTAAACTAAATGGAAGCAACCAAGATTCCAGATGCAGAGATTAAACCAATGGTTATAAGGTTGCTCAAGAACCTAATGGGAAAAATGGGTGATGTCAGTGATAACTTAAAGAATAGTAAGTATTAACAAGAATAAAGAAACCATAAAAAAGATCCAGACAGAAATGATGAATATAATATCTGAAATGAAGAATAAACTAGAAGGAATCAACAGCAGGTTAGATCAAGCAGAGAATCGAATCTGATTTAGAGGACAAGACAACAGTATGCAAGCAAGCAGAACATCAAAAAGAAAAAAAAATAAGGAAAGTCTAAGGAACTTCTGGGACAACATAAAGCAATAACACCCGCATCATAGGTATACCATAAGGAGAAGAGAGTGAGCAAGGGATCTAGAACCTGTCTGAAGAAATAATGTCTGAAAAATTTCCTAACCTGTTGAAGGAAAAAGTCACACAAGTTCAGGAAGCACAGAGAGTCCCAGTCAAGAAGAACCCAAAGAGGCCCACACCAAGGCACATCATAATTAAAATAGCAAAGGTTAAAAACAAGAGAGGATCTTAAAAGTCGCAAGGGAGAGACAGTTACCTATAAAGGAACTCCCATAAGGCTGTCACCTGATTTCTCAAAACACTTCAGACCAGAAGGGATTGGCATGAAATATTCAAAGCTAGGACATACAACCAAGACTATTCAGCAAGGCTATCATTAACATTAACCCTTTGCACTCGCTTGCTTTTTTCTCAATTCCTTTATTCTACTTGGGATTTAATTTTTTAAATACCCCAGATTTTACAAAGCGCGGCAGTAGAATAAAAAACTGGAGTTTCTTTTCAGACAAACTTATTTATTTGGATTTTTAAATATTTCAAATTATTGATACATTCAAAGATTATAAAAAGAGCTGCTACCGATGCTAACCGTGTCGAGTCACACTCGACATCCGAGTGCAAAAGTTTAAAGGAGATCCTGGCAAGCATGGCTCAGTGGCTGAGCGTTGACTTATGAACCAGGAGGTCATGGTTCGATTCTCGGTCAGGGCACATGCCTGGGTTGCGGACTTGATCCCCAGTGTGGGGCATGCAGGAGGCACCTGATCAATGATTCTCTCTCATCATTGATGCTTCTCTTTTTCTCCCTCTCCCTTCCTCTCTGAAATGAATAAAAATATATTTTAAAAAATTAAAGGAGAAATAAAGAGCTTCCTACATACACAAAAAAGATAAAGGAGTTCATTACTATCAAACCAGTATTGCAAGAAAAGTTAAAGGGCCTACTTTAAGAAGAAGAGCCCTGGCCAGTGTTGCTCAGTTGGTTGGGCATTGTCCCTGAACTGAAAAGTTGTTGGTTTGATTCCTGGTCAGGGCACATGCTCAGGTTGCAGGCTTGATCCCCCATCGGGGACATGCAGGAGGCAGCTGATTGATGTTACATTCCCACATTGATGTTTCTCTCTTCTCCCTTCCTCTTTCTCTAAAAATCAAACTATTCTTTAGAAGAAGGAGAATAAGAAGATAAAGAGAAATGCATAGAGAGAGGAACATGGGTATAAAGAATAAAATGGCAATAAAAGTACATATAAATAATAGTCTTAAATATAAACGGATTAAATGCTCCAATCAAAACACATGATGTAGATGAATGGATAAGAATATATGACCCATATATATGTTGTCTAGAGGAGACCCACCTCAGAATAAAAGATGTACACAGACTGAAAGTGAAGGGATGGAAAAAACATTCCATGCAAATGGAAATGAAAGAAACAAACAAACACACACACCAAAAACACAACCTGGGGTCGCAATACTTATATCAGACAAAATAGACTTCAAAACAAAGGCCATGCCCTGGACAGGTGACTTGGTTGATTGGAGTATTGTCCCTACATCAGAAGATCGTGAGTTTGATTCTGGTTAGGGCACATACCTAGGTTGTGGGTTCAATCCTTGGTCAGGTATGTATGGGAGGCAACAAATCGATGTTTCTCTCACATTGATGATTCTATTTTTATTTTTTTTTGGTGTTTATTTTTATTTTTTATAAACTTTATTTATTTATTTTTAAAATATATTTTATTGACTTTTTACAGAGAGGAAGGGAGAGGGATAGAGAGCTAGAAACATCAATGAGAGAGAAACATCGACCAGCTGCCTCCTGCACACCCCCCACCGGGGATGTGCCCGCAACTAATGTACATGCCCTTGACCGGAATCGAACCTGGGACCCCTCAGTCCGCAGACCAACGCTCTATCCACCGAGCCAAACCGGTTTCGGCTTGTGTTTATTTTTTAAAAATATATATTTTATTGATTTTTTACAGAGAGGAAGGGAGAGGTATAGAGAGTTAGAAACATCGATCAGCTGCGTCCTGCACACCTCCTACTGGGGATGTGCCCGCAACCAAGGTACATGCCCTTGACTGGAACCTGGGACCTTTCAGTCTGCAGGCTGACACTCTAGCCTCTGAGCCAAACCAGTTAGGGCTCTCTCTCTTTAAAAATCAATTAAAAAAACAAAGGCCATAACAAGAGACAAAGAAGGTTACTACATATTCCAAAGGGATAGATCCAACAAGCGGATATAATCCTTGTAAACATATATGCACCCAACATAGAAACACCTTAATATGTAAAGAAAATCATGGTGGACATTAAGAGTGAGATAAACAGCAATAAAGTTACAGTAGGGGATTTTAACACCCCACTAACATAAATGGATAGATCTTCCAGACAAAAAATCAACAAGGCAACAGCACCCTTCAATTACACACTGCATCAGATGGATTTAATTGGTACTTACAGAATATTTCATCCCAGAGCAGGAGAATATACATTCTTTTCAAGTGGGCATAGAACATCCTCAAATATAGACCACATGTTAAGACACAATATAAGTCTTAATATATTCAAGAAGATTGAAATCATATCAAGTATCTTCTCTGACCACAAATATGAAACTGGAAATCTATCACAATAAAAAACCCTGAAAAACATTCAAGCACATGGAGGCTAAATAGCATGTTGTTAAACACTGAATGGGCCTAGCCAGCATGGCTTAGTGGTTGAGCGTTGACCTATGAACCAGAAGGTCATGGTTTGATTCCTGGGTTGCAGGCTCATTGTGGGTAGCCGATCAATGATTCTCATCATTGATGCCTCTCTCTCTCTCTCTCTCTCTCTCTCTCTCTCTCTCTCTCTTCCTCTCTGAAGTCAATAAAATAAAAAAATAAAAGTTTAAATCTGTATTTTTAATTTTAATATATTTTTATTGATTTCAGTCAGAGGAGAAGGGAGAGGGAGAGAGATAGAAACACCAATGATGAGAGAGAATCATTGATTGGCTGCCTCCTGCATGCCCCCTACTGGAGATTGAGCCCGCAACCCGGGCATGTGCCCTTGGCTGGAATTGAACCCACGACCCTTCAGTCTGCAGGCCAACGCTCTATCCACTATGCCAAACAGGCTAGGGCAAATCTGTATTAAAAAAAATGAATGGGTTCACAATGAGATCAAGGAAGAAATCAAAAGGTTGCTGGAAACAAATGAAAATGAACACACAGCAACCCAAAATCTATGGTACACAGTGAAAACAGTTTTGAGAAGGAAGTTCATAGCATTACAGGCCTACCTGTAGAAGTGAGAGAAATCTCAAATAAACAGTGTAAGCCTACACTTAAAAGAACTAGGAAAAGAACAACAAACAAAGCCCAGAGTAGAAAAAAGGCTATAATGATGATTGGAGTGGAAATAAATGACACAGAGACAAACACACACACACACACACACACACACACACACACACACACACACACACACCACAACAAAACAAAACCAAAAGATCAATGAAACTAAGAGCTGGTTCTTTGAAAAGATAAATAAGATTAAAAAACCTTTAACCAGAGAGAACAAAGATGGCAGCTTAGGTAAACACTAGTATGTGCCGCCACCCACAATCACATCAAAATTATAACTAAAATGCAGAACAACCATCATTCAGAATCACCTGAAATCTGGCTGAATGAAGAAGTAAGCACATTGAGACTGGTAGAAGGGGCGGAGGCATGAAACAGGCTGGCCCAACACTCGTGTGTGCCTTTAAAATTTTTTTTTAATGTATTGATTTCAGAGAAGAAGGGAGAGGGAGAGACAGAAACATCAGTGATGAGAGAGAATCATTGATCGGCTGCCTCCTGCACGTCCCCTACTGGGGATCGAGCCCGCAATCTTGGCATGTGCCCTTGGCCGGAATCAAGCCTGGGACCCTTTAGTCCGCAGGCTGATGCTCTGTCCACTGAGCCAAACCGGCTAGGGCCCATGTGTGCCTTTTTTAATTGGGAGGGATATTATCTCTGTAGAGGCTGCCTGTGAGAAGCAGGGAGTCCCAGCTGCACACTAGACCCCCAGCCCAGGGTTCCAGAGCTGGGAAGAGAAGTCCCTGTAACTTCAGGCTGTAAAAACCATTGGGGATTGTGATTGAGTGACACTGAGGCTGCTGGAGACCCAGGTAGGGCCTTTTAAAGGGCTGGTGCATGAACTTACTCCATCTCTCTGAGCTCCAGCGCTGAGCGGCTTTGGGGGACCCAGACACATATGAGGTGGAACTGGATTTTCTAGCATTGGGGCAGGAACTCAGGGGTGGCTTTCTCCCAGACAGGGATGCTCCTAGGGGTATTGTTTCTGTGCTGGGATCTCCCCTATCACAGAGCTAGCTGGAAACCATATCTGAGTTTCCATCAGCATGACTCACACTGTTCGCTCCAATTTGCAGCCCCACCCAAGCTGTTTGCCAGAGCTTTTCCATTTGAATGGTCTGTCCTGGCTCAGGCTTCAGACTTTTGTAAAATCTCTCAAACAAGCTGCAGCTGGCATCAGCATGCCCCAAACTTATCAATAAAAGGCCCATGACCCATCACTAGCCTCCCTTTCGTCACAGCTGGGCCTTACCTGGGCACTTCGTAGCTCAATATAAATAGTAGTCATCTGCGGATCTCTCTATAGCTCCTACTGGGTGACCCCTGGCAGTGGCTGACCTTGCATCTCCCTGGAGGCCCTAGAGCCAGTGCACCCAGTGGACAGCTTCAGACCATGGCAGATTAAAATCTACACATCCACAAGCAACACTCAAGGGACAGACTCAGCACCAAAGCCCCACTGAAGCAAGTTGTGCTCCATAGGGGTGTTTCCTACACAGCAGCTCTTCCACTATAGTCCTCACAACCAATTGGCCTGGGAGTTAATTCCTCCCAGTGACGCTAACAGCATTCAAGGCTCAACCACAACAAGACTGCACACAGCCCACGCAGGGGCACACCTAGAGTGCCCAGCTCAGGTGACTGGGAATGTTGAACCACTGGGCCCTATAGAACACATATTACATAAGGCCACGCTTCCAATTCCAGGAGACATTGCAACTCTACCTAATACATAGAAACAAACAGGGAAGCAGCCTAAATGCAGAGACAAAGTAATGTTACAAATGAAAGAAATGGAAGCAAGGAGAAATAAAAACAAGGATCTTAATGAAAGCTTCAAGGGACTCAAAGAGAGTTCAAGGGTCTTAGTGAGACTTTCAAGGATCTTAGTGAGAATGTCAAAGACATAAAAAAAAAAAAACCCAGTCAGAAATTAAGCATACTGTAACTGAAATAAAGAATAATTTACAGGGATTCAACAGTAGAGGACAGGATTCTGAGATCAAGTCAATGATTTGGAATATGAGGAAGCAAAAAATACCCAATCAGAAGAGCAAAAAGAAAAAAGAATCCACAAGTACGAAGATAGTGCAAGGAGCCTCTGGTACAACTTCAAGCATTAAATGAAGTACCAACATTCACATTATAGGGGTGCCAGAAGAAGAGAGAGAGAGAGAGAGAGCAAGATATTGAAAACCTATTTGAAGAAATAATGACAGGAAACTCCCCCTACCCAGAGAAAGAAATAAGACTTACAAGTCCAGAAAGGGTAAAGAGTCACAAACGAGAGGAACCCAAAGAGGCCCATACCAAGACACATCATAATTAACCTCAAAGGGTTAAAGACAGAGAGAATCTTAAAAGCAAGAGAAAAACCGTTAGTTGGCTACAAGGGAGAACCCACGCGACTGTCAGCTGATTTCTCAACCCAAATTTGCAGGCCAGAAGGGAGTGGCAAGAAAATTCAAGGTGTAAAGAGTCACAAACGAGAGGAACCCAAAGAGGCCCATACCAAGACACATCATAATTAACCTCAAAGGGTTAAAGACAGAGAGAATCTTAAAAGCAAGAGAAAAACCGTTAGTTGGCTACAAGGGAGAACCCACGCGACTGTCAGCTGATTTCTCAACCCAAATTTGCAGGCCAGAAGGGAGTGGCAAGAAAATTCAAGGTGATGAATTGCAAGGACCTACAACCAAGATTACTCTACCCAGCCAAGCTATCATTTAGAATTGAAGGTCAGCTAAAGAGCTTCACAGAGAAGAAAAACCTAAAGGGGTTCATCACCAAGTCAGTATTGTATGAAATGTTGAAGGGCATTCTTAAAAAGAGGAAGAGGAAGAAGAAGAAGAAGAGGGAGGAGAAGGTGGAGGGGCAGGGGAGGGAGAGAAGAAATAAAAATATGAATAATTAAATGTCAATAAATACATATCTATCAACAGTTGAATCTCAAAATCAAAATAAACAAGAAATTGAATGAACAAAATAAACTGATGAATAAAATATAATCAGAGGCATGGAAACATGGAAGAGACTGACAAATCTCAGGGTGAAGGGGAGAGGGGGTGCAGGAAGAGATTAACCGAAGATCTTACCTATGGACACAGACAATAGGGTGGTGAAGTCTTGGGGCAGGGCAGGGTGGGATCTGGATGTAGGGAGGGCAATGGAGGAAAAAAGGGGACATCTTCAGTACTCAATAATAAAAATTAAAAAAATATATGAACAACAATAATACCCCCTCCCACACACACAATAAAAACCTTTAACCAGACTCATCAAGAAAAGACCCATATAAATAAAATCAGAAATGAAAGAGAGGGAACAACTAATATCTCAGAAATAGAAAGGATTGTGAGAAAATATTACAAACAACTATATGCCAACAAATTGGACAATCTGGGTAAAATGGATGAATTCCTAGAAACACAGTCTTCCAAAATTAAATCAGGAAGAACCAGAAACTCTGAATAGACCTATTACAAACAATGAAATTGAAGCACTAATAAAAAAAACTTGCAGCAAGCAAAAGTCCTGGACTGGATGGCTTCACAGGTGAATTTTAACAAATATTCAAAGAAGATCTGCTTGGCTGGTTGGCTCTGTGGTTGAGCATCAACCTATGAACCAGAAGGTCACAGTTCAATTCATGGTCAGGGCATATGCCAGGGTTGCAGGCTTGACCCCCAGTGTGGGGCATGCAGGAGGTAGCCGATCAATGATTCTCATCATTGATGTTTCTATCTCTCACTCTCCCTTCCTCTCCAAAATAAATATAAACATATTTTTAAAAAATAAAACCTAGACCTAGCCGGTTTGGCTCAGGGGATAGAGTGTGAGCCTATGGATCTAAGAGTCACAAATTTGATTCTGGTCAAGGGCACGTATCTTGGTTGCAGGCTCCTCCCTGGCCTAGGCCCTGGTCAGGGCATGTGCAGGAGGCAACCAATTGATCTGTTTCTCTCACATCAATATTTCTCTCGGTCTTTCTCTCTCTCTTCCACTCTCTCTAAAAATCAATGGAAAAATATCCGTGGGTGAGGATTAAAATAATCTATATAATAAAAGGGTAATATGCTAATTAGACCAGGAGGCCTTCCGGGAGACCTCGAGACGTCCTTCTGGACAAAGCCATGGTGGCGTGGCTGAGGCAGAGGCAGTTAGGGGTGACCAGGCCAGGAGGGGAGGGCAGTTGGGGGCGAGCAGGCTGGTGGGGGGGGCAGTTGGGGGTGAGCAGGTTGGCGGGGGGCAGTTGGGGGCGAGCAGGCCGGTGGGGGGATAGTTGGGGGTGAGCAGGCTGGCAGACAAAGTGGTTAGGGGCGATCAAACAGGCAGGCAGGTGAGTGGTTAGGAGCCAGTGGTCCCTGATAGCAAGAGGGATGTCTGACTGCCGGTTTAGGCCCGTTCCCTGTGGGATTGGGCCTAAACTGGCAGTCGGACATCCCCCGAGGGGTCCCAGATTGGAAAGGGTGTAGGCCGGGCTGAGGGACACCCCCTCCCTCCCCCGTGCACGAATTTCGTGCACTGGGCCATTAGTAATAATAATAAAACAGAAAACCTTGTCCTAGCTGGTTTGGTTGAGTGGATAGTGTGTTGGCCTGTGGACTGAAGGGTCCCAGGTTCGATTCTGGTCCAGGGCACATGCCTGGGTTGTGGGCTTGATCCCCAGTAGGGGGTGTGCAAGAGGCAGCCAGTCAATGATTCTCATCATTGATGTTTCTAACTCTCCCTCTCCCTTCATCTCTGAAATCTATATTCTAATATATAAAAAACTCTAGGTCCATCACATCCGCAATGACCAGGAGGCTTGACCAACCGGAAGTCAGTCCTGCAGTCAGCGCTGGGTTGCTGTGGCGACCCAGCGCTGACTGCTATGGCTGCAGGCATGGTGACCCAGCACTGACTGCTGAGGGGGCTGTGAATCAGGCCCAGAGAGAGGCCTAAAGAGAGAAGCCGGATCTGATCTGTATTCTCTGTGTCAGCTGTTGATCAGCACTTGCCTCTCTCTTTAGCATGGGGCCTGGTCAGCAGCCGCGATTCCATTTCTCTTCAGGACTCCACCGGGGCTGCTGATCAGCCCCGCCTTTCTGATCAGGCCCTGTTGATAGGCCCAGAGATGCTGATTGGCATAGAAACCGACCAATCAGAACCAAATCTGGGTCAACTGTGAGGAGCCAATGGCTGCCTAGGAGGCGGAGCTTTTGACTCTGACTGGCATAGAAAATGACCAA